>NC_071393.1:74876099-75185399 GCF_022682495.2 Desmodus rotundus
GTGTCCATCCCAGTCACTCCTCTTCTTCCTGCCCCCAGCCCCTGGCAATCACTAGTCTACTTTGTGTCTCTATGGATGTTCCTATTCATTTACTAAGCAACCATTTATGGAGTACCTTCTACGTGCCACACACTCTTCTCTATACAGATGTGTGAGACCTCTATAGGAGATACTATAAAATTTCACAGAGAAGTGTTAAAGAAAACCTAAATACATAGAGAGATGTGTCAAATTCATAGTTTAGAAGTCACGATTCAGTAACGATGTCAATTTCCCGCAAAGTAATTTGTAGATTCACTACAATATCAATGAACACTTCAAAAGTTTTGTGGAATTTACACACTTGACATTTTTATGGATATACAAAAGGCCAAGAAGAGCCAACATACTTCTGAAGAGGAAGAATGAATTGTTTTTTTGGATATCAAGATCTATTATAAAGCTACAATAATTAAGACAGTGTGTTATTGACACAAGATAGACAAAAACCCAATAAACAGGGGAACCCAGCGGCAGACATTGGCTCTGGAAGCACAGCACATAGCAACAGTGTATACCTACGAGCGGGAGCACCGCTGTTTTTCAATAAATGGCACCAAACAATTAAGTATCTGTATACAGAAACTGGTAAAATTGGACCCATACCTCATACTATATTTAAAAGTCAATCCCAGGTGTATTATAGGCCTAAATGTGAGTGGCAAAACAAAAGGAACATCACAAAAGAAATATCTTCAAACACTTCGAATAAAAAATAAGATTTCTTAAACAAGACAAGAAAACACAAACTAAGAAAGAAAGTAGATATACTAGAATCATCAAAGTTAAAAACTCCTATCCATCAAAGGTATCATTACAAGTGAAAACGGAAGCAAAAGAGCAGAGAGGGTATTCTCAATGCTGTGTCTGACAAAGGCTTTACGAGCTCATTAAGGAAAAGACACGTGCTCAACAGAAAGATGGAGGAAAGATTTGAACAAGCGCTTAAAAATTCCTGGCCGATCAATGTGTGCAAGAGTATTTAATCTCTTTAGTACCTGGGGAAATGAAAATGAAAACCACACCAAGCTACAACCACTTACTCACCAAGTTACTTTACCTAAAATTTAAAAAGACTATATTAGAGTCCGTGAGAATGTGGCACATTTGGAATTCTCATATACTGTTGGTGTATAAATCAGTGAAACCATTTTGCAAAACAATTTGACATAGTCTAATAAAGTTGAAAGCATACATAACTAGCAATTCTACTCCTGGAAAAATTCATACCCATTTACCTCAGGATACAGGCACAAGAATCTCATAGTAACGCTTTGTGATAACCAAACACAACAACCTTGACAGCGGTGGCTAACTGTGCCACCTCTCCTTTGAAAAGAACTAGCATCACTCCCCACCCTGTGACTTGCGTGCTTCCTGCGGGAGGAGAGTACACACCACCTAAATGACTTTTGGCTTGGTCAAGAGACATGCTTTGGCCAATAGAAGCAGAGCAGACACAATATATAATGAATGGTGTGTGTGTGCGCATGTGTGTGTATACACCATTCATAATAGTCTTAATGGGTTTCTGCCAGAGCTATTGCTTCTACCTCTGTCACAAAAACTCACATTCCAGACACAGTTTGCTTCTTTAGTCTGTGTCCTGAGATGACAAAACACATGGAAAGGAAACTAAGCTGGTACAATTTACAAGTATCAAGAGCAGGAAGCAGCCCTGACTGGTGTGGCTCAGTTGGCTGGGTGTCATCCTGCAAAGTGAAAGGTTGTTGGTTCGATTCCTGGTCGGGGCACATGCCTGGGTTGTGGGTTCAGACCCCAGTAGGGGTGTGTACCGGAGGTAACTGATTGATGTTTGTCTCTCACATTGATCTTTCTCTCCTTCTCTCTCTCCCTCCTTTCCCCTCTCTCCAAAAATATATAAATAAAATCTTTTTTAAAAAAGAGCAAGAAGCAAATGTTTGTTGTTGAAGCCAGTGAGACCGAGAGGTTGTCACTGCGGCAAAGCTAATACATGACAATAGAGTAGATACATCGTGGTGTATATTGTTAGGGGGGTCGGTGACGCGGGCTGGGAAAGAATTCACAAAGAGAAGAAAGTGTGGTGAAAATCTCTATTCACTCTCCAAGAAAGGAGAGGGACTTGGGGTGGAGAGATACACAGCATTGCGGGGTGGGGGCTTTGAGTTTTTATTGAATCATAATCGGATTAAAAATGTGTGGGGTGGTGGCTGTCATGAGGCCCCTGGGCTGTTGGGGGCGTTGTAACACCAGGCTGCAGTTTGTTCCAATGTCTTCTGCCCCTGGCTATAGGAAGTGGTTAGTCACATTCCGTTCTTGCTTTCCAGTAATTTCCAGTCCTGGGGACCTAAGCTCAGAAGAGTAGATGTTTATGTTTATGTTTAACAAGGTCAGTGGCCTGCTCGGCAAATGGTGCCAGAGAGCGAGCAGCACTGACCGCACCCTTTCATACACCAAAGATGGAACACCATACAGCAACGAGAATGAGTATGGCATTGATGTACACAACATATGCTAACAAAATAATATTGAACAAAAAGCCAGGTACAAAGTAATACCTATAGTATGAGTTCATCTAAACAAAGTTCAAAACAGGCAAAGCTCCTTTCCTTTGGGGAATTCATGCGTGGATGGTGACATTGCAAAAAGAAAAAAGTCAGGGTAATGGCCACCTCCAGGAGTGGGAGAGGCGCCAGGGTAATGGGTACGACGAGGTCAGAGTCTGTGGTACTGGCAGTGTTCGAGATGTTGAACTGAGCGTTCCCTTCAGGTTTTTCTTTCAACACTGCATTTTCATTATCTAAATGTCTATGTATATTTCACAATTAAAAAGTTTTTAAAAAAATTTTCCTGTCATTGCTTATTTGTTCCTCTAAATCTTCCTTGAAATTTTCCAGTTACCACTCTCACCTGGAAGTCACTAAAATTTAATTTCGTAATTGAGATTTCACAAGATGCTAGATCAAAATGCCTTAGAATATCTAACACTTTTCTTCTCTTGTTCCTGGAATTCATAATCCAAAAACCCCCCAGAAAACCACTCATATCAATCTGGCAAGGTCTGCTATTTATAATTCATCACTGGTGTTGATTAGTCAGAATTCCTTCATCCTTTAGAGGCTTACACATTTTTTCTTTTTAAATATTTATTCCACTATTTTATTTAATGTTGAGATCATAGTTGCATTATGGTGATTTCCAGAAACATTTTTGAAATTCATGCATTTATTCCTCATTCTCTAATTCTTATTATTTATTCAATGCCTGCAGTATAGGTGGAGATGAATGAAAATAATAATGATACACTTGATATTTCAGAAACATGACAATAAACAGAATATTTAACCTGTGTTGTAGAACGAGACCCATTGCTTCTGGGTGACGCGTTGATCTTCCTATTGTGTTTGAACAGCAGCAGTGAGTCACAGGCCCTGCCGGTGTTCACCCTGCATCCGGACGGGGCCTTCTCATTTTCCCACTGAAGGAAGCTTCTCAGTGGACATTCAGCTTTTTGGTCAGCTCCCTGACTTTAATACTCTAATTCTTCGTTGGTTATCAAGTTTCTTCTAATCTCATTTACAAGATATGCTAAAGACCACTTCATTTCACACCAGTTCCTATAGTTACAACCCACTAATAAGTGGTTTTCCAAAATATCATGATTGTAAATTTTCACATCTAATTTCCACTGCTTCTCTGAAAACAGGGTTTCCCTCATACCTCCAGGTGTCACCTGGGTGGCAAGTCACAGATAAGACAACACATCCATGCAATAGAATTTCCTGTCTCCGGGAGAAATCACAGATGATGGTGGTAAACAACACAGTACCCTCTTATGATATCTCTTCCTCAAAAATTGTGTGGGCTACCCCTCTATCAGTTAGGAGCTAACCAGGAAAACAGAAATCACTCTTACGTATTTGAAACAGAGGGAATTTAATGCAGGAAATTAATTCCATAGCTGATGGGGGAGTTGAGAAGCCAACAGTGGGTGGTGAGGCAGTGCAGAGATTACCGACAGAAGGAAGACTCTGCTACACCTAGGCTGGAGGAACAAGGAGAGGAAGTAGTATTATGGGGGCCGGGGTCACCCTGTCGAGGCTGAAACCGTGCAGGACTGTCAGGCTGGTAACGGAGCCATGAAGCCCATGCAACCATTGTTGGAGATTCCACACAAGGCAGAAATGGGGATGCTGTACCAAGATCCCGGCTTCTCCTGCCCTCTAATCCTCTGCCAGTGCTTTCTGTTAGCTGGAATCAGCTGAAAAATAGCAGGAGCTGGAGAGCAGGGGAAGAGCCAGAAATGAAGGAACTACAGAGAAAGGGGGGAGTCAGAGAAGTCTTAACACTTGTTTCCAAATAGTCAAATGGCTGTCGTTTGGGAGAGGGAATGAATTTATTTACCATGGCACCATGGGAGGACTAACAGATGAAAACTTAAGTAAAACAAATTTAAACTCAAAATAAGGAAGCATATTTAAATAAGCAGAACTGACTGAAAAGGGGAACAGTTTGCCTTGAAAAGTGACAATCTTGGAGTCCGTACTTTGGTAAATATTTTGAAATGTTTCAAATGAAATGTTTTCCTACAAGTTCTACATGATGCCATTAAAAGCCACAGAAAAAATGTGATAGTATCCAGGTAGTGGATATGTGGGTGTTCACTGTAAAATCTTGTGTCTTTGCTGCATGTTTGAAATTTTCTATAATAAAATGTTGAAAAACATTTTGCTGACTGCAGTCAGCAAAACATCGAGGCCTACAAAATGGGATCATCTGCTCCTAAATGTAATTTGTTCTCTGTAACTCGGTAACAAATTACCCCCAAAACTTAGCACTTAAAGCAGCAAACAATTACCTCCCAGTTTCTGAGAACCAGGAATTCAGGATCCATTCAGCTGGGGAGCTCTGGGTCAGAGTCTCTCTTGAGGTTTCAGTCAGGCTGGGCCCTGCAGGCTTGACTGGGAAGGGTGCACTTTCAGACTCACTCATGTGGTTGCTGGCAGGACATAGTTCATCCAAGGACGCTGGCTGGAGTCCTCAGCGCTTTGCCAGGTTGACCTCTCCACGGGGCCGCCTGAGTGTTCTCCTGACATGGCAGCTGCCTTCCCTCAGAATGAGCGACGGTATTAGACCTTTCAGTGAAAATAAAAGTATGTACCAAGATTCTGGGAAGATGGCAGCCATGGTTATGGTGACATAGTTTTTAGATCTTTCCAAATTCCCCTACAAAAACACAATAATTAGGATGTGAGGGCGATCTGGCTGCGACATCTGTCACCCCATTGATCACCAGGGTTGATTTGGCTGATCTGGCTGGCTAGGCAGGTGTCCCCTTCCTCCCTCACCGATCCGTGTGCGTCCCTCCGGAACCTGTGCACTCGGTGGAAGAGGACGACCTTCCCAACCAGAGGAGAGGACCGGTCTTCAGACAAGGGTATACGAGTAGTTGTGCTCCCCTGCTAAAACCTCCAAACAAGCTCTCAAAAACACAATAATTAGATTGCAAAACCCAAAACCTTTGAACAATATTGACAACAAAACTGGGTGACCAAGTATCCCATAACCCTGAAATTACAAGCAGGTGGTGAGGAGTGGGTACACAAACCACCAAGCTAATGTTATCTGTGTACAAAAAAAAAAGCAAAGGGGAACAATGAGGCATTTGACAGCCCTAAAAAGAAAAACCTAAAATAGCCAATAGGTGTTTACTAGAAAGTGTTAAGTGCAAAACCCTAATAGCAAGTGAGAATACGGATCTCACAGTATGAAGGTCTACATGGTCTGGAGCAGTTTAGACCCCACACTCTAGAAAATAACCAACCACGGCTGCCACCAC
The DNA here is from genome assembly GCF_022682495.2 of Desmodus rotundus. Taxonomy (NCBI): domain Eukaryota; kingdom Metazoa; phylum Chordata; class Mammalia; order Chiroptera; family Phyllostomidae; genus Desmodus; species Desmodus rotundus. Next base: position 74,881,960 of record NC_071393.1, read on the forward strand.
GGGGTCCCACGCTGGGAAGAAACTGCCGGAAATGGAACCAAAACGGGGCAGGGTAGGGAAAACAAGGAAAAAGGAAAGAGGAAGTCCAGATGAAAGTGAGGCAGGAAAATAGAACCAGGAAATCTTAGAAACCAAAACATCATCGTTTTAACACTATATGAAAACAACAAAAGAGGGAGCTCTGTGAGGTTTAAAAAGAGACAAACTAAGCTTCCTTCCAAAATTTTGGGAAAACTAATTTCACACAAATATGGGCAACAGAAAAGTGCTACTCAGATGCCAGATAAGCTTGTAAGAAAAAAAGAGAGAGGATAAAGAGCAGAATAACATCCCATGAAATCATGCCTAAAAGAAATATTAAAAAAAAAGATTAACATGTTAGTGTACTATTGCACAAAATGCTAAAAAGCATCAAGAATATTATTCAAGATATGAAAGAACATAAGTCAGAATTAGAAATATTCAGAAATGAGGTGACAGAACCCCCAAAAGAAATAGAAATACAAAATTTTAAAAACCATTTTAAAAATAAAGACTAAACTAGAATGAATACAAGAGCAAATAAAAACAAGTGATATATTAAGAAAAAGAAAATGAAAGTGAAGAGTATTCTTTGAATAAAAAAGAAAGAAAGAAAACTAAAGAATTTGAGAGAGTTATAAATATTGAAGACAGGCAAAGAAAATTCAACACATGGGTAATAGAAGTCCTTAAAGAAGAAAAACAAAGAAGAAAACAAATACTAAAAATATAATTCAAGGAAGCTTTCCTAAAATTTAAAAAAACAAACAAGCTGGCCCTGGCCAGCTAGCTCAGTTGGTTAGGTCATTGCCCCGACACACCAAAGTTGCAGAGTTAGTCCTTGGTCAGGGCACATACAAGAATCAACCAGTGAATGCGTCAGCAAGTGGAACAATAAATTGATGTTTTTCTCTCTCTCCCTTCCCTTATCTCTCTAAAATGAACAAAAACCCAAACAATCCTAAAACTACATATTGAAAAAGCACATTGGGCATCTTAAAATAGTAACATAGAATGACCAACACAAAGATATAATCTAGTGAAATTATATGGCTTTAAAGAAAAAAATATTTTAAGAATATAGACAAGACCACATGACATAAAATTAGAAATAAAATTAGATTAGTATATTTAGATTCAGGAGCAACATTTTGTGCCAGAAGGAAATGAAATAACATATTTAAGACACTCAAAGAAAGAAAATATGAATCATAGATTTTATAGCTAGCAAAACTGATCTTCAACTATAAAAGGCACAGATAAATTTTTACAACATGAAAGAACTCAGTAAATATTCCTCCAATGAGCCCCCGCTCATGAATCTACTAGAGGAAGAGTTTCAGTTGATCAAAATGACTAGAGAGCCGTTGGCGTAAGAACCAATGGTAAACATTAAGTATATAGCTCCTCGCAGAACTAAGACTAAATGAAGGTAAGAGGGAGAGATTATAGTATGTAGTAGATTAAATATCTTTCATATGTATATTCCTCTCCATCCTATCAACTTCTGTATCCCTGTCAAATTCAAGCATTTACCATCTCCCACTTGAATGAAAGCAAGTTTTTATCCAAGCCTACATCATACTATTCTTGCTGCCCTTTCAATCCATCCTCCAATTTAAAACCAGGATGTTCTAAAATCTACATTTCTGATCATCTTAGTTCTTTTATTCATAACTCTTCAATGGTTTTCTATAGTCTGTAGGATAAAACCTAAACACACAAGGCATATCCTTAATTCCCCCTTCCTTTGGTGGTGCACTTAGATTTCTTTGGGGAATTACCTATTCCCCATTCAGGACAGTGTTGGTAGGACAGTTCATCAGAATGCCCCAGATGGGTGGGTCCATGATGTAAGGTCAGTTACACTCTCTCAGGAGTTTGAATCCTGAGTCAAGTTATTCAGGGATGAAAAAGTGTATTGGTGACCACTCACTCTGACAGACAGTTGAGTAGTTCCTGCTGCCTAGAGTTCTGCAGCTGCCCTTGATCCTATTTCCAAGCCTAGTTCTCCAGCTTTCCCGTCAGTTCTGTGAGCTACTCATCTTTCCAATAAATTTTCTTTTTGTTTACATTAGCCAAGTCAGTTCTTTTGCTTATGACCAAAAAACCGTGACAGGCACATGAACCCTATTTTCCAGCCTTGCCTCTCACCGTCATGTGCTACGTTTTCCTCTCTTGCAATAACATATTCCTTATAGTTCTCTTACCTGAAACGCACTCTTACTCTACCTCCTAAGAAGCCCACTGACACAGATCTCAGTCGCAGGCCAAGTGTGATGCCTTCTCCAAGGCTACGCTGCCTTCCCTGTCCCTTCCTGCCCCCCCAACCAATGCACGGGCATACCTTGAACATAACTATTGTTTCTATTGTAATATTTTGAGACTTTATTTATTTTTAGAGATAGGGGAAGGGAAGAAGAAACAGAGGGAGAGAAACATTAATGTGAGAGAGAAACATCAATCAGTTGTCTCTCCTATGCACCCTGACAGGGGTGAACCCACAACCCAGGCATTTGCTGTGGCTGGTAATCCAACCAGGAAACTTTAATTTTGCCAGACACCCAACCAACTGAGTCACACCAGTCAGGGCTCTATTTTAACTTTTTGTACATCTCCCACCAGACTCTTAAGTTTTTTGTGAAGAAAGTTTGTGTCTTCTTATCTCTGATTCCTCAAGCCAGTCCAGCCAGCACCTGACTCCAAAAAGGCACTTGAGAATGGTTATGAACACACAAACGAAGCCGACCATGTCAGACACTGCAGTAAGGCAGCTTGAAAGCCACAGTCCAGTGTCCTCTATTTTAAAGGCAAGTATGAATATGTGTTCCTCATACATGTAATCGTTTCACTTGCGTTTACTTCTTTTAGGATTGCCTTCTCAGAAGGAAGAGCAGAGGAAGGGTTTTCTTTCCTCTACCAAGATTTCTCTATTTCAATGGCTTCTCGAAAAGCAAGCTATGGATGGCATCCCAACCAGTTACACAATAAGGAACAGAACTTCTTTCCCTGCTTTCCCTCATTCCTGGAACTTGCTGTTTTGGCTCTTCCTGAGGAATGTTTTCATTAGAATTTGTTTCCATTACAAAGATTTTTATTTAAAACATTCAGGATTTAGCAGTCAGGTGGCTTTCAAGTTATAAACAAGAGTGTACTTTGGGGAACTGGAGAACTCCAGAATGTGGAAGTGTCTCACACGAATCAGAGAAGCTGTTTGTTGCCAGGTGGAGAGAACAGCAGCCTTAGCCTTAAATTACTGGCCCTTCTGGTTTATATCCCAATGAAATGCCTTTCACCCACTGTTTCATATCTACCAGTTTACACTCTAGTTCATTGAGGAAAAAGAGGGGGGTGGGGATTAAAATACTAAAAGTGGACGCCTCTGGGGAAAATTACTGAGGTTGGGAAAAAATGGGGTAGGAGGGTATTTATTTTCATTATAAGCCCTCCCGTACTATTTATTTTATAACCATGTATATGTATTACTATTTCTTTTTAAATTCAGTTTAAATTTTACCTGACTGTATTAGCAACATATATTTGCTGCTTCTCTTTGTTGATATTATTGAATAAAATGCTGTAATTCTAATGATTATTTCCCCTATACTCACTAAACCAGTGGCTTCCAAATGCTCTTAAAATAAACTTTATTGAGGCACAGTTTATGCACGATAAAATGCGGCGCAGTGCTACGAGTTGTGATGAGTGTGTAAATCGGTGGAGCTGCCACAACGGTCAAGATATGGGACGTCCACATTGCCTGAAAACCCGCTGCGGCCCTTTGCGGTCACTCTCCAAGTCCTGTCCCTGGCCCCAAGCAGCCACGGATCTGCCTTCCATCACCATAGATGAGTTTTGTTTTTTCTAGAGTTTCATATCCTAGAGTCATGAACCATGTGCTCTTTTATATCTGGCTCATTTTGCTCAGCAAAGTGTTTTGAGTTAACCATGTTGTGTGCCCCCTAGTTTGTTTCTTTCATCGCTGAGTCCTAGTAGACTGTACGGATGCGCCACTGTCTGCCGACCCACTTTCCAACTGTTGGACATTTAGGTTCCAGTTTAGGACCATTAAAAATAAAGCCATTGTGGTCAGAGTATCTCCCCTGTTAGGTAACCATATGACTCTTTAACCACTATGCTGTACACCTGGAACTAATACAAAATAATACTGAATGTAAACTGTAATTGAAATATAAAATTTAAAAAAAGGATAAAGCCATCACGGGCATTTGTGCCCAAGTGTTTGTATAAACGTATGCTTTCATTACTCCTGGAAAAATCCCTAGGAGTGGACTGTGCGGCGATAACTGTGTAAGAAATCGACAAACTATCTTCTAAAGTGGTTGTGTATTTTACAGTTCTGGTTGCTTCCCACCATGCAACATTTGTATTGCCAGTCTTTCTTTTAATAAAAAAAACCCCACTTTATTGGTGCATAAATATCTAGGAGTTGGTATGGTAAGTGAATATTGAATTTTTTTTAATCCTCACCCAGGGATATGTTTATTGATTTTAGAGAGGGAGAGGAAAGACAGGGAGACGGACAAATATCAATTTGTCATTTCACTTATTTACACATTCATTGGTTGCTTCTTTTTCTTTTAAGATTTTATTTATTGACTTTTAGAGAGAGGGAAAAGGAGGGAGAAAAAGAGGGAGAGAAACATTGATCAGTTGCCTCTCACACACCACCAACTGGGTACTTGGCCCACAAGCCAGGCATGTGCCCTGACTGGGAATCGAACCAAAGACCTTTCAGTTTATGGGATAACACCCAACCCACTGAATCACAACAGTCAGGGCTATGATTCATTGAGTTAATTTTTTGTACGGTAAAAGATAAAGAATGGCTTCATTCTTTTCCATATGGATAGCTAGTTGTTCTACAACCATTTATTAAAAAGACAGTTTTCCCCCATCGAGTTTACCTTGGCACTTAGTCAAAATAAAAAATGGCCTTAAGCCCTGGCTGGTGTGGCTCAGTGGATTGAGTGCCAGCCTGTGAAGCAAGGGGTCGCTGGTTCGATTCCCAGTCAAGGCACATGCCTGGGTAGTGGGCCAGGTCCCCAGTAGGGGGCACATGAGAGGCAACCACACATTGTTGTTTCTCTCTCTTCCCCCTCCTTTCCTTTCTCTCTAAAAATAAATAAAGTAAATCTTTAAACAAATGACCTTATATGTGTGGCTCTATTTCTGGGCTCAATATTCTGTCTCATTGATGTCATGACTATTTACACCACTACAACACTGTTTTTGATTACTGTTGCTTTTAAAGTATTTAAGTTGCATAGTAAAAACCTTCCAACCTTATTCTTCCTTTTCTAAATCATTTGAGCTAATCTAAGTTCTTTTCATTTTCATATAAATATTGGAATCACCTTGTTAATTTCTGCTTGGATTTTGACTATAATTGCAATAAATCCATAGATCAATTTGGGAATAATTGGTATCTTAACAATACTGAGCCTTCCATGCTATATTTTCCATTTATTTATATCTTTTTAAATTTTTCTCAGAAATATTTTGTAAAGTTTTCAATACACAGATCTTGCACATATGTTATTAAAGTTATCTTTATCATGTTTTTGGACATTATTATAAGCGTTATCGTCTTTTAAATTTCTATTTCTGATTGTTCATCTCCAGCATTTCTGGCATACTCACATTTTTGTGCATTGACAGTGTGCCCTGTGATACCGCTGAACTCACGTCAGGGGTCCAGCATATTTTTGTAGGTTCCTTAGGGTTTGATATGCATGACTATGTTATGTAAAAGTCGAATTTTGCTTTTAAATTTTCTAATCTATATACTTTCTATCTTTTTGCCTTATTCCACTAGGTAGTACCTACAGTACAAGCTTGAAGTAGTGAGAACAGATACCTTTTCTTTTTTTTTAATATTTTTTATTGGTGTTCAATTACAGTTACCTCCCTTTATCCCCCATTACTCTCCCCTGCCCCAGTCACCCCCCTCTCGCACATTCAATCCTTCCTCCACCACCCAGGTTGTATTTGCCCATGGGTCCTTTATACATGTTCCTTGACTTGACCCTTCCCCTTCTTTCCCCTGTTATGTCCGTCCCCCTGCCCATCTGGTCACTGTCAGTTTGTTCTTTATTTAAGTGTCTCTGGTTCTATTTTGCTTGCTTGTTTGTTTTGTTGATTATGTTCCACTTATAGGTGAGATCATATGGTATTTGTCTTTTACCACCTGGCTTATTTCACTTAGCATAATGCTCTCCAGTTCCATCCATGCCGTTGTGAAGGGTAGGAGTTTCTTCTTTCTTTCTGCTGCGTAGCATTCCATTCTGTAAATGTACCACAATTTTTTGATCCACTCATTTACTGATAGGTGCCTAGGCTATTTCCAGCACTTGGCTAATGTAAGTAATGTTGCTATGAACACTGGGGTGCATAGGTTCTTTTGAATTAGTGTTTTATCATAAAAGTCCTAGAGGAAAACATAGGCAGGAAAATCTCAGATATCCCACATAGCAATATTTTTATCGATATGTCCCCTAGAGCAACGGATATAAAGGGAAGCGTAAACAAATAGGACTACATCAAATTAAAAAGTTTCTGTACGGCTAAATAAAACATCAGCAAAGTGAAAAGGGAATCAACTGTATGGGAAAATACACTTGTCAATGATACATCGGACAAGGATTTGATCTCCAAAATATATAAAGAACTCACACGACTCCACACCACAAAGACAAACAATCCAATTAAAAAATGGGCGAAGGAGCTGAACAGACACTTCTCCAAGGACATACAGAGGGCCCAGAGACATATGAAAAGATGCTCAGCATCACTAGCCATCAGAGAGATGCAAATTAAAACCACAATGAGACACCACTTCACACCAGTCAGTATGGCCATCATAACCAAATCAACAAACAAGTGCTGACGAGGTCGTGGAGAAAACGGAACCCTAGTGCACTGCTGGTGGGAGAACAGATATCCTCTCTTTGTTCTCAATCACATGGGCATAAGTGTGATGTTAGTAATAGGGTTTTTTTACCGATTAAAAATGTGGAAAATACATGTAATGTGAAATTTACACTGTCATTCATGCTTCTATGTACAGTTCACTGGCATTAAGTGGACTCATATTGTTCTGCAGCCACCACCATCATTAATCTCCAGAATTCTTTTGTCTTGCAAAACTGAAACTCTTTAACCATTAAACAATAACTCTTCCTTCCATCCTCCCCTCAGAGCCTGGCAACTAACCATTCTACTTTCTGTCTCTACAATTTTAACTACTTTAAGGACCTCATATTTGTTTTGTGTGTGTGTGTGACTGGTTTATTTCATTTAGCATAAAGTGCTCAAGATTCATCCATGTCGTAGCATATGTCAGAATTTCCTTCCTTTTTAAGGCTGAATAACATCCCATTGTATGTATATTCCACATTTTGCTTATACACTCATCCAGCAGTGCACACTTGAGTTGTATCCAGGTTGTATCGATTGTGATTAATGTGCTATAAACATGGTATACAAATATCTCTTCAAGATCCTGTTTTCAGCGCTAGCTAGATAGCTCAGGTGGTTAGGGCATCATACTGATGTGCCAAGGTGTCATTCCTGCTCAGGGCACATACAAGAAACAACCAATGAATCCATAAATTAGTGGAACAACAAATTGATGATGTTGCTCTCAAAAACCAAAATCAAAAACAAAAACCACCTCTGTTTTCAATTCTTTGGAGTGTATACCCGCGAAGTGAAATTGCTGGATGATAGGTAATTCTATGTTTAATTTTTTTGAGTAATCATCATACTGTTTTCCATAGCAGCTGCACCATTTTACATTTCCACCAACAGTGTACTGGGTTTTAATATCTCCACATCATGACAAAACATATTATTTTCTGTTTTTCAATAGGAGACATCCTGTTGGGTGTGATGTGGTATCTCATTATATTTTTGATTTGCATTTCTCTAGTGATTAGTGATGTTGAGAATCTTTTCACGTGTCTGTTGGCCATTTGTATATTTTCTTTGGAGAAATGTCTATTCAAGAATGTTGCCCATTATTTAAACAAGTTGCTTTTGGTTGTTGGATTCCAGGAGTTGATATATTCAATATCCTGGATATGAATCCTTTACCAGGTGTGATCTGCAAACATGTTCTTCCATTCTGTGGCTTGCCTTTTTATTATTTTGAGGCAAAAATTCCAAGTAATATAATTCATCTATTTTTTCTTTTGTTGTCTCTGCCTTCAGTTTTAGTAATAGGTTTTTAAAGTATATTTTATTGATTATGCTATTACAGTTGTCCCATTTTTTTCTCCCTTTTATCCCCCTCCACCCTGCACCCACCCCCCACCAGCATTCCTCCCTCTTAGTTCATGTCCATGGTTGTACATATAAATAAATTCTTTGGCTTTTTTGTTTTCTATACTGTTCTTAACTTCCCTCTGTCTATTTTGTATCTACCACTTATGCTTCTTATTCCCTGTACTTTCCCCCTATTTCCCTCTGCCCCTTCCCTGCTGATAACCCTCCATGTGATCTCCATTTCTGTGATTCTGTTCCTGTTCTAGTTGTTTGCTTAGTTTGTTTTTGCTTTGTTTCTTTTTTAGGTTCAGTTGTTGATAGTTGTGAGTTTGTTGTCATTTTATTGTTCATAGTTTTGATCTTCTTTTTCTTAGATAAGTCTCTTTAACATTTCATATAATAACATTATTATTGTATTTCATATAATAATAATAGTGATGATGAACTCCTTTAACTTGACCTTATCTGGGAAGCACTTTATCTGCCCTTCCATTCTAAATGAAAGCTTTGCTGGATACAGTAATCTTGGATGTAGGTCCTTGCCTTTCATGACTTGGAATACTTCTTGCCAGCTCCTTCTTGCCCGTAAGGTTTCTTTGGAGAAATCAGCTGACAGTCTTATGGGCACTCCTTTGTAGGTAACTCTCCTTTTCTCTTGATGCTTCTAAGATTCTCTCATCTTTAATCTTGGGTACTGTAATTATGATATGTCTTGCTGTGTTCCTTCTTGGGTCCAGTTTCTTTGGGACTCTGAGTTTCCTGGATTTCCTGGAAGTCTACTTCCTTTGCCAGCTTGTGGAAGTTTTCCTTCATTATTTTTTCAAATAAGTTTTCAATTTCTTGGTCTTCCTCTTCTCCTCTGGCACCCCTGATTCTGATGTTGGAACTTTTAAAGTCCCAGAGTTTCCTAAGCCTCTCCTCATTTTTCTGAATTCTTGTTTCTTCATTCTGTTCCAGCTGAATGTTTATTTCTTCCTTCTGTTCCAAATTGTTAAATTGAGTCCCAGTTTCCTTCCCTTCACTGTTGGTTCCCTGTATATTTTCCTTTATTTCACTTTACATAGCCTTCACTTTTTCCTCTATTTTGTGACCATACTCAAACATTTCTGTGAGCATCCTACCAGTTTTTCGAACTCTGCATCTGATAGGTTGGCTATCTCCTCATCTCCTAGTTCTTTGTCTGGATCTTTGATCTGTTCTTTCATTTGGGCCATATTTCTTTGTCTCGGTGCACCTATTATGTCATAAGAGGCGGTACTTTAGGTATTCGCCAGGGTGGAGCAACTCACATCACTGCATTGTGGCACTGTATATGGGGAAGGGTTCAGAGAGGGAACAATGTTACTTGCTCAGTTCTCACTGGCTTTCAATCACTTCTCCTGCTACCCACAGGCAAATTGGGCCCTTCTGGTGCTGATTCCTGGGTGGGTGGGTTTGTGCATGTTCTAGGACCCTGTGGGTCTCTCCAGTGAACTCTCCTGGGAGGCTGGGAATTTCTCCTGCCACCACAACCCCTACAGATTTTTACAGCCAGAGGTTTTGAAGCTTTAGTTCCCTGTGCTGGAACCCTGGGTTGCACAGACTGCCTCCCTCCCCAGTTGTTCCTCTAACTTATCTGCACATGAATATGAGGCCCCTCAGTCCACCAGCCACTGCTTCTCTCACCTAGTCCATTGCCTTGCTGCACATCCTCTCCACCCTGGCTGCCCATCTCCACCCCTCCTACCAGTCTGGATGAATGTTTCTTCTTTAATTCCTTGGTCACTGGACTTCCATACAGTTCTATTTTCTGTCAGTTCTGGTTGTTTTTTGTTTTTAGATTTGGTGTTGTCCTTCTTTTGGTTGTATGAGGAAGCAAAGTGTATCTACCTACACCTCCATCTTGGCTGGAAGTCCCAGTAATAGTTTTTTTTTTAAAGACCTTTATTAAGTAAAGAAAGTCCTCTGCTAATCTTAGTTTGCTGAGAGATGGGTTGGGTTTTTTTGTTTGTTTGTTTCTTTGTTTGGTTTTGTTTTTTACCATGAATGGATATATATATTTTGTCAAAAAAACATTTTTGGTAGGTATTGAGATAATCATATGGTCTTTCTCCTTTATTCTGTTAATGTGATACATTCCATTTATATGTTAAACCACACTTACATTCCTGGAAGAAACACCACTTGGTCATTATGTATTATCCTCTTTATATGTTTCTAGATCCTATTTGCTAATATTTTGTTGAGGACTTTTGCATCTATTTTCATGAGGGATATTGGTCTATAGTTTTCTTGAAATGTCATTTCCTGGTTTTGGTATCAGAGTAATGATGACCTCATAAAATTAGTTGGAAAGTGACCCCTCCTTTTTTATTTCCTGGAAGAATTGCTGTTATTGCTTCCTTAGGTAAAATTCACCAGTAGAGCTATCTGGGTACAAAGTTTGCATTGGGGAAAGTTTTAAATTATGGATTCAATTTGTTTAGTTGATTTAGGGCTATTCAAGTATTCTATTTCTTCTTGAATCAGTTTTGGCAATTTGCGTTTCAATGAATTTGTCTACTTCAACTAAGTTGTTCAATTTGTGGGCATAGAGTTGTTCAAAGTAGTCCCTTGTTATCCTTTTAAATATATGTACTTTCTCTAATGATAATCTCTGTTTCATTCCTGATGTTAGTAATCTGTGTCTTTTTTTTTTCTCTTGGTCATATGGTTAAAGGCTTAACAATTTTATTGATCTTTTCAAAGAACCAGGCTTTGGTTTTATTCATTTTTCTCCATCTACTTTTTTTTATCCTCACCTGAGGACATTTTTCATTGCTTTTAGAGAAAGGAAGAGAGAGAGAGGGAGAGAGACACACACAGAGAGATAGAGATGGAGATGGAGATGGAGATGGAGATGGAGATGAGATGGAGGTGGAGGTGGAGGTGGAGGTAGAGGTGAGATAGAGATAGAGAGAAACATCACTGTTACAGAGAAACATCAATTGGTTGCCTTCTCATACATGACCCGACCAGGATGGAACCCACGACCTGGGTATGTGCCCTGACTGAAAATCAAACCTTCGATCCTTCTCTCTAAGGGATGACTCTCCAACAAATTGAACCACACCAGCCAGGGATCCATCTACTTTTTATTTCACTGATTTCTATTCTTATTATCATTTTATGGCCTACTTACCCCAAGTTTAATTTATTCTTCCTTTTTTTTTTAGCTTAAGGTGAATGCTGAGATCTCTGGTTTTAGATCTTATTTTATTGCGTACGTATTTAAAGATATACATTTCCTTCTATGCTTACCTTTAGCTGTTTTTTACTGCAACCAACAGGAAAAGCACACATGTCTCAGGCATACAACTGAGAAAAAAGTCTCACAGAATAATGCTTTCCTGTACTATGGGCAATGCACTGATATTTTCTATTCTAGTCCATTGTTTAAGACATGCTGTTCATGACTGATTAAATTGAAGCATAGTCTAGACATTTTTTTGCAATGACTTATGTTATTTTAAGATTGGGTTGCTCATTATGCCCTGAGTACAGTTTGACAGCACTTCCTGTTCGAGGAGCTCCATTAAACTGTAGAGTCAAAGGCTCTTATCTATGAGTATGTAGAATAGAATATATTAAACTTTGTTTTAGGATGAACCTAGAAATTTAGCTGAGATTCTTTTTATATAATAATAAACAAATTTTCTATGATATCCCTAATGAGAGCTCTGAATATGTTTCAAAGATACCTTTTATCATGAGTATATAGACTTTGGTTTTAAAGTTCCTATGATTAAATACTTACCCATAATATTGTCCTTACTTAGAGATCAGACATTCAAATGTTTCCAATATTATGTTCTCATTAATCATTATAATTTCCAATGCAGGTAAGCTACAAAAACAATGATGACAACCTTTCAGATTTATGCATAAGAATTTTGAAAGTCAAAAGTATGCCATGCCACTCAAGAAAAAAAATCTAGTGCTCTCAATGGTGCCTCACAACTACAAAAATTCAAGGCAGCAATACAAGTGACTAACACTTTCGTAAAGTAACTTTGCAAGAGCTGTAAAACTTCTGTAGAAACAAAACCAAGAAAATTCATTTGACCTACTAATTCTATTTCTGGAATTTCATGGTAATAAAATGATTTAAATCAAGGGGGGAAACTTTGAAATAAGCTTTGAAAAAAGCATAAATAAGGAATTGGAAACAACCTCAAAAGGCCAAAATACAGGTGAAAAAACTGTACTGCATCCTGTAAGAAACATTATATAGTAATTAAAAATCTTAATAAAGTTAACAGCATAAGAAAACATTCATAAGGTAGGATATATACATGTGTATATAATTATAAGCACGTAGGGAAAAAAAACTATGCATTAGCAGTGGAATTAACAAAAATGTTACCTGCTTTCTCTGTCAGGTTGGAAAAATAGGAGTAAATTTTTCTTATTTTCCTGTATTTTCAAAGTTCTATTTAATAGCATATGAATTTTAAAATATAACATCTATTAAAAATGTTGGCTATTAGGATTATATAATGGAAAAATACATGATATAAAAAGCACAGTAAGACCCTGGCTGGTGTGGCTCAGTGAATTGAGCACCAGTCTGTAAACCAAGAGGTCACCAGTTCAATTCCCAGTCAGGGCACATGCCTGGGTTGTGGGCCAGGTCCCCACTTGGGGGCATGAGAAAGGCAACCAATCGATGTATCTCCCTCACATCTATGTTTCTCTCCCTGTCTTTCTCCTCCCTTCCTCTCTCCAAAGATGACCCAATAAAATCTTTAAAAAAAAACAGTAAGTGTATTTACTGTATAGTTGTGACTATGTATTAGATATGTATGTACGTACACAGAATGAGAGAGAAAAGTGAAAGAAAATGCCAACATGCTAGGTGGGATGATAAGTATTTTTTCTCTTTATTTTCTAAATTTTATGTAAGATATTTATTTTACTTTTATAACACAATAAAAATGCCTTTTTGATTAAGTATATCTGGCTATTTACCCCCACAATCCCTAGGTTTCCCCTAGGCCTCATCTCATTTTGTTGCTGGCACTTAACCTAGTGTTAAAACAACGAGAAGCATTAAAAATCTATTGTGTTATAGCAATGGGATTTTTGCAAACTATTTTCAGCAGATAAAACCGCTGAATGAAATCTGTACTATTATGTAATAAATAATTATGACTTGAGATGCAATAAACCTATTATTTTAAAGATACTTGCTAATATCTTTAAAAAATTCTATTGCATTATGTTAGGATTTATCAAGCCTACAGCCAGATTGGAGGCAAGGATGCTGCAGTGAGTTTTCCTCCTATGGACAAAAGACACTGGGCAGACCGCGAGGCAAGAAACGCTGGCTCTATCTCAGCGCTGCATTTTTGTTCAGGGAAGTGATTCATCTCTGTTTTCTAATTCCCAAACTAGTCAGTTTATTTGTAAGAATATCTAATTGTAGTTTATGTACAGAAAGATCGGATGAGAAAGGTCAGACCTGAGTAGGATTCAGGAAATTTCTGTAGATTGGAGCAAATCCCCCAGAGTTTGGGAAAGCAGGCAGTATGGTTTATGCGCTCTCAATTAGAAATATAGTCAGGAAAGAACTTGACCATGGGTTGGGATAAGAACCCAACATTTCTCCAAATTCTGGGCAAAATTTAGATATCTGAGTAAAAGGACAGAGCACTAGCAACAGGGCTTGAACAATCCAGGGATTTTTTACAATCTAGCAAAGGACACGACTTCACAGTAGGATCTGATGCACACATGGAATGTAGGCAGGCACTCCAGGCTAGATGAGGATGTGGAGAAAAATGCAGTCCCAAAATATGAGTATTGCCCTGACAAAATATGGTACTGAAACCTAAAGACTCACTCAGTCTGGGAGTTAAAGGACTGAAATAGCACTGCCCGACAGAACTTTCTGAAACAGTGGGAATGTTCCATATCTGCAATGTTCAGTATGGTAGCCACTGAGCACATGGGAGTACTGAGCACTAGCAACATGCAGGTGCAACTGCAGAACTAGATCCTAAATTTTATTTTACCTACTTACTTACTTATTTATTTATTTGTTGAGAGAGAGAGAGAAGGGAAAGGAGGGAGAAAGAAAGGGAGAGAAACATCGATGTGCAAGAGAAACATTGATCAGTTGCCACTCACATGCCCCAAACTGGGGACCTGGCCAGCAACCCAGGCCTGTGCTCTGATATGGAATCAAATGGGTGACCTGTAGGTTTGCAGGATGACGCCCCAACTACTGAGCCACACCTGTCAGAGCTTTACTTAAATTTAAATAACCATGTATGGCTTGCGGCTATCACATTGAGCAGCACAGCAAAAGTCCAACAAAGTCGTATTATTCTTTTTAAGTATAGTCATAAAACATACATAGTGAAAGAAGAATCCTTTTCGAAATATAAAGAGTATTATTTTTTTCTTTGCAGCCAGTACATGTGAGTGTGTGTTTGTATATAGACACACACACTGTGCGGTAACTTAATGGTTCCATAAAGCTAAATCAATTCCAGGACTTTTATAGGAATCCATGTCCTTTCCAGAGTAAACCTAGATTAATCACATTCTGGGCTCAATCTGAAGCTGCATTCACCTCACGATGAACCAGAAACCACCCTGGCCCCAGTGACCTTCTAAACTAAGGACAAAGTGAGACACAGCAGATGCAGGCTGAGCCGAATGCTCTTCGGCCTGCCTTCATCTTTACCTTAGACTAGATCTGGGCTCTAGAATTTGAAAGGACTCTACTCTGCTTTCGGTGGAATTCCTAATTGAATCAGCTGATGCAGACAAGGATGTTCCTAATCATAGATTGTCCCTATGTTTCCCTAAGTACAATAAATAATAGAATCCTGTAAAAGTCTAATTACATATTTCTAAACTGGACTCTGAACATAGAAATTCAGACATATTCCAATGTATTCCTACCTTGAAACAATTAAGAAATGCAAGAGATAACCTAATGTCAAAACAGGTTTACTGATTACTGTATACAAAAGAATGTGAGCAACTTGCAAGTATCAACATAAAAAAAGAGTTGGCACTGTTACAGAACAGACCCGGGCGGGGGGTGCAAATGATATATTACTGAATGGACCCACCCTTGTGCTCCGGTGCCCCTCCCCGTACTAGGTTCGCCTTGCCCGCTGCCAGGGAAAGACGTCTCTCAAGGTCAGAGATTGGTGAAAAGGAAAGGGATTATTTATTTAAAAAGTTATAAAGACTTAGAGTAATGACTTAATATCTTCATTAAAAATACTAAAGTCCTTTAGAATACCCACAGATGCACACAGTCCTTCCTTCTTCCTCTGCCCTGTCCAGGGTACCGTATCTCAGGAAAAGAAGTCGAAGTCCACGGCTCAGGTTCCTGGCAGCATCAGCTGTGTGGCTGCCGTGATCTCCTGTTAATCCCAAACCATGTGACACCTTCTCATGGCCCACCAGCAAGAGTCCTTTCACCCCTTTTCTTCCAGGCAAAGCCTCTCCTGCTTCCTAAGCCATGTGGCAAAAAGGGAGCACCCTAAAGCTGCACAGTCCCAACTTTCACTAAACCCTAGCGGTCCCAAAAAACCCCAGCATGGCTGCCACACCTGGGCTTAAATCCCAGCACCAAACTTCCTCTGCAGCACCATTTCCAACTCCTCCCACAATTGGCTACACTTGCCAGCATTCCCTTATTTTTCCAGCTTTACTGGACTGCCATGACTCCATGGTGTGGGGCCAATCATCTGCAAGCTTTTCTGCAGGCGCTGTACCCAGGGGGAGTTGCCTCCCAGTTGCATCATGGGTTGAGTTACTCCCATCCCCTTGGCTCAAAGCAGGGCCACAGCTATGTAACATATCTATGAAACCAGGTAAAGGTTATAGATATGTTAAATGACCATGCCAGAGGTTAGCTGCAAAACTGTTGCTATTTAAAACAACTCTCAATGGCCTTGCTCCATGCCACAGCTCAGACTTGTTGGGGTGAGGCCATCCTGTATATTATTTTTTTCTAGTATTTCCTGGACACCGAGTTCTGGACCCCATTACAAATCCCCATTTGGAGTCCCCCCCTTGGCTGCAGCCTGTTACAGTAAAAGCTGCTTTTCTTTCACCCTAAGACAGTATACCAACTCCAAGCAAATAGAGTGGAATCAAAATTAAAGTTTACATAACAAACACACTTAAAAGAAGTCCAAGCTTTGTTAGAAAAATGGGCAAAATCTTCTAAAACTAAATTGACTGAAAAGAAATTAAAACTAGAACATTGCTTCCTATAATATTAACTGTTGTTTGTCTATGACATAAGACAACACATTCAAAATTCAAAAATAAAGTTAACATTTTTAGCTTTATTGAGATATAACTGACAAATTAAAGTCAATATTTTTAAGAGGTTAAAAGAACTAATAAAGTTGTCAGGTATCAATTATTTTTAAACTTATGGCTAAGAGTTTTTATCAACCCTCTTCAACCCCAAAAACACAACAAAAATGTAAAAGTATAGATTCTTCAAAATATTAAACCCAAGATTTTCCCCTTCTTCAAACACTCTAAACCCAAGTGATGAGAAATAATTCACTCTGGCCAATGGGGACATTTCTTCTGCCCAGTGACACAATCAGAAAGTTTACTTCTTTCATTATTTAACTTGCTCATTCCCATCCTAATCAAATTACAGGAATGTAGGAGTAAGCAAGAGGATATAATTTCCCCTGCAGGCCCCGGCCGAGTAGCTCAGTTGGTTAGAGCATCATGCCAATACACCAAGGCTGTGGGTTCCATGCTGGGTTGTCTGAGAATCAACCAATGAACGCATAGTTGGGTAGAACAACAAAACAATGTTTCTCTCTCTCTCCCTTGTTCTCTCTCTAAAATCAATTAAAAAAATTTCCTCAAGTGAGGATTAAAATAAATCAGTAGATAAAAAGAATTTAAAAAAAGAATCTTTAAACAAAATTAAATAAATAAATTTAATTTCCCCTGAAGCCTATGACTGAGGCATAACTAAATTTATAACATGAGAAACTTAAACACTGGGGAAAGCTGTGAAGGTAAGGGAGATGAGCCACCTCTGTGGCCTACAGAACAAACTGGTATCTCTAAGGCAGATCTGATGAAGAACTTATCCAGGAATCAGTCTCCTCCAAAGCTGGACAGGGAGGAAGTGTAGGAAGCACAGCTTTGCTAAAAGGATGAAAGGTGTCACTTGGAGACGCACTGGTTTCCTGAGGAAGGGAAGGAGACACTAAGCCATCTTGTTTTGTGCATTTTAGATTTTCCTTGTTTTCCACCATCAATAACTGTTCTATCTCCTCTTTCAAAGATAAATTTGCTTGAAATTCCTTTTTGGGAATCATCGAGTGTTCTTTCTGACTTGTCTGGTCTTCTGACCCCTGTGACTCAGGGCAAATGACTTTGTTACTGGAATCCTCACGGATTTCTTGTTTTATGGGAGGTAGATGTGGAAGTTCTGTTGTCGTTTTTCCACTCTTTGCTTCTTCTTTCAGGAAATTTCCATCTTCACTGGATGGAAAACTTAGAGCTTTACCTAGCCTAGGATTTTCACAAAGTAAGAAACTTCTTACTTTGTCCTCTGTCCTTGTTGTCTCTGTCCCGGATTTCTTTGGATGTAGCACTGTCCTTACTAGGAGTCCCTGTGCATTCACCCTATATTCTTTTGCAGCTCTCTCTCTGCGCTGCTTCTGGAAGTCCTTGAGTTGAAGCAGTTCCTCTGGAAGCTCCATACACGTAGGCTAAGAAAAGAAAACAAACACCAGTCTACTATAACTAAACTTCTGATTATGCCTTAAAACCACTCTGCTATACTTAACAGTATTTGGCAAGCAGGAAGCTATTCAAATGTATTCTCACAGCACCCTCTAGTGTCTGTAACTATACTACTATTTTTCACGTAACAAATAATTTGATTCCAGTTTTGAGTGTGTCTTTGTGTGTCTATCAAAACTATACAGTAAAAAGTATGTCTCCCAACTGTGACTACATAAACACTACATAACGAATATATTAAGATGTCTTCAACTTCTGGTCACACTGGTAAACATGGGTAAACATGGCTCGCCTCCTTGCACAACCACATCATATTTACAACTAAACTACAAAACAATTATTCAGAACCGTCAGAAATCAAGCTGAATGGAAGTCCTGCAACTATGGAATTAAAGAAGAAACTACATCGGGACTGGTAGGAGGGGTGGAAATGCACAAAGGTCGGTCCCACACCTGCGAGAGGCGGAAAAAAATCGACAGGGGTATCTTAGGAATGAAGGGTCCCAGCCTCAGCCCAGGATTCCAGTACCAGGTAGAGAAGTCACCATATTTCTGGCTGTTAAAACTGGCGGGGATTGAGGCTGTGGAAGACAGAAACTGCTAGACTCCCTGCTAGTTCCTCTTAAAGGACCTGTGCACGGACTCAGACTCACTCCCTCTGAGCTCCAGCATGGAGGCAGAAGGTTAAAGGCATCAGAGACATACAGGGAAGAATGGAATTGTCCAGCATCAGGGCAGAGCTGGGGGGCCATTTTTCTATCAGACAGAAGTGCAGGCAGAGGTCAGGTTTCCTTTACTAAGCCCTCCCCAAACTAAGCCACAGGGCCAGCAGGTGGGCACCATACCTGAGACTCCAACAACCTGGCTCACACTGTTTGGCCACCCTAGTGATTCCCTGAGGCTCTGCCCCACCCCAATTTTGAGCCTACCCAAGTGTTTCCAGTGGCTTTTCATATGAATGGGTTGTCTTGGCCCATGCTTCAGATTTTCCTAAATTCAATCAAACAAACAACATCTGGCTTCAGTGAGCCCCATACTTCACGTTAAGTTGCCCTACCCAGCAGTAGCAACAGCTGGACTTGCTTCAGATTGGCCGCTCGTAGGTGCCTCCAAGCCCAGCACAAGTGGCAGCCATCTGCAGATCACTTTGTAACTTACGCTGTGTGACTCTGGACCGAACACAGGTGGTGGTTGACCTTGCATGTCAATAACAATCAAGGCTCAACTACAACAGGAGGGAGTACACAGCCCACACAGTGTGCACGTGTTAAGTACCCAGCTTGGATAATAGGGGAGGAGGCTGTGCTACTGGACCCTAAAGGACACTCTACCAAGCCTGTAAGATGTAGCAGCTCTACCTAACACATAGAAACAAACACAGGGATGCTGCCAAAAGGAGGAGACAAAGACACATGACTCAAATAAAAGAACAGAGTAAGACTCCAGAAAAAGAACTAAACAAAATGGAGACAAGCAAGCTATTAGATGCAGAGTTCAAAACACTGGTTATAAGGATTCTCAAGGAACTTAATGTATTTTATCACGTATAACACACACTTTTTTGCCCAAATTTTTCAGGGAAAAATAAGGATGCACATTATACATGGGTATAATGATTACATACCATGGGTATAATAATGGGCATAATAATCTCATGTATAATGCACGCAAAAACGTGGGTATGCATTTACATGGCAAAATATGGTAGGGAGCACTTCAACAGAACAAAAAAGATCCAGTCAGAAACAAAGGATACACTAATTAAAATAAAGAACAATTTACAGGGAATTAACAGTAGAGTGAATGAAGCCAAGGATAAAAACAGTGATTTGGAATATAAGGAAGCAAAAAACAACCAACCAGAAGAGCAAGAAAATAAAAGGATAGCCCTGGCTGGTGTGGCTCAGTGGACTGAGTGCTGGCCTGCAAAGCAAAGGGTCACTGGTTCAATTACCAGTTGGGACACATGCCTGGGTTGCAGGCCAGGTCCCCCACTGGGGGCGTGGGAGAGACAACCGCACATTAAATTAAATTAAATTAAATTAAGATAGTGTGGGGTAGAGGGATGGGGAGAAAAGGCATACAACTGTTAACTGAATAACAATTAAAAAAAGAAAAATTTAAAAAAGATAGCGTAAGGAGCCTCTGGGACAAGTTCAACTGTACCAGCATGAGCATCACGGGTGTGCTGGAAGAAGAGAACAAGAAATTGGAAACCTATTTGAAAAAATGACAGAAAACTTCCCTAAACTTGGTGAAGGAAATAGACATACAAGTCCAGGAAGCACCGAGAGTCCCAAACAAGTGAACCCAAAAAAGCCCATACCAAGACAAAGAGAGAATCCTAAAAGCAGCAAGAGAAAAGCAGTTAGTTACCTACAAGGGAGCCGCCATACGACTCTCAGTTGATTTCTCAAAAGAAACTTTGCAGGCAAGGGATTGGCAAGAAATATTCAAAGTGATGAAAAGCAAGGACCTACAACCAAGAATACTCTACCCAGCAAAGTTATCATTTAGAATCAAAGGATGGATAAAGAGCTTCCCAGACAAGAAGAAGCTAAAGGAGTTCATCTCCACCAAACCAGTAATGTACAAAAGGTTAAAGGGTCTTCTTTAAGAAGAAAAAGAAAATTAAAAAATATAAACAATAAAATGGTAAGAATACATACCTACCAACAATTGAATCTAAAAAACAAAATATACAAACAGGCAGAACAGAAACAGAATCATAGATATAGAGAATGTTTCAAAGGTGCTAGATGGGAGGGAGGTCAGAGGGATGGGTGAAAAAGGTGAAGGGATTAAGAAATACAATTTAGTAGTTACAGAATAGTCACGGGGATGTAAAGTTCAGCATAGGAAACAGTAGCCAAAGAACATATACGCATGACCCACAGACGTGGACAATGGAACAGCAGGTGGGGGGGGCTAGGTAGAGGGAGGCAAAGGAGGGAAAACTGGGACACGTGTAATAGCATAATCAATAAAATATAATTTAAAAAAGAAAAAAAATGTCATCTTTGTTACAGAAGGTAAATAATTTTTCCCAGGTTGTTTACCTTTGATTTTGTCAAGCCATACAAAAATTTAAAGTCAAATTATTAATTTTTAAGGGTTCTGAGTATTTCTGTGTTGCATAGAAAAGCACATACTCCTACAACTCAATAGCAAAAGAGCAAATAATCTAATTAAGATGAGCAAAGGACCTAAATAAACATTTTCCCAAGAAGGCATTCAAATGGCCAATTGGTATGGATATACGAAAAAATGCTCTGATGATGCTAATCATCAGGGAAATGCAAATCAAAACCACAATGAGATATTACCTTACACCTGTCAGAATGGCTATTATCAAAAAGGCAAGAGATAACAAGTACTTTGCAGGGGGGATATGTGGAGAAGAGGGAACTCTCATAGCGTATATGGAAATGTAAAGTGGTTTAGCCATTGTGAAAAACAGTATGGCCATTCCTCAAAAAATTAAAACTTAGAACTACCACATGGTCCAGCAAATCCACATCTGGGTATATATGTCTGAAGAGAGTGAAATCACTGTCTTGGGGAGGTGTCAGCACTCCTATTTGCAATGCATTATTCACAGTAGCCAAGGCATGGAGATAACCTAAGTGTCCATAGCAGGATGAATGAACTAAGAAACTGTGGTAAGCCCTGGCCAGGTGGCTCAGTTTGTTTGGAGCATCACCCATGCACCAAACAGTTGCAGGTTCAATCCCTCTCGGGGCACATACCTAAGATGTAGTTTGATCCGTGGTCTGGGTGTGTGTGGAGGGCAACTGATCAATGTTTGTTTTTTTTCCTCTCTCTCTCTCCCTGCCTTCCTCTCTCTCTAAAATTAATTAACCATATCCCGGGGTGAGGACTGAATGAAGAAAGAAAGATGTGGTCTGTATGTACATACAGTGGAATATCACTCAGCCGTAAAATGGCGATCCTGCCATTTGCAACAATGTGGATGAACCTTGAGGGTATTGTAAGTAAAATAAGCCAGACAAAGAAAGAAAAATACAAAAAATTGAGCTTATTTTATAGAAACAGAGAATAGAATGGTGGTTGCCAGCAGCTGGGGGAAATGGGGAGATGTCGGTCAAAGGGTATGAACTTTCAGTTACAAGATGTAGTAGTTCTGAGGGTCTAATTAATGTACAGCATGGTTACTACAGTTAATAATTCGGTATTGAATACTTGAAAGTTGCTAAGAGAAAGTCTTAAGAATTCTCAGCACACACATAAAAAATTAACTAGGTGAGGTAAAGGTGTGTTAATTATCTTGATCTTGGAAGCATTCCACCAATGCATACGTACACTTTAAATATATACAATTAATTTTGTCAATTACTCCTCAGTAAAGTTGAGGGGAAAGAAAGAAAAGCATTCCCTACTGTGAGATCATTTTCTTTAAATTTTTTCCAATAATTTTATAATTCCATGTTTTACATAAATACTTGATCCACGGTGTTAGTTTTGGTGTAATGAAAGAGATAGCAATCCAATTATAATTCTCCTCCCCCACAATGGTTAGTCAATACCTAAGGCCATTTATGGAATAATTATCTTTTTCTTATTGATCGGAAATTCCACCTTTATCACAACCATATTGACAGATATTGGACATATTTCTGGGTTTTCTACTCTGTTCCATTGATCTGCCTATACATGTACCAGTTGCAAACTATTTTATGTAGTATAGACTTATATAGGTTCTTTTTTAAAAGATTTATTTATTTACTTTTAGAGAGAGAGGGGAGAGAGGAAGGGAAACATCCACATGCGAGAGATACACTGATGGCTGCCTCTCACACCCCCCAGCTGGGGACCTGGCCTGCAGTCCAGGCACAGGCCCGACTGGGAATCAAATCGGCGACCTTTCTGCTCATAGGTCGGCACTTAATCCATTGAGTCACACCAGACAGGGCTACTTATATGTTTTAATATCTGACAGAACTTACCTAATTTTATTGATCTCTATAAACTCTATAATCACAATTTGCCAAAATAATGCTGGTGTTATTATTTTTCTTGGAATAGAGTTAAATTCAAAAGTTAATTTAGGAATAACTGATAGCTAAAAATACTTAGTGTTTCCATTCAAATTCTTTTTTATGTTATTCAGTAATATTTTTAAATTTTCTTCATCTCTACATTCCACATTTCTTGTTGGATTTATTTCTCCATTACAAATAAATCCAACAAGAAATGGACTTATCTTTTTTGTTACAACTATAAATTTATGTTTTCTTACATTATGTTTTCTAGCTGTATATATGTGTATAGGAAAGATATGAATTTTTATTTTACATTTGTTCCCACCTTACTAAATGGTTTTTTGTTTGGGGTATCTCTTTCAGTTGATTCTCTTCAGTTATCATAAGCATGTAATGATTCTGATTCCTCCTATCCAAGTTTTATAATTCATTTTTTAAAAATTATAGTTAAAAAAATTTTTTCACTGCTTAATAACTGCAAGAAATAGTAGAGTAGTGGTAACAGTCAGCATTAAAATGTTTTTCTTTATATTAATGGGGATGCTTTTAGTGTTCCCAATCAAACATTATGTAGTCTTCTTGCTTGAGATATATTTTATTGTGTTAGAATATGTATTCCAACTTCAATCAGTAATGTATGCAAAATAATATAAATGTTTCTAGCATTAAACAGTGGGAGCAAAATACAAAAAAGTTATTAAATTGTCCTTGGTTTTACAATGATAAATAAAAAACTTTAAAACTCTCCAACCAATCAAGGTATGCAAGAATTTTTGTGTTGTTATTTGTTGATAAACGGTGAGAGCAAAATACAAAAAGTTATAATTTTTTCAGCATTTATGGAATAATCATCAGGCTTTCTTAGCTCTAGTGAAATGAAAAATTTCCTAAGATTAAACCATGCTTGCAAATAGAACCCAGCTGGGGTTTGTGCCAAAAATGCTAGTACTGTATTTAGGATTCTGCATTAGAATTCCTAAGTGAGAATCTAGCCACCTGTGAACTTTTTATGTAAGGAGCCAAATAGTAAGTATTTTAGCTTTTGTGAGCCACAAACTATCTCTGTCGCATACTCTTTTTTTTTTTTTAAATCATTTAAAACTGTAAAAACCATTCCTAGTTTGTGAGCAGTACCCAATAGGTCATGGGCCAGATTTAGCCTTAGGCAGTAGTTTCTCAAATCCTGGTGTATAGCTTTCTTATATTATACTGGCATCATAAAGTAACTAATGAAATCTTAAATTTACCCATTCTTTGATAGAAATATTTATTGGAAATATAACTTAATATTGTGAAAAAATGTTCAAGGAAATGAAGGCCAAGCTATAACCCCTTCAAAAATATTTATCATACCCGGACCAGCATGACTCAGTTGGTTGGGCATCAACCAGCAAAGCAAAAGGTCACCAGTTTGATTCCCAGTCAGGGCACAGGCCTGGGTTGTGGGCCCAGTGGTCCCTAGTTGGGGTGTGTGCGAGAGGCAACCGATCGATGTTTCTCTCAAACTTTGATGTTTCTCTCCCTCTCTTTCTCCCTCCCTTTCCTTCTCTCTAAAAATAAATAAATAAAATCTTTAAAAAATATATTTGTCACCAAGTCTGTCTCATGCAATTTTCTGCAGCTGTGAAGAGTGGGTATAACTGTGCCCTCCAAGAATAAGGCAGAAGCAGAAGCAGTCAGGACCCAGCCACAGAGAGCTGCACCTACCTCCGCGCCTCCCAGCCAGTTGGCAGACCCTTCTCGGTAGGTGTTCAGGTACCTATCCACTAGGGTAGTTAGGTCAGACATCATCTCATCTAGGAGCACCAGGCGAAGGGGTAGCAGGTAGGTGGCTTCTAGAGCCAAAATTTTCAGTAAGGAGGGTGAAAGAGGTCGTGTAAACCACACTTCTGTATTCTCCTAGAAACACCAAAACAGTTTTCTCTGAATAGTAAGCAAAACTTTAAAGAAAATAATTGTTTATTTAAGTGTTGTTTAACTTAAAATACTATTACTGCCATTTTCCTCAGTTATTACCTTCTACCGTCATGCTATGGCTAGGCTTTGGAGAATACACACACACTTTATGTGTATTGTGTATGTAATTTGGGGGGAAGATTCAGGGAGACAGGAAAAGACATGAAGAGGGAGGAGGAAGGGAGTGAGGGGGAGGGAGGAGAGGGGCGGAGATGGGGGGCGGAGAAAGAGAGAGAAATCAGGACTTATTTAAAAATGGAGGCCGGAGCCGGGGAGAGGATAACAGTGGAAAGAAGGGGAAGGGCTGTCAAGGAACATGTATAAAGGATCCACAGACAAGGCCAAAGAGGGGTAGGATTGAGGGTGCGAGGTGGGGGTCGCGGGGCAGTAGAGAGTGATGGGCGGGGGCGGGGGGAATGGAGACAACTGTACTTAAACAATAAAAAAACAAAAAAACAACAAAAAAAAACCTGGAGGCAGCAGACTTGGTTATGTGGACAAAATTAGAGCCAGTATGGTCTAGACCCCAGTTTGGCATGCAAGACTATCAGGAGGTAAATAAAATGCACTTTACTTTGAGAGAAATAACTGGGATTATTTTTGTTGCATTGCTTAGTCCAAATTCTCAACCTAATCATCCCTTGTCCCAGCTTTACAATGTATTTAAGACTGCTTTGAAATTGATAAACAACAAGTCTGGATCCTGGCTCTTACCCACTCGAGACCACAAGCAACCCGTTCCATTAGGAACAACTGACATTTTAGCAACGCTCCCATGCTTACAGGGCAGCTGCCATTTCTCTGTAGACTATGCTGATAACCCCACTCAGAAAACCCTTGAAAACATTAACGTCATATGAGATATCTTTCCTACTCACCTGAATCGCTTTCTGCCTCTCTTCCAGAAAGGAAAGATACTTAGGGGCTACTTTAAGGTGTCTTATTAAACTCTCCTGTAAAGTACTGATGCAGTTTGGAAGAAAGCCACCTGTTTCTACCGAAAATTGAAGGACGTCTGCCACCTGGGGCATTAAAAAGAAAAAGACAGACAGACCAATCTGTAAAATGTATACACAGAGTCATCTTCTGAAGAAATATATTTAGAGAAATGTCTTTAAATACCATTTTCTCCAAGAACCCACATGAAATTTTAAAGTGGTACAGTAAACTTATTCTGAAAAATTAGGGGGAAAAAAAGAAAAAGGATCACCAATTTTAAGGTGTCCTTGTCTTCTTTCTTTTCCACTTCTTTTATTTGCCTGCTTTATGGCTATCTATTTCTTTTTGGTGCCTTTGGGGTATAGGGAAAGATAAAATTCAAGAATTATTTTTATTACTTTATTAGCAACTCTGGTAAAGTTTTGGTAAGGAAAGTTAATAAAATTAGGAATTGAAATAATTATTTATCTGTGTGTGATAGGCTAAATAATGGTCCCCAAAGATATCTAATCCTACTTCCTGGAACCCGTGAACGTAATTTTACGTGGCAACACGGAATTCGAAGCTCTAATTAAGGGTCTTGAGATGGGGAGATTATCTTGAACGGTCCGGGGACAGGGGCTAAATGCATCACAAGTATTCTTATAAAAGGGAGGCCGAGGGAGACTTCGCTGCGGCAGCAGAGACTGGAGTGGTGCACTGTGAAGATGGCAAAAGCACACGCCAAAGAATACAGGTGGAAACGGAAAAGGCAAGGAAGCAGACTCTTCCCCATCAGAGTCTCCAGAAGAAACCAGCCCTGTTGACACCCTGACTTCAGCCCAATGAGCATGATTTCAGACTTTTGACCTCCACAACTGTGAGGGAGTAAATTAATGTTGTTTAAGCCACTAAATTTGTGATTTGTTACAACAGCAACAGAAAACTAGTACATTGTGTTAAAGGAAAACAAATTGGGAAAAGTCTCAATTCCTGATTCTCGCTCTATGGAAATCTGAAAAGAAAAATATGGAAAAATATGCCTGTCTTCATTACACAGTCTACATGGGGTCAAGGGAACAATGAACAGTGATCTTGCATTTGGAATAAGCACAAAGGCAATCTCTGTGAGTGAAAGATCCTGAAAGAAGGCCCAAAAGAATATGTAAATGAGCAGATACATAAAGGGCAAACTGAATCACATAAAATAATTAAAAAATTGAACTTTTAGGAATTTCCACTCAAAAATAATTGGCAACTCATCAGTTTAACCCCTCTCCAAAGGCTCTAGGGCTTATATATTCAAGATCTCCCTCCCACTAGCATAAACCCAGAACCTCATGAAACTAGTGGTTTTCCTGCTCTCATAGCCAAATCCTGGTAGTACAGGATAAGAATTTCTCATTTCCCTAGGGCCCTTTAGAGCAGAGAAAAATCACATATCTTCAGGCTATTTTGGGGCCAAAATAGGCTTTTGGGGCATGTCTAGGACAACCTGCATCCCTGAGCTAGATGCCAACCAGCCACAAGCTTTAACTCACACATACGTGATAAAGGCAGAGATGTGATTGTTCACCTCACACTAAGTGTCCCATGTCAGGCTTCCGAATGACCCCCACACTGTTCAAGTTTCTAAATATTGTAGAGTATGGAGCTTGCTCCTTATATGACAAATTCTGGAGCAAAATAAGGTGGGAAATCCTAAATACTTTTATATAACTTTTCTGCAGTGATTTTAGAGTTCATCAAATGATCTCACATATTATACAAACATCTTACATGAGAAATGAGTGGGAATGGGATGCACACACACAAAGACTTTCGACCATTCATCAGACGAGGCCTATTTTCTAGAGGAGCTACGTGCAGTAGATTGAATCCAGTGTTTCCTTGCATGTACCTGTGTATCGAAGACATTATTCAGCAAAATTCCATACTGATGAGAGAGGCAATCAGAAAGCCAACGGCAATCATGGATAACCTAATGCATCAAAACACAGAGATAGAGTAATTAGAACCTGGCTGCAAATTTTACTAGCAGAGGAATCTGCTCACACGCTCACCTTCAAAATTCTCTTGTCTTCTAATACCATCTGTAGTCCATTGTTGAAAGCACGACTTCCCAGCAGGAAAATGTCAAATAAGTAGACACGACTATGTGTAGCCACCTACAATAAACCACCCAGACCCATACGTTATAGAATAAGGAAGAACTAGGGAACGGAATTTGAGGGCCAAGAGAGACATGATGAAATATTTAACAGCCTCACTTTAAAAGTAAACAATAGGGCACTCAGTATTCTTAGAGAAATTGGTTTTACAGTGATCTTAAGTTAAAAAATAAAAGACACTATGACTGTAATTTTCAAAAGAAAAGAAACAGACAAGCTGGTAATTTAGTCTTTCACTTTTCACTGTCCCAACTGTGTTTTACCTGTCTCACCTACAGCATTCTAATATCCCAGAGACTAGAGGTTTAAGGGTAATAAACAGTATTTTGTTAACAACACAAAATACTATTTTATGTTTCTGAGTTACCTAATGGGAATGAACGGGTTAAGCATTACATGAAATTACTCATAAGAGAAGATCCCAGTCCCCTAGCAGGAAAGAAACGGGCAACAAGTACACTGGCACAAATGCCAGGATGTGAAACACTGCTTCGTAGATCAATTCATACAATCGTAAGAATCCTAGGTTGTTTCTGATCATAAAAGTCACAGAAGCAGTACAGTTAATCTACTGAGTCAGAGAGTGCATGGCAAAAACGATGCAAATGGGTCCAGAGAGCCAGCCATGCGACAGGCTGATGCCATCTGTGTCATTTCAGGAGCCAGCTGTTGTTACAGCTACAATTGCCGGGCCTACCTGGCACCTATTCCTAGATCCTTCATGCTGGTTGCTAGAATTTGATGCCTAAATAATCAATCCCTGCTCTTTTCCCCTACATTTTTAATTATAAAAATTGAATTGACATTAAAAGTTTGGAAAATAATTCTCTGCTACACTGTAAGCTCTATGAGACAAGAGATTTTGTTGGATTCACCACCACACGTGCAACTAGGACAGAGCCGGGCACGTGGATGGCTGTTCCACATTTCAGTGGATCAATGCGTGCCATGCAATGCTCCCTGCTATTTTTCCGAATGCAGAAAATGTACATGGCTCCGATAATATGCCTCCAAATCTATGCCCTGCTCTTTCCATTAATGAACTTTCAAATATTTTTCTATAATGCACTTGTCATCATTTTTTGGCATCCATAAGGAGTTATAAAATGTACTATGACTTCTCTTATTAACTATTTAAATGGTTTCTGATTTTTCACCATTATCAATGATGCTAAGATAAATAGATTCTCATGTATTCTTTCTTTATATTTTGAATTATTTAGGATAGATTATTAGAAGTGGCCCTGAGAAATGAGCCAAAGGGTATCAAAAAAAACTTTAACTCTCAACAAATATTTGCTACCTTCATCTTATTATTTTTTAATTTTAAATAATTTTATATTTTTCGAATACAGTTGACATACATTATACTAGTCCAGTGAATAGACACTTGTGTAACTTAGGAAGTGATCACCCCGATAAAACTAGTACTCATCTGACACCATTCACAATTATTACTTGACTATATTACCTATGCTGTAGTTTACATTCCCAGGACTATTCTGTATGACCCATTTGTACTTCTTAATCCCTTCACCTCTTCACCCATTCCCCACTAAGGTACTTATTCCATGACTGGGAATCGAACCAGCGACCCCTTGCTTTGTAGGCTGACACTCAATCCACAGAACCACACCAGCCAGGGCCATTTTGTTCATCTTTTCTTTTACTGTGCATAAGCTTTTTAGTTTGATGTAGTCTCATTTGTTTATTTTTGTTTTTGTTGCTTGTGGAGGTTTGTTTTAAGTAATTTGCATTGGTGCTGCTAACACAAACCTAGTCATCTAAAAGCTAAGGTTTACCTAGACAGTGCACGGAATGAGAGAGGCACTTTAATCCTTAAGCAAAACTGGGCCTGACACCTCCATTCATTTCCCTTCAAGAAGGTGAACATTCCAGAAGAAGAATGTCAAGAGGGCAGAATGCAAATCCTAACAAAAAATATCATCTCAGTAGGTGGAGGTGTGTCTTGACTCAAAGGATAGAAGACATTGTTTGGGTATTTGACCCCTTAAATGCTGATGCTGCTCACTTTGACCCAAAGGTGGCTACCCAACCTCTAGCTATGCAAGGCTCACTACAAAGTTCTTTTGATATAATGGGGATCCTTACCTGACATCTCTCAGGTCCAGGAAAATAAAAAGGATGTGGTAGAAACCTGCTGTAGAAAGCTACCAAACAAAAGGAAAGATGAAGAACTCTTCGTACATCTAAGGCAAGAGAACAGAGCTGGGAAAGAAGACTGGGGTCTGTGGGACAGCAGTAACGATTATAAAAGCGAATCTGTAGACAGAAACTCTTCTTTTGAAAAGAATAAACTCAGTAGTAAAAGAGTGAATGATGTTCCAAGTAAGCTACAGTACAGTTATACTTGGGTGACGTACAGAAGACAATTAAAATAAGTTTATCCAGTGAGCCCACAATTATTTGAAAATAAAAAGGTTTTTAAAAACTATTTTTTACCTGAAGCCAACATAGTTTCCCATGACGACAAACATTTGCTCCTTCTGCAGCCACACCCAAGACACTCTGCTTCTTGATGTGGAACATCTGGTAAGAAAAGGAAGAAAATACAATTCTCGGCATTAATTTTGCAATTATGGTATCATTGATGACACAGATAAAATGAACAAAGTAGATCATATTTTTTAAACTCACAAAATCTGACTAATCCAAAGCAGGAGTCTGCTTCATACACACACACACACCCCACCACCACTACCACGCCACACCCCTAACCACTTGTGATCTCTTTTTTAGTTTTCACAAAATTATTCCACAATTGGAAAATAAATCATTCATATCCCCAATGCTAGTAAGAATTGAAAACTTTGATACCTTTTGTTACTACTGATGCATCAGAGAAAGATGCATCAAAGAACAGCACCCTAACATAGGGCAATTTATTGTACCTGAAGGGAACTCAGGTAGTGGCTGAGTTTCACAGTATCTACTGTTCAGAATCAGAAAAAGAAGGAGTCAACAGGTCCCTTAAAGTCTTGGATTCATTAAATTACTCAAAACTGAAATAGTGGTAACCCAAGAGCATATGTTGGTCCTTTGATCATCCATACTCTTATCCTACTAGTATTTCAAAAGATTATATAACTCTAGGATCCTTAATCTACAATCTATAAAAATATCTGCATGATACAAGATACTCCCTCTTTTACAGGTAGGTAAATTACTCAGGAATTCAAGGGCATGGAAACTTACACTAGCACAGTACCTTCCTTTGGAACAGGGATGTCAAATTCATTTTCACCGGGAGCCACATCAGCCTCACGGTTGCCTTCCAAGGGTCAAATATAATTTTAGGACTGTATAAATGTAACTACCCCTTAACTAGGGGCAAGGAGCTCGGCGCTGCCTCCAGTAGAAACAAGGTGCCAGCTGGATAAAACAAGTGGAGGGCCGGATTCCGCCCATGGGCCTTGTGTTTGCCACCTGTGCTTTAGAGAGTAAAGTGTTCTATATCCTGAGTATCTTTTATCAGCAATGAAAAAAGGAGAATGAAGTTTAGGTCCATCCTCATTCAACAACGAGAAGGCTGCAGAACTGGGAACAAAGGCTGTACTTCCCTATTGGTAAGAATTTCCAACTACCTCTTCAAATTTCCAAAGCAAAAGTTCTTATCCCATTTTTGTTGTTGTCATGGACCCTTTAAACAATCCATTGATATTGAAAGAATTCTTATAACTTAATTTAAAAGTGGGCAAAACAATAGACATTTCTCTGAAGAAGGTATTCAAATAGCCAAAAAGCACATTAAAAAAATAGTCAACATCATTAGCTAGCAGGGAAATGCAAATCAAAACCACAATGAGCTGCCATTTTCACACCACTAGAGCGATTATAATCAAAATGACAAGCAACATAGTCTCGAGGCTTTAAATATCATTGGAGGCTAATTCTTGGATTTAAATCTCCACCTGAGACCATCTTCCTCATCTCCAGACTCACATTCAGACTTAGGTGGACAGAAACTAAAGTCCTAATTATCTTCCCCACACCTTTTCCACCCACACTCTTTCCCATCTCAGTCTAATAAAGCAACTCCACACCTCAGGTAAGAATGTGGGGAAATCGGAACCCTCATTCCCTGCTGGTGGGAATGACAAATGGTGCAGGAGCTTTGGAACACAGTATGACCAATCCTTAAAAAATTCGACAGCAATTCTACTCCCAGGTATCTAACCAAGAGAAATGAAAACATATGTCCACACAAAAACCTGTACATGAATGTTCGCAGCAGCACTGCGTATAACAGCCAAAAAGCAGAAACAGCCCAAATGTCCCTCAAATAGCAAAAGGATAAATGAAATGTGGTATATCCATACAAAGGAATATTTGGCAATAAAAATAAGTGAAATACTGATAGAAGCTATTACACAGACAAACCTTAAAAATGTTATGCTAAGCAAAAGAACTCGGCTACAAATGAAAATATATTGTATGGTCCCATTTGTATGAAATGTCTTAAACACTCAAATCCATAGAGTCCAGAAATACATTAGTGACTGTCCAGGACTAGGAAGGGGTTAGAGGTGATGGCTAAGGAGTATGGGGTTTCTTTTGGGAGTATTCAAATGTTCTAAAAATCATTTTAGTGATAGAGTTATAGCTCTTCAAATACATTAACAGTTAGAGAACTGTACATTTTAAATCAGTGAATTTTACGGCATGTGTGAAGCAGGAGGTAGTCAGGAAGGAGGAAACTCCGGAGGTGCCCCAGGGCTGAGATAAAGGACATCCATACAAGACAGAGACCCTGTTCTAAGACAGCTGCTTTCTGGAAAAGTTCTGAATCATGGTGACTCATGAATGCACCTGCGCAGAAGATGCTACACAACCCCTGCTTCATTATAATAAATTAACATTGTGTGACCCCCATCTCCAGCGGCCAATCAAGGAAAATCATGGGAGACCACATGCGCAGTAGCTTTAAAATACAACTACTTGTACATGCGCAATAAAAGCCCGTCAAAATTAGCCAGGAAGGATCTGCCCTATAAGAATAGAATCCCTCCAGCCCATGAGGTCAATCTCTGCTCAGAGTTGGCCTGCTCCCATATTTTGTGGAGTGTACTATCGCTTAATAAATCTCTATGTTATAAATTCTGTGTGTTCAGTTCAATTCTTCGTCCGAGATCACCAAGAACCTGGTTACCTGTGCTCACCTGTGACATGTGCTTTATACCTCAACAAAGCTGTTTTTTAAAAAAAGAATCTGTTGGAAGCTCATGCTCTCTCAAAAAATGTACCCATGAGGCTTCTAGTCAAGAGGGCAGCATAGACAGACGTGGCACAACTACATCAAACTTAACAACTAAAAGAATAACCATCACTCAGGAATGTCAGAAATCAAGTTGAATGGAAGTCTGACAATGATGGAATTGAAGAAACCACATCCATCCAGACTGGTAGGAGGGGCACAGACAGGGATATCTCAGGAGCGAGGAGTCCCAAAGCCATACCAGGTCCCCCAGCCCAGGGTTCCAGCACCAGGAAGATAAATCCCCTTAACTTCTGGCTGCAAAAACCAGTGGGGATTGAGTTGGTGGAACAAACTTCTGGAGCTCCAAGCAGTACTTCTTAAAGAACCCACACACAGACTCACCTACACAGACTCATACCCTCTGAGCTCCAGCACTGGGGTGGCAGCTTGAAAGGCATCAGTGGTATACAGGGAGAGACTGAAGTGTCTGGCTTTGGGATGAGCAGAAGTCATTGCCCCTTTGCTAAGCCCTCCCCACAAGAGCTGGTAGGCTGGTGCTATATCTGAGACTCCATCAACCTGGCTAACATTGTGTGACCCACTATGGAGATCTACAGAGTCTCTAACCCACCCAACTTATGGGCCCACCCAAACTGCTTTTCTGTAAGAAGGGCTGGTCTTAGCTCCTAAACCCTGTCAAACAAACAACAGCTGGCCTCAGTGAGGCCTAGTGATAGCCAGATTAGTTAGTCACAGCTTGACTTCACCTGGGAATCTCTAAACCCAGCACAAGTAGCAGACTTCTTAGATTACTTTACAGCTCAGGCAGGGTTCCCTGGGCAAAACACAGGTGGAGGCTGACCTTGACCTGCCCCACCCAGAAAACCCCAGGGCCAAACACCCAGTGGACAGCTACAGACCACGTCGGAGCACCACCACCCTGACCCTGCACAGCTGATCCTCCTCGGAGGGCAGAGGTTGGTGGTCAGTGGTCACAGCCAGTCCTTGCAGCAGACGGGCCTGGGTAAATCCCTCCCACTGATTTGCCAACAGCAACCAAGGTTCAACTACTAGAGGAGGGTGTACTCAGCCCACACAAAGGGTGCACCTCGAGTACCCAGCTCGAGTGATGTGGGAGACTGTGCTACTGGACCCTACAAGACACCTACTACTTTAGGCCACACTACCAAGACACTGAGTCAAAGCAGCTCTATGTAACGCATAGAAACAAACAGGCTGCCAAAATTAGGAGACAAAGAAACATGGCCCAAATGAAAGAACAGATCGAAACTCCAGAAAAAGAGCTAAGCAAAATGGAGACAAGCAATCTATCAGATGCAGAGTTTAAAACACTGGTTATAAGGAAGCTCAAGGACCTTAGGGAGGACCTCAGCAGCATAAAAAAGACCCAGGTAGAAATGAAGGATACACTAACTGCAATAAAGAACAATCTAAAGGGAAACAACAGTAGAGTGGATAAAACCAAGAATCAAATCAGTGATTTGGAACATAAGGAAGCAAAAAACAACCAATCAGAATAACAAGAATAAAAAAGAATAAAAAAAAATGAGGGTAGTATAAACAGCCTCTGGGACATCTTTAAGAGATCCAACATTTGCTTCATAGGGGTGCCAGAAGGAGAAGAGGAAGAACAAGAAATTGGAAATCTATCTGAAAAAACAGTGAAAGAAAGGTTCCCTAATTTGGTGAAAGAAATAGACATGCAAGTCCAGGAAGCGCAGAGACCCAATTACGATGGATACAAAGAGGTCCACTCTAAGACACATCATTATTAAAAGGCCAAAGGTTAAAGATAAAGAGAGACCCTTAACAGCAAGACAAGTTACCAGAAGGTTGCCAGATGGGAGGGGGTAGGGGGAATGGGTGAAGCAGTGAGGGGATAAAGAAGTACAAATAGGTAGTTACCGAATAGGCGTGGGGATGTAAAGTATAGTATAGGAAATGGAGTAGCCAAAGAACTTATATGCAGGACCCATGGACATGAACAATGGTGGGGGCATTGCCTGAGGGAGTAGGGGGTGCTGGGTGGAGGGGGGCAAAGGGGGAAATATCAGGACAACTGTGATAGCATAATCAATAAAATACCGTATTTTTCGGACTGTAAGACACACTGGACCGTAAGACTCACCTAGGTTTTAGAGGAGAAAAATAGGGAAAAAAATCCACGCTCCACCACCGCCTCCCCTCCCCCAACCACAGCGAGCCAGGTAAGCTACATTTGGACTATAAGATGCACCACCATCTTCCTCCCAAATATGAGGGGAGAGGGTGGAAAGTGCGTCTTATAGTCTGAAAAATGCGGTATAATTTAAAATTTTTTTTAAATGCCCTGCTGGTATGGCTCAGTGGATTGAGTGCCAGCCTGTGAACCAAAGGGCTGCCAGTTCGATTCCCAGTCAAGGCACATGCCTGGGTTGCAGGCCAGGTCCCCAGCTGGGGCACACACAAGGCAACCACACATTGATGTTTCTCTCCCTCCCTTTCTCTCTCCCTTCCCCTTTCTCTAAAAATAAATAAAATCTTTAAAACATTTTTTTAAATGTACCCATGCAGACACAAACATAAGCTTGCACCTAAATAGAAAGCATAATGCCTCCCCAGAAGTCCACCTGTGAACCATACCCTAGGCTCCCATGCCTCAAATTAATAGTTACAGAGAAACTGCCAAAACAGAGCATCTAGAATTGTCTCTTTAAAATATAAGTAAAAACGATTTCAGACTTTCCTCTAAAAGTGCCAATGGCTGTCCATCTCACTCAAGTCAAATTCAAAATCCTTATAATGTCTAAAAAAAGCCCTACCTGATCTACCTCGTTTCTTCCCATTTTCTGTTACTCTTCCTCACTGCGGACCTGCCACACTGACCTGCCTGCTGTTCCTTCACACAAGCCAAGTGGGCTTTAGTTTCGGGGCCTTTGTACTTGCTAATTATACCTTCTTTAATTTCTTTACCTAGGTAGCCACATCTGTAGCTCTCTTCTTTCAGGCTGTGTTCCAAAGTCATCTGTTCACAGAGGTTTTCTCTGTCTAAACACAGGGACTCTCTGTCACTCCATTCACCACACCACTCTTTATTTTTCTTCATAAATCTTATCACCAGATGATATACAATTATTTATTTTCTTGCACTAATATGTAAGCTCCTTGAGGGCTGGAAACTGATTATTGTTTTACCCCAGACCTCAGAACAATGCCTGTCATATAGCAGGCACTCGAATATTTTGTTAAATTTATTAAAGAGAACATCAATGATCTTATAGTAAGAGAAAAATTTGTGAGACAGACGTGATACCTACCTGCAGACAATAATGGGGATGACCGAGGTAATACTTACTGCGGCACCAAACTTCTGCTGGAACTGATCAACGACTGTGTATGTCACCTGTTCTTCCTCTACAGGGGAATGATGGTATTAGATATATTTGTCTTCCTTGGAAACAGAATAGCCTTCCCACTAATTTTAGCCATATTAATAAACTTCTACTCTATTGCAACTCAAATGTCCAATGTTATTTCATTATCACCTGCATCAGCCCATCACACAGTGATCACTATTAGCATCCTGTTTGTCAACTGAGAATAAACAAAAGCCCCACCAATGATAATTTTATGGACTATTTAGTCATTTCTTGTAATAATCCAGGAACGTTTCCCTTCTCATAAGTTAATGTCTTAAAATACTTCAAGATACGCACTTTTGTAAACTTTATTTTTATTGTTGACACTATTACAGATGTCCCCATTTCGCCCCACCCCTTTGCCTGCCTCCACCCAGCCCTCACCCTCCTTCCCTCTGGCTATCCCCACACTGCTGTCTGTGTCTATGGGTTACGCATATATGTTCTTTGGCCAATCCCTTCCCCTTCTTTCATCTAGTCTCTCCCTCCTCCCTCCCTCCCCAGTCTGTTCCATGTCTCCATGCCCCAGGGGTTTTTTTTTTGTTCAGCAGTTTATTTGGTTTATTAGAACCCACATATAAGTGAGACCATGTGGTATTTTTTCTCCTCTGGCTTGCTAATTTCACTTAGCATAATAATCTCCAGTTCCATCCATGCTGTTGCAAAAGTGTACTCATAACAAAAAAATTACAGTTTAAAATAAATTATTTTAAATAAAAAAATAAATTAGTCCTGGAGAAAGGCCAAGGTCTACCCTTTTGGAATTCTCTGGGTTCTGAAAATTAATTATTTTTTCATTATGTAATTGAAAAGATTACAATTACAATATAACATGTAGTTCTTCTTCATCTCCCAACCTCTAAAACTTTGGAGTGGCACAAGACACAGTCCAGGTACCTCTTTCTTTTTTCTAACCATACTCACTCTCTCGGTGACCTATCTCTTCTAGTCTCAAGATTTTAAATATCACATACAGGCTAACTCTTGAATTTATAGCTCCACCTCAGGCCTTTCTCCTCATCTCTAGACTTACATTCAGACTTAGGTTGACAGAAACTAAAGTCCTAATTATCTCCCCAAAACCTTTTCCACCCATAGTCTTTCCCATCCCAGTTTAGTAGCTCAGGCTCAAACCCCTGAAGTCATCCTTGATTCCTCTCTCTCACACCCACATCTGATCCGACAGCACACCCACCATGTGCACTCCACCTTGGCACACATCCAGAATTCCGCCTCCTCTTTTTTCCTTTTAAAGATGTTATTGTTAGAGAGACGGCAAGGGAGGGAGAAACATCGATGAGCGAGAGAAATGTGGATCGACTGCCTCTTTTCCACGCCCTGACAGAGGGGCGGAACCTGACAGCCAGGCATGTTCCCTGACCAGGAACTGAACAAGTGGCCTTTCACTTTGGGGAATGACACCCCACCAACTGAGCCATGCTGGTCAGGGCTGCCACTTCTTACCGTCCACACAGCTACTACTAGGGTCCAAGCCCCATCGTACTCACTCATCTTAAAATATTTCAGTAGCCTCCTGTATATGCTTTCATCATTGCCCTCTTTTCAGCATTTCTCTATATAGCCTTTAGAGAGACTTGTTAAAACAGAAATCAGATCATGTGATTTTCCTGCTCATACCTCTCCAATGGGAAATAAAAGTCATAAAATAGTATACAATAGTATAAAATATGAAATACTTAGGGGTAAATATGGCAAAATATATGTAAGACATGTTGGGGACTACAAAACATTGCTGAAAAATGAAACAAATGGAAAGATATACTAAGTAAATGGATTGGAATACTAATATTGTTAAGATGCCAATATTCCCCTATCTATCAATTCAGTGCAATCCCAATAAAAATTCCAGCAGGTTTTTTTTTTTCTGGTAGAAATTAACAAGCTGATTCTAAAGTTCATAGGGAAATTCAAAAAACCGAGAATAGCCAAAACAACTTTGAAAAAGAACATCACCCAACTTTAAGCATAAAACAATTGTAAACAAACAGTCTATTGTTGGTATAAAGAGAGAAAAATAGATCAATGTCACAGAATAGAGTATTGAGAAATAAACCTACACATCTATAAACAACTGATTTTTGACAAAGGTGCAAACCTAATTGAGTGGAGAATATATAGTCTTTCAAACAAATGGTACTGGAACAACTGGTTATTCATATCTAAAAAAGGATCTTTGATCCATACCTCACATCTATACAAAAATCAACTGAAAATGGATCATAGACCTAAATGTAAACCTAAAACTATGAAACAGCTAGAAGAAAATACAGAGAAAATATTTGTGACTTTGGGTTAGGAAAAAAAATTGTTAGATATAACATCAAAAGCATTATCCATAAAAGAAAATATAGATAAATTATAGTTCATCAAAATTTTAAAAGTCTGGTCTTTGATACTTTAAGATAATGAAAAGCCAGACCACAGATTTAGAGAAAATATTTGCAGAGCATTTATCTGAGAAGAGACTTGTATCCAGAATATATAAAGAACTGAATGAGCCATAATAAAAATGAGCAAAAGATATGAACGGACATTTTACCAAAGATATTCAATGGCAAATAAACACATAAAAAGATCTTCAAAATCCTTAGTCATCAGGGAAATGATAAATCCAAAAAATCCTCCATGGCTCCTCTTCTCACTTCAGAGTAAAAGCCCTTCGATGATGACATCTTCAGGACCCACTGACCCCGCTTCATCTCCCACTACTCTCCGTGCTCCAGCACACTCACCTCCTTGCTGTTATGTGAAGATCCTGACACGTTCCTATCTCAGGGCCTTTGTATTTGATTTTTTTTTCCTGCCCCCAAAATGTTTCCCACAGATCTCCATACAGCTCCATCCCTCACCTCCTCCATTACTCAAATGTCGCCATTTCAATAAGGCCTATCCGGGACGCCCTTAATCGGGAAACCACCCTCTCCACACACTTCTACTCTTTCTTCTGTCTTTCTCTCCACAGCATCTGGCACTAGCACACTATATATTACAGCCATTTACCTTATCTAATTATTTAGTGTGTGTTTCCTAAACCGGAGCTCAGTGAGGGCACAAATACCACACCTCAGTATACCCAATGTGCAGATATAGTGTGCACTCAAATATTAAATAAACCAATGAATCATGATGTGCTATCTTAACTCAGGACAGAGAAGCAACGTCTTAGCTGAGCATTCCACATGGAACCCTGACTCAGGGTTATGCCCACTCTGAAGAGTTGTGAGCTGCAATAAAGAGAGGCCCAGCACTCACCTGAAAGGCTGTACTTGAGGTCATTCAGGAGAGAGGTGGTTGGTGCCTCAAAAGCAGGAGAAGGGAGCTCACGCACACTTAGGTCTTCATCTTTCATTTTATTCATCCCGGTGCTCTCTGTATTTGGACTGTGCTTACAGAAAAGCACACTCAGGTGAACTGTTCTTTGTGGCTAATGCCGTACACAGATTTTGCCACACATCGATGATAACACTCTAGACCTCTGTTTCATAGACGGCCCGTTCCTCCCCTGCTTACCTGACTTGGATGTACTATCTAAAGCTGGGAAAAATACCCATCGGTTTTTTTCTCATGTCTATTACCTCAGGTCATTCTAGGAATTAATTACCCAGCTAGGGAATTAGAGTTAAGACATTCTACCCTGATGTGTACATTTGGGTAACATCACAATTAAGAAAATTATTACATCATACCTAACAGAGGATGCCTTTTCTCCCAATGCAGTTTGTTCCGCTTCGTCCAGTAATTCCACTGTAAAATAAACAAATGGCCTCCAAACAACAGTGTCCAGTCTGAAGGCAATTAACACCCTATCTGTCCTCAGATGGACTGCGGGTGCTTGACTATATACCGCAGACTGTAATTAGAAATGAAATGTTAGTTCCTAGAGGCCTTTATATGCTATCTATACAAGAGAATAGAAAAGGCCATCCAAAGCACTAAAGACTCCTAATATTTATTTATTTACAGTTTTCAATTACAGTTGACATTCAGTATTATATTAGTTTCAGGTGTGCAGCACAGTGGTTAGACATTTGTACAACTTACAAAGTGATCGCCCAGATACGTCTAGTACTCACCTGGCACCACACGTAGTTATTGCAATATTATTGACCACATTCTGCGTGCTGTACTTTACATCCCGTGACTATTTTGTAACTGCCAATTCGTACTTCTTAATCTCTTCACCTTTGTTACCCCATTCCCCCAACCCCCATCCCATCTGGCAACCATCAGCTGGTTCTCTATATCTATGAATTTGTTTCTATTTTGTTGTTCATTTATTTTGTTTTTTAGATTCCATATATAAGTAAAATCATATTTGTCTTTCTCTGATTTGTTTCACTTAGCCTAATACCCTCTAGGTCCACCCATGTTGTCACAAATGGTAAGATTTCATTCTTTCTATGGCCAAGTAACATTCCATTGTATATATGTACCACATCTTCTTTATCCAAATGTCTATCAATGGACACTTTGGTTGTGAAGACTCCTGACACTACGTCCCTATGTAGCTTCCATGGCCATTCAGCAGGATTAGGAACCTCTTTCCATGTGCCCTCTACCCTTTGTGTTCCAAGGCACCTTTGTGGTAATACAAATTGGTTCTAGAGATATCTTTTCTCTTTCATTCATTCCCATCCTAATGCACTTTCCCTCACACTATGTACTGTTTGAGGGTTTTCTATAAAATCATTTACAGAACTGTCCCCTTCAAAACTCTCAAAGGCTGGTACATTAGTTCAGTGACATGAAAGGTAATAGCTAGACTGGAAATTACAAAAGACATATGAGAGAAAACATTCCACAAGACTCAGAAACTATTTATTTTTGACCTAGCAGTACAGGGAATGTAGGAAGTATTATATACCATTGATTTGATGATGCACATTTTCAACAGCTCTGAAATTGTATATGATTTACAGTAACTGCACATGACAATTGGCAGCTTTTTCTTTCTTAGGGTGGGAAAAGTAATAGTGTATGTTATAATTAATGGCATCTTAGATTCAATTAAGTACACTTAGTTACTTTTCGGGGGAGAGGCTCTCAAGGGCTAGTCTCAGTCTCTTTCCCCTGCGCTATCTGGAAGTGTTGAGCCAGGGGCAGAGAAGGTAAAATTCACTAAAAACAATGATTAGTCGATTATTATCCTTCATCTTGATAATTCTAATTCAAGGTGCTTTTCAAGGGAGACCCCTCCATCTCTGATTGAGCCACAGGGCAAAGGAGGAGGAGATCATCTTCTGAGCTTAAAAATTATGACCAAATGCTAAGCCTTGAGAAAGAATTTAGGAGGAGATGAAACCCATGTGCACAGATCACAAAGCTAGTCAATGGTTAGTATTCTCCTGTGTTAGGGAGATGGTAGTACTGATTCCTTCACTTCTCGTTATGAACCCATCCACAGCCTAGCTTTGAGCCAGTCCAGAGCTCTGCTCCTCTGCAAAGGCTAATACTTAAAACACACTTAAAAATCCCACTACTGCCACCACTATCACAGCCACATTATAAAAAAGTGTTCAAGGGGCAGAGTGGTTACAGTAGCATACTCAGTGACAAAGAACAATTAGATGGTTGGCTAGAAGTTGGTCTGGATTGGCAGCCATTAATTTGGCGAGATTTTCGTCTCTCCCTAAACTCTACTTCTCTCACACAACAAAGTAATCTTTCAAATAGCAGCAATCTCATTTACAGGAGTCCTTTCCTTTCCTCATATTTGCCAATAGTAAGAAGGCAGAACCCTATGCAGTCCCAGATCTCCCACTCTCCCACCCTGTCCACCCTGCACTGATCTTTATCCCTCCTTGGAGTGCTTTCTGCTTTTGAGTTCTTGAAAGCAAAAACAGTTCTTGCTCCCAGCCCTTGTTTTAGCCCATTTGGCTTGTCTGAAGCACACGGACCAGCTGAGCTTCTATACTCTTTCAGGCAAACAACTGTAGCTATTCCTGTCACATGGCTTTTGTTGGCAGAAATAAAGAACAGGGCTGCTTCCTGTGAATCCAAAAAAGCTCTGAAAACCAAAAAAAGTTTTAGTAACTCTTTTAGCAGGAAACCCTAAACTGGCATACTATTTATAGTCCTGTTTTATTCCACTTAGTATGATTATCCACCCATTTCTCTGAAGAAACATGTTTTATCACTGAGTGCTGCCTAGATCCACTTGAGGTATTATGTAGTATGAACAGTGCATACCCTGTGTTTGGTTTTCCAAAAGTCCAGAACCATTCTGCACTCTGAAACATTTGGCCTCAAGGTTTCAGATAAGGGACTGTGAGTGTACTGTGAACCAGTAGTGTTAAACTTGCTTGCTGAGCAAGACAATTCCTTTCTGTTCAGATTCCTAACTCTGCCTACTGGCTGAGTTCTAGTAATGAGCACCAGCAACCCTCACATTGTAAAACCAAGATGACTAAAGACTACTCTGCTCATAACATCCATCGAAACAGTAAGGTAAGGGTGAATTCTAAAATGCCAACTTTAAGAGTTCATAAGTGCAATATTAAAGGCAAGATAATATATTTTTTCAAATATTGGGATGAGGCAGTGTAGTGAGTTTATTACTAATGAAAATCCCAATATCGGAATCCAAGGAATATGAAGCTCTCACCATTCACAATCTCATGCCCAAAAAACATCTTCACTCCTGGGATACTTCGACCAGTCTCCACATTCTTCACTGTTATAAGAAACAATTCAATTGGTTAATTAAAAAGTATTCCCTAAAACTATAAGAAAATATGTCTATCAAAAGTGCCCAATCTGAGTTTTATAAAAATCCCAAATTATTTTCCCCAAGGAATAAAGAGTGAACAAAAAAATTACAAAGCTATAGTTTTGAAACAAGTAGTATAAAAAACAGAGGGAACCTCCCTGGCCAGTGTGGCTCAATTGGTTGGAGCATTGTCCCATAATCCAGAAAGACTGCAGGTTCTATTCCTGGTCAGGGAATAAGCGTAGGTTGTGGGTTTGGTCCCATTCAGGGCATGTACAAGAGGCAACAGATCAATGTTTCTCTCACATCGATGTTTCTCTCCCTCCCTTCCCCTTCCCTTCCCCTCTCTGGAAAATCAATAAGCACGTCCTTGGGTGATTATTTAAAAAAAAAAAAAAAAGAGGGAACCTAAGAGAAACTAAAAGGGCAGTGGTAGTATACTGAATCAGAACTATTCCAAAGAAGCCATGGCCGGGTAGCTCAGTTGGTTAGAGCACCATCATCCCAATACACCAAGGTTGCGGGTTTGATTCTCTGGTCAAGGCACTTACAAGAACCAATGAAAGCATAAATAAGTGGAACAATAAATTGATGTTTCTCCCTCTTTAAAAATCAATAATAAATAAAAAATTTAACTTCTTCCAAGAATATGCTAAGGCCTTTGGGACTAAGTATTATATATACTTACCATATATCCATTGATTTTTATTCCACCTAACTCCAGAAGAACTTTAAGGCAGCTGACTATTTCTAGGGTCCACATTCATGTCATGCTACATGCTCAAAAATATTGATTGGCAGGGACAACAATCCAATTCCTCATAGCAGATGAGGGAATTAGGAGTTTAGATGTCATGTCTACAACATGGTGTTATTTTTCTAGATGGAAATGCTCACAGCAGCTGTAACATGACAAAAATCCTTGTAATAATGGTAACTAAAACAACTGTATATATGATATACCAGACTTACATTACGTCCATTACATAAATCTGTGTCATTAAAGACTAGAGAGAATTTTACCAAAATACTTCATCTGGACTGAAGGTTTTGTTGAACAAGCATGAGGCATTTACTGATTGCTGTCTACTCGGTACCATTTATTCAGGCTGGAAACATGGTCAACCTCCCCGTAGGCAGTGGTGGCCTACTGGACTTCCAGGGCATCTCTTTTAAGGGACTGACTAAGCTGGGTGGAATATCCTTTTCCCTGTCCTCCCATTCCTCTTCCTCCTGTCTGGAATGCCGAGGTTTGAAGCCATGTGCTAAAGACGGAAGAGCAGAAAGATGAAAAACCCCAGATCCCTGACAACTTTGGGGAGGTTT
Source organism: Desmodus rotundus (assembly GCF_022682495.2). Lineage (NCBI taxonomy): Eukaryota > Metazoa > Chordata > Mammalia > Chiroptera > Phyllostomidae > Desmodus > Desmodus rotundus. The sequence continues at coordinate 74,926,788 of NC_071393.1, forward strand.
TAGGCCTGGGATGCCTGCCTTATTTTATACGGGATAATAAACTCTTAATTTGTTTAAGCTCCTGGAAGCAAATCTGTTCCTAGCATCTGAGTATGGTTCCTAATGACACAGCATTAAAAATTTCAAGTAACTAACTTGAAAACTCTTACACCTCCCACTTAAAAATCTTTCAGATTGTTCCACATTGCTTTTGGAAGTGTCCAAGTGCTATGACATGTAAGGTCCTTCTAATTTATCCATACCTACTCCTCCAGACTTATTTCTCACATCTTCACACTGAAATTTACTTAGGCTTTCTAAATGCAGCCAATTTTCATGTCTCTATATTTTTGTACATGCTGTAACTTCTGCTTAAAACAATAGTCCTCTCAAAATGCTCCCCAGCACAGCATCAGCAACACTTGGAAACTTGTCAGAAATGTAAATTTTTGAGCCCTAAGGGGGTCCCTATCCCCTTAAGAAAACAAGTCTTCCAGGTTATTCTGATGCACAAAGTTTGAGACCCACTGGCTTAAAACAGCCTTCCCCTTTCTTTCCTTCCAGTGAATTCCTACTTACCTGAATAAGGTTCTGCCATCAATTCCTCTGTTAGGGAACCTTCTCCACTGCACTAACCCTACCACTCTCAGATCCCTAGTAGCTGAACCTTCGTGTTTCGACAGCATCTTGTGCGTCCCTTTATCAGAGAGGATATCACACTGCAGTACTGTATAAATACATTCTTATGTCTCCTTACTTGACTGTTTTTTAAGTACAGGGACAGTGTTAATTCTTTTTTTTTCTTTTTAAAGATTTTATTTACTTAAGAGAGGGGAAGGGAGGGAGAAAGACGGGGAGAGAAACATCAATGTGTAGTTGCCTCTCATGCACTCCTTGTTGGGGATCTGGCCCGCAGGCCAGGAATATGCCCTGAGATGGAATCAAACCGGTGACCCTTTGATTCACGGCCGGCACTCAATCCACTGAACCACACCAGCCAGGGCAGAGACACGAGACAGTGTTATTCTTATCTATATCCCTAGTACCTAGCACAGTCCTGGGATATAAAACTATCAATAAATAGTTACGAAGTGAATTAATCCTAGCCCACAAAAGTCATAATATGGCTTAACAATAACACTAATCTCTCAAATGCCCTTTATGTATATTTTAATTGTGAACGTGAAACTTACCATGCCAGGAAAACAACTACCCTAGCAAATCAATACTCTAGCTGAATAAAAAACTACATATCGTAGCTTCAAGGTTAACACATGGTGGATCCAGGATAGTGGCACACTCAGAGAGGGCATGAAAACTTCGAGTCCCTTCCCACATACATTGCTCAATGCATCTCTTCCATTTGGCAGTTCCTGAGTTGTATCCTTTATAATAAACCAGAACTGAAGCTGGGAAGCCGGCAGGTGTAGAGGTTGTTTTATTACCATAAGAATAATACTGGGTTGGCCAAAAAGTCCATTTAGTTTTTTCTGTATGATGGCTGTAGTAATGCTTAGTTGTTTTAACTTCATTTGAAACAATTTTGTTATAGTGTATTGTGACAGCTCTCATATCAGCATGCACTTAAAAAAAAAAACTTACCAAAATTGGTGGATTTTTGTGCAGCCATTTTAATACTGAAGATGGAAGAAGACATGCAACATATTTGGCACATTATGCTTTACTTCAAGAAAGGTAAAAACACAGCAGAAATGCAAAAGAAGATTTGTGCAGTGTATGGAGAAGGTGTTGTGACTGATCGAACGTGTCACAAGTGGTTTGCGAAGTTTTCTTTGGCCAAATAATTCCTTGCTGTGGGGCTGTCTTATGCATTGAAAGATGTTTAGCAGCACCCCTGGCCTCTACCCACTAGAAGCCAATAGCAGGAGATAACTGACATACTCAAAATGTCCAAATCAGGAAAGTATTGGTGAAAATGAAAAATGCATGTTTTATTGTTACAGAAAACACTAAATGGACTTTTTGCCAACCCAATAAATAATCACTGAGGTGGCAGCGCAGGAGCACAGGACATCAGGACCCTCCTGGCATCTGCACTATTCCTAAGCAGCCTACCTACCTATGGACTTATTTTTGCATGAGAAAAATAAATGTCTTTGTGAATTTGTCTGTTGAAGCCAAAAGCATTTCTATCTAATGGAGAGGTTATTTATAATTTCAAGATGTATATGGAGAAAAATGAAAAGAACTACCCAATTAAAAACCTCTCTATATTGAAATTTTCCACTATTATGTCAGTAAAAGTATAGAAATGGGGACAGATTAGCATATCCAGCTATGCTGCTCTGTTAGGGAAAACAGCATTCTAATCCTCCTCTTACGCCTTGCCTAAAATAGGGATAATGCCTACCAATGATCCCAGTGGAGACCAGCGTCATCACTCAAACTCAGTTATTAATCTCATAAATGGCAAAAGAGTATGAGAAATAACAAGAGACCTTTCTTCAGGACAACAATCTTGTTAGGGTCCACATGCTGGAGCACTCCCTCAAAGATGCCACAGACCAGTGTGAGTTTCACCCTTCTCCACAAAATCTGACTGAGGAAATGGTAGTCACTGCTGACATCCATGCCTTTTGATTCCAAAAGCAGTCTTCACGTAATCTTCTTTAAGTATCTAAGCACTTGAAAATAAAAGAGATCTACGATTTTTAAAATATTTTGGGGGGAGTGGGCTTTTTTCCCCTCTTTCCCCATACCTGGAAGGGACAAGAAAATTAAAACTAATTCAGTTTTGTTCAACTTTTTAGAATGATAATGAGAAAATGATCTCTTTAAGCACCAACTCTAATATTTACATGGGAAACGGAAAACCATAGGACTTAAGGCAAAGTAGGCTTGGCTTCTTTGTCTACAAAATGTGGTAATACCACCTTTCCTTCCTTTGCTAAATGAATAGCACACTTAGAGGCTTTTAAATGACACACACTTATACCTTTTTAATACGAACCCAGAACATGAAAAGAACAAATGAACAAAAAATTGATACTAACATTTGTGACACTGTTTACCCTGAAATATCTGTGATCTACCCTCTTCTGTATCTAGCCTCTTCTAGATTAGTAACATTTCCAGAGTTTGACATTTTTACCAACCAAGTCCTAAGTGACTTAGAACTATCACAATTATCCATACCATTCCATGCCATGTCACTGCCAGGTCCATTCCATCCCACCCTGGCCACAGCTCAGGCACTGGGCTGCCGCAGTGTCACCAACAAGTCATCACTTGACAGATTAAACTGCCACATGCTATACACAAGTTTTGTAAATCCAACTGTTTTTGTGAAAATGATGCGTGCTTATTATAAAGAATGATAATGCAGAAATGTACAAAAAAAACCTTTATCTTATAGACATAAGTATCATTCATAGTAGACACTCATATTTTTAGTGTAATACTGCATGTTAAAATGAACCTTTCTAAAGTATCTTTTAGAATCCTGTTATTTGGATGTTCTTGTATTTAGAACCCCAGATAAGTTTTCCTCTATGGTTGTTTAAATTTAAAAGCTGCTTGCTTTTGCCACACTACTATAGTAGTCAACCACTGAACTTGCAATTTACTTTCAAATAAAACATTGATGGAATAATTGAGGCACAATTCAACTTGGAAGAAGGTAAGAAGATACATAGTAATTTAAGCTAGATAAATAACCTATATATTTATATTTTAAGGTCTAGAAGGGGTGTCCAAACTTTAGGTGTCTCAAGGCTACACTGGAAGAAGAATAGTCTTGGGCCACAAATTAAATACATTGTAACACGTAATCACACACAAAAAATCTCATAATGTTTTAAGTGAATTTACGATTTTGTGTTGGGCCGCATTCATAGCCATCCTGGACCATATGCGGCCCATGGCCCCAGGTTGGACACCCCTGGGAGAGTGCTTTCACAAATGTTATTTGTCACCTACAACAACCATTGCCTAATTTACACATGCATAAACTGAGGCTTAAAGATGTAAGACACCTGCCCAAAGACACACATTTAGAACGTAATGGAACCTGAACTAAAACCAGGCACCTAGTGGAGAGTATGTATAGTCTAGGGCAAGACCAGGTGTTAGGCATCCAGAGAATATTGTCACCAAAGTGTCTGAGAAAATCATTCTTCTTTAAGTCAATCCAATAGGCAAAGGGGGCATTTTCACAGAAACAATAGGACATAAAACTGGAAATAACAGACTGAAAATTCATTTAATGATTTTTAAGATAAGAAACAAAAGTTTGTGAAATGCTTGGAAAGTAAGGAAACTTAAGAAATATTAAAGTCAGAAAAAAAAACATTAACACAAAGCAAAAAAAAATTCGACTGAGGACACCTGCAAATGGAAGATTCAAGATTAGGAAGGAAAAACTAAGGTCAGGATCTAGAAATGGGCTCCAAGACAGACTCACAACAGGGATATTCAGGTGGCTGACATCAAGATTTCTCTACCATACCCATACTCACAAGATTAAAAAGCAGCTCCATGGCCTCTAGACAGGCATATCAAAGCCATCACACTCTGAACATGGAAGCAGACATCACTAGGTCCGGCAAGAGCAAATCCGTAATGAAAACAACTCAGCGAGTCTAGACCTGGGTCTCATGCTAAGCCATCAAAGCCTTAGGCGAACGTTAAAACTAATAACCCAAGTTAAATTGGGCAGCTTGCTAAGAGCCCCTCAGTGTGTAGGTATTAAGTGATAGGGGTCAGAATTTGGTTCTAACCATATCTCAAACCTAATCTGTACAAAACAACACTCAAGCCCTGGCCCAGTAGCTCAGTTAGGCCAAGGTGGGGAAGGTTGTGGGGCTTGATCCCAGGTCAGGGCACATACAAGAATCAACCAATGAATGCATAACTAAGTGGAACAGCAAATCGATGTGTGTGTCTCTGTCAAAATCAAATTTTAAAAATTTAAAAAGAAAAAAAACACTTGAGGGATGTGTGTGTGTGTGTGTGTGTGTGTAAGGGAATTCTTAAAGGCATTGAAACCACAGGAAAAGACCTCCCCTAGTTCACGCAAGAGGGTGTACTAATTTAACGGGTCGGGTTAATTGTTTTCAAGAAAATAAAAATATGTCTCATAAGAACAAAATGCAAAATTCCTCATTTTTAAGGCAAAATAATAAAACAAAAGGCGAGCCATACGCTAGGAATTCACTCTTCTCCGCTGTTTGGGGTTTTTATCCGAAGGAAGTTTGGGAAATCCTGTCCCAATTTTCGCCAAACGGTGAGTTGCTCCAGCTTCAGTCTTTACAACGTTAAAACTGGACTGCTGTTGAAGAACTCCTGGCGAGTTCCAAGCCTACGGCAGCGGTTATCTAAGGACACGGAAAACCTAGGGAGCACGCGGGATCCGCTCCACTCAACAGACGCTAGCGGGGCGGGGGCGGCAACCAGAAGTCCAGCAGTTTCCTGAAGGGCCAATCAGCGTGCGGCCCGGAGACAAATTCCCCAGCGCCCCCAGCGTCCGGGAGGAAGACGAGGCTCTCGGAAAAATAAGGAAATGCAACTCCCAGCATGCCGTTCCCAGGAGACACACCCTAGAGTTCCCCCAAGCGACGTTTTGTCTGTCTATTTTTATCGTTTTTCTGCGGCGACTACTACCCATAGGGTGGGATTTCTGTGTTAGAGTTCTGTGAGACACTGCTTGGCTACGGGCTGCCTGTCGCAGGTTAGCTTGTTGTAAAGTGAATCAACGGCATTGCCCCTTTAATTGCGGTCGCTAGAGCCACAGTGGCATTGCCCTTTTAAGGGTGGTTGCATCACAATTCCGGGGGCGGGGCCTACCGGTTGGAATACCCGGCTGGGCGCTGCGGTGATTCATTCTGAAGCCGGAGCTGGGACCGCCGACGTAGTCACCTGCGCCGGGCTCAGCCTCGCTCCTGATTGGCCACTCTCGGGGCCGCCCCTTGCCGCGCAACACCCTTGGGTACCCTCCCCAGTCCGCCGTGGATACGCTGCCCTCTGCCTTGTTGACCCCTGGCCCTTCCTCTTTCCCCTCCTTCCCTCCGATTACCGCAGTCTTTTCTGGCGTGCCTGCTGCCGGACGAGCTCCCGACTCAGTGATGGGGTCTCGGGCCTCCACGTTACTGCGGGACGAAGAGCTTGAAGAGATCAAGAAGGAAACTGGCTGTGAGTTCGGGTAGGGGGTGGGAACGCGACTACGCGGCTCCGGCAGGCTTCAGGACCGAGGGCTGCTGCCGCTGAGGTCTGGAGCTGGGGTACCTGGAGGTTGCGGGGGTACTGATCAGCCTCTAGAGCTGAAACTTCGGGGCTGAGAGCTGGAGAACCTGTTCTTCCAGCTACGTCTACCCGGAGCGGGGTTCTTGCGGGGGCTGCCCTTTGCCTCAAAGGCAGGCGTGTAGATTACTTGTAGGGCACAGACACTGCTCATTTCTTCTCTCCCAGCTAAGGAAAGCCCCCGACCCCCTTTATCTTTCTTCTCACCAACCTGAAATTCAGGAATTCTGGATGGACCCTGTAGAAAACAAAATCGCTTTCTGGGCAAGGACTTAAAATCACTGACATCTGTGGGAAATCACACACAAATTCTTGCCACAGCTGGAAAAAAAAACACCCGCAGAAAATCAGACCGTAGAGTAAGACTTTGAAAGACGTGACTCGGTGACAGGAGACCTTAAAAGAATCAGGGACCTGACAGTATAAGACTTCTTCCGAACTTGTGGAGAAAAAGCATGGATGGATACTGTGACCGCCGGTTTTTACTTACTCTGAGGATGCTTTGCTGTCCCGATTTCAGCTATATTGGTTTCTACTGTGCTTCTGTACTTTATGCAGTCACCATGGAAATTGGATATGCTCCAAAAATCTCAGTGTGAATTTATACTAGGAACTGATTTTTTTATAGTCCAGTCTCTTCTTCATTAACCTGAGCAAAGGGGCAACAGGGCTTTGGGAATTCAAATCTCTGTAAATATCATCACCCACATTGGTGTGGCCCTTGATAATGCATATGATATTTTCTATTCTCAACAATCCATTATGACTCTTGTATTTTACACGAGTTATGTAAGTGTCTGAGATTTGTCTCCTCTTGATACCTGTCTTTGATAGTGAAGTGACCAGTAAGTAACTTAGTAGCCTGCATGCAGGTAATATTGGGGTATGCTCAGAGAACTACAGGATTACTCAGGCGTTGTGACCTGAGATAAATTAAATGCTGTCCAGTGCCTTCTGACAAATTAAACTTTCTAGAACCTTGAAGTTGGAAGGGCTGTTATTTAGTCTCAGTCCTTGTCAGGGGGGATTACTGCTTTCAGCACCCCCTAACATATGGCCATTATGCTTCTCCATAAAAACTAACGATGATGAGCTCACCTTTTCACGGTTTTGGATAATGACAGAAAGTAGTTAGCTGTTTATAATGCGCAGTATTTGTTTGGCTACTTGGCTTTCTGGTCAAGCATTTACTACATTTTGTGGCCATGATCCCTGGCCTTTCTTGAAAATACAAGAACTATGTTAGGTCTAAGGTGACACCAGAGTTAAAGCATTTGTGCTTAAAATAAAAGGTCACATTAATGAGGAAGTGTAAAGAGCGAGGATGGGAAGAAGCTGGTTTTTCCTCAAGATAAAGGGAGCAGTAATCCCATTCTAACATATTTACATTTGACCAAATGAAAAGGGCCTGGGTGCTATAGGACTCTGGGTTATTTTACTGTGTGACTTGTGGAAACACAGAACTAAGTACTCTTGGAAGAGCTGTTTTCTTCGTTACCAAAAAGTGAGTCAAGCCTGAGGGAGTGTCTTAACCATAACCAGTGCAAATATATGTACAGAGCCCGAAAGCCTAAAGAAACAAGTACTTACTGAATTTCTGCAATGTCTGTATTCAGTACTGTGCTAGGTACTCCAAGCAAATGGTGACAAAAGATGCCCAGGACTTGGTGGTGGAGATAAACCCACAAGAGTTAGGATTAGCATCAGGACATAAGCTTACTGAACTTGTGTGATACCTGCCTGCAGAACTCAGGGAAGCCATGCGGGCTGGCCTTGTGGAGGACAGGCACTGGGCCTTGACTCATGCATGAACAGGTTCCATTTGGATAATGGGCATTTGGTGGCTTCCAAGAGTATTACCCCCCAGTCTGCTACACAGTTATTCCTCCTCCCTGGGAGTTGAGCCATCAGTTTATCTAGTTAGTGTCCGTCAGCAGAGTTTATTTTATTTTATTTTTTTAAGTAAGTTTAAAAGTTTTCAATTACAGTTGACATATGATATATTAATTTCAGGTGTACAGTATAGTGATGAGATAGTTATGTAACTTACGAAGTGATCACTCCAATAAGTCTAGTCTCCACCTGACACCATACATAGTTACTAGAGTATTATTGCAGGGTTAATTTTTAAAGCAGTAAATTTAGCATGCTATCAAAGGCTTAGAAGAATAAAAATAACAGATACCTGACGGTGGGGGAATTTGTCCTGTTTTTATCTGCTTCTGGTTTGGGAAACTATCAATCAGAAACACTTCAAGTTAAACACAACTATAAGACATTTCACTGTTCCCTTTGCCTGTAAGAAAATGCAGCATAATTAGGGAAAATTGACTTTAAAGTTCAGTCGATGAAAAATGTAAACAATTTTTCCTAAGTCTAAATTAATTAGAATTCATGTATCACCAGTTTAGCCAGCATTTGAAATTTAAGTGATTCTAGGAAAGTAATTCTAGGTAAGAATTACAGGTAACACCTAGTCTTAATTAAGCCTAGACTTCATTCCTGAGAGTTAATTTTGGTGTTCTTGATTTAGTTTCTTTTCTAATTCCTTTCATTCTTTAGCTTTTCTCCTTTGACACTCTAGGAATGAGTTGTTTTGAGTCATTTCCCATACAAGAATCAACAAATGAATGTATAAATAAGTGGAACAACAAATCATTATTTGTCTCTCCCTCCCTCTATCCCTTCCTCTCTCTCTCAAATCAATAAATTAAAAACACTTTTTAAAAAAATAGCCATTTAGAATATATGCACTCCTATATTCATTGCAGTGTTATTTACAATAGCCAAGATATGGAAGCAGCCCAAGTGCCCATGAATAGATAGGTGGATCAAAAAATTGTGATACATATATATGTGTGCGTATGTGTATATACATATATACAATGGAATATTACTTGGACATAAAAAAGAAAGAAATCTTAACATTTGGGACAGCATGAGTGAACCTAGAGGATATTATGCTAAGTGAAATAAGACAGAGAAAGACAAATACCATATGGTTTCATTTATATGTGGAATCTAAAGAGTGGAATAGCCCTGGCTGGTATAGCTCAGTGGATTGAGTGCAGGCCTGCAAACCAAAGGGTCACCAGTTGGATTCCCATTCAGGGCACATGCCTCAGTTGTGAGCCAGGTCCCCAGTAGGGGGCCAGGTGAGAGGCAACCACACACTGCTGTTTCTCTCCCTCTGTTTGTCCCTCCTTTCCCTTCTCTCTAAAAATAAGTAAAATCTTTTAAAAAATGGTGGATGTTTATTTTTAAAAAATAAAGAGCAAAATAAATAGAAACAGACTCATAGATAAAGAAAATAGACTGATGGTTGCCAGAGGGAAGGGGGTTGGGAGACTGAGTGAAAAAGGTGAAGGGATTAAGAACTACAAATTGGTCATAACTATGAAGTAGTCGTGGGGATGTAAAGTACATCCCCATAGGGAATATAGTCAATAATATTGTAATAACTAGGTACAGTGCCAGATGGATACTTGAAATATGGGGGGGACCACTTTGTAAAGTATATGATTGCCTAACCACTATGCTGTACACCTGAAACCAATACAAAATAATATTGAATGTCAACTGTAATTGAAAAATAAATAAAGAAAAAACATTTAGATTCAAGTAAGGAAAAAAATTGAGTTCCAAAGTCACTTGAGGCAAATTGTGTAAATAAGAAGTAAAACATATTAATATAATGCCTGAATATCAGAATATATACATCCACCAAAAAAAACAGCCATTTAATCTGTGAAAATTAATTTGTGCCAACTGATTAGTAATGAATACAGAGTCATTTATTTTTAGTCTGTAGCTTCTGGTGTGTGTCATTTGGCATGGGGAGGGTGTTAAATTGGTTTAGGAAGTAAATTTTACTTCCTGGTGAGGTTTGTGTATGTTTCACAGGTGCAGTGATGATAGAACCAGTATGGACTTCTGGACAGTTGCAACAAAGAGCACAAGGCTGGCAAAGGCAATTGAGAATAATTTCCTAGGCTAGAATGTAAGTGGAAGTTCAACTTCAGGCTGTGGCTGCTACTACTTCCTAATACAGGACTTCTTCCTGGCCCTCACCTGCCATGCCATAGTCCCTGAAGTTTCTGTCACTACAGAAGACCCTTCAATCTTCTTCTGACTTTAACTGAATAGAAATGCACATAGTATAACTAGACACCTGTAATTGGTTTGGGGTTAAGTGATTTGTACACCTCTATACTCCCTCCCTCAATTTATTATACTGAAAAATTTCACATACAAAAAAAAGTTAAAATAGTATAGTGGTCTGTGCACCTTCCACCTTAATTCAACAGTTGTTAAAATTATGCTATATTTACTTTATCTATTTATACATATTTTAATGAACCAGGTGAAAGTTATATATCAGAATTCTTCATCCCTAAATAGTTCTACATGAATAGGGATTTTTCCTGCATAACTATAACTCTATTATTGTGTCTGAGAAAGTTGACAATAATTCTGTTATACTATCCACCATTCAGTCCCTATTCAAATTTCCTCCCAATTGTAAAAAGGTTTTTTGGGTTTGTTTGTTTTTTTTAATGTCTTTGAAGTCTCTCTTATTTTTTAGATTCCCTAAGAGAGTAGGTCAGCTCTTGAAGTTTTCTTGTCAGGGAAATGCTGGGGTGTGGCGTGTTCAGGGAGAATAATTACGGGTGCAGGGTTTAACACCTCAATCTTTTATCTAAAGTTACCTTTGGTTGCAGTTGTATTCTTTACCTAAGTTATTAGTCTGTTTTCCTGCATTAAGATTTAAAATAAAGGCAAGGGCAAAATAACTTTTGTTGTTGTTGTTGTTCCTCCCTTTTCATTTTTATTTTTCCCTCTGCTATCCTCCTTAGTATTTGGTACTAATGCCTGTCTGAAATGCCTTCCTCCTCTGAGTTCAAGGCAATGATGATAGAAAGGTTTGGAAGGGCCTTCTAAGTAATCTTTCAACAATATAAAATTATTTGCCCATCAGTGGAGAAAAATACAGCTTCATTCAAGACATGTCCATGCGCACAGCCTTCTGAGAGTAATTGTCAACTCCTGAGACTTTCTTTGAGTTACCAAGACTTGCGCAGGTCGGGAGCACCTGTCCTGCCCACTGGCCTAGGGCCTTCTGGTGAGAATGTTTTACCGGAAACTCGTCCTGCCTTCATTTGTGGCAGTTCCAATACCTTCCTGCTTCTTGAAGTTGCTCTGAACACTATGCCTTGAAGGTTGCTTTATATTCTTGGTCACAGTGGATTTAGCACCAAAATTAAAGCTTTAAAACGTTCCCTCCCTCCCTCCCTTCCTGCCTTCCTCTCTCCTTCCCTCCCCCCACCTCTGTTTTCTTCTTTTTCCTCCTCTTCCATCTTTTTTTCCTTCTCCTCCTCTCCGCCTCCTCCTCCTCCTGTTAACAGAGTTCTTTTTAACAGTATCATTATAACATTGGCTATGAAATTTAGGAAATAGATTGAGATGTGGCCGTATTCGGTTATGTCAAAAGTTGACATATAGCCCAGTTTGTCCTAGAAGACGGCAGTGTTATGGTTGTTTGGCCACTTATTTACATACTTACTTTTAACATATTGGTAAATTATGAACTCAAGCAGCCAGAAACTGGTCTTTTATTCTGAAACATGAGGTGTAAATGCCATACCAGTACTTACTAAGGGAATTTTAAAAATCATACCACAAGAGGTTTCAGTGCCCAGTTCTTTCAGACAGCGATCTAGATTAGAAAGGTAGGTGATGATTCATTTATAAGTTGAAGGGGTTGGACTAGATGACAACGTTTCTTCCAATTTTAAAATTGTTTAAATCACTATATGTGATTATTTTATACACATGTGGAATTTCTAGAAGGATTCACAAAAAACTGGTAATAGTGTTTGCCTCTGGCAAGAGAGACTGGATAAATCTATAGCAACTGAGTTACTTCAATTTGAATGATTTCCTTGTTAAAGAAAAGTAATCTGAACTATATACTAGTCTACTAAAAACCGATCCAGTGGACTAAATATTATGCAGTTATTTAAAAGGTCTGCAGAGAAATATAGAAAACTTGTGAATTAATAAATTAAAAGTAAGCTATCATACCTATGTAGACAAGTGGCTAATACTAGATAATGAAATGAAAACAGTGCTGTTGAGATTGTGAACAAATTTTGCTTTTTCAAAAAATCTTTTGGGAAAGTTAGTAATTCATTAACTAATTAATTTTGTTAAATGAAAAGGAATTTGAGTTTGAGAGAAGCCTTCTAGGCCCCATGCGGTTGGTGGGGTAAACTCATCAGGCTGGCAGAGAGTCTGGAGAAGGTGGAGATTAATTAGTGCAGATGTAAAACTGTACCTTCAGGCTTGTGATGTAAATCCTTGCCTCATAATGATAATGGCTAACCTGGAGTGCTTATTACCATGTGCTACTTTGGCAAACACTGTCCTCTCACGTACTCTGTCAGTTCCCTACACGGCCCTGTTCACTCACTCCTCCCTGGGAAGCCCGGCTCCCCGCGTGGAACCATTCTGTCAACCTGACCCTCCCCAGAGTGTACTCCTTACACCTCCCCGGCAGGCAGAAAGGCCCACAGAGCCGCCTCGGTGCCTGGACCCTCACAGGCTCTGTGCTGCCAGGGGACGATTGGGCCACCTTCTCTGCTCCCTGCTCTCTGATGCTGGAGCCACAGCTGCACTGAGTGTGTCCTCTCAGCCTAGCTTTGGGTCTCTCACTTCCTGCGTCTGCTTCCTGCTTCGCCCCTGTTTACTTTGTGCTATTGTTCCTAAAACTGCAAGTACGTTTTTGTTTCAGGAGCAGAGGAGGGAAGGACAGTCATCAGAACTCTTCAGCCACCCCTTTAAACCCCTGGAGGTACAGCCTGGGACAAAGTCCACATTTGCCACACCCTCTTTGGCTGTTGTCTTTTCTCCTTTGATAACTTTTTTTCCCTCCTACCTCCAGTCTGTCAGGAGACTAAACTATTTCCCAGAAATTCCTTTTTTTTGCATTTTTCAAAGTTTTATTGTGCAGTTATTACCTCATTTTAATTGTCAGCTTGTGCCTGAGTTAATCCAAAATGAGGAGCAAAACAGGTTCTTTGTAGATGTCATATGATGATAACATGACAATTTTACAGGCTCCCATTCCTTTACTAGGAGCTCAGTGGAGCTCTTGCAATCTCAGAAAAGAGGCTAATCCAAGGCTGTGGTCATCTTTTACTGAGGGAAAGGTCAGTACTGAGGGAAAAGATAAAGCCACTAATGCTTAGTGCAGGAGTAAACCAGATTTTAAAAATAGAACCTGAGTGCCCCAGTCTTAAATTCAGTACAAGCTCCCTACCGAGCAGTGCCAACCTGAAACCTCAAACTGGTGAATAAGTATGTGTTTTTAAACAAAGCACTCATTTTCATAGCCTCTAAATGAGGGGACTTAGGTGAAATTCTCACAATTTCCTTTTAAACGAAAATTGGCTTTGTGTTGTTAAATCTTAACCACCTGACATTTACCGTGACACCTCGTCTTAATTAAGCCTGGACTTCATTCCTGAGAGTTAATTTTGGTGGTTCTTGATTTAGTTTATTTTCTAATTCCTTTCATTCTTTAGCCTTTAAATTTTCTCCTTTGTCACTCTAGGGATGAGTTACTTGAGTCATTTCCCGGTTTTGCTCATTTTGAAGCAATTAATGGTGGGCTCTGTCCACATGGCTTCCAAAGGGCCACAGGCATTCAGTTTGAGTGCGGGGCGTCTTCTCCATCTGGGACTAATTTTGTGTTCTTTAGTTTCCCACAGTCAGATCACCCGCCTCTACAGCCGGTTCACCAGCCTGGACAAAGGAGAGAATGGGACTCTCAGGTAGGCAGTTCCTTTATTTTCTGTCAATGTCTGAATAGCTAGCTGCCTTTATCCCAGAGGCAGACACGATAGGCACCTAGCATGCAGTGAACAGGGACCGTTTCTTCACTTGTATTTCTTTGACTGTCTTTGAACCAAAAGGGGGTTAGATAAGCAGAGCACCGATATTACACTTATCACTAGGTGCTTGTTGCTTTATTCCAGCTCCCCTTAGTTTGGGTGGCCATTCTGATCTTAAGAATGTCCTTTTGAGAATTTCAGTTCTCTCTGCTTGAGTTTTCCCACAGCCCTTTCCCAAGAATATTAGCTTTTAGAGGGTTGACCCATCGTAATCCAAGATGGGGTCAGGTTGTTTTGTCCTCTGTCCTGTTTTCCAGCACAACCCATAATGCTAGGTACATCACTTTATATGTATTAATGTTAGGTAAGATGTTCAATATTTTAATCCTGACCAGTGGTGCTCAACTGAGAGCTGTTTTGCCCCTGGGTGGCAAGATGTCTGGAGACATTTTTAAGCATCGTGACTGAGGAATGCTACTCTGGTCTAGTGGGTAGAGGTCAGGAGTGCTGTTAGGCATCCTGCGGTGCACAGGACACCCTCCCACAACAAAGAATTGTTCTGCCCTAAATGTCAAAAGTGCCACTGGTCTAGAGTAAGTAAATGATTTCAGAGTAATGTAATGCTATGTCATTTCGTGTTCGTAATTGTCTTATCAGAGTCAAATGAAAAAATGCCTCCTTACCACCACCTCCCAACCTAACTCTCAGTAATTTTGTTACCGTTATTCCTCAGCTTTGATTGACTGGCACAGAATGAAGCCGCCTTCCTTTCTGGTGGCTGGCAGAAAGCAGTTTAATTCTTTGGAAGGCTTCTAGTACGTGTGTGGGATGTAGCATAAAGGGGGAAGGAATAGAGTTGTTAAGCCTTTATACGTATCCTGAGGCAGAAAAGCTAGAGAGTGCTGGCAAACCCATAGAGCTATATTTTGTTAAGGCAAAATCTGCTCTTGCTAGAAGCTGGGATTGACCAAAACCATGCTGCACAGTCATTAAAGTATGGAATGCCTACCATGTGCGAAGACCATACCAGGTGCTTTTTCTTATTCTTTTTTAAATTAAGGCAAAATACATAATAACATTCACCATTTTAAAGTGTACAGTCAGTGGCATTAAGTGTATTCACCATGTTGTATAACTGTAACCACTCTGTAGTTCTAGAACATTTTCATCCCAGATGGAGACCCTTACCCATTAAGCAGTCTAGTTCCCCTTCCTGTGGCAGCCCCTAATCTACTTACTTTCTCTCTCTGTACATTTTATATAAGTGGTGGCCTTTTGTGGCTGGCTTTTTTACTTAACATGATGTTTTCAAGGTTCTTGCATTGTCATGAGTATCAGTACTTCATTCCTTTTTATGGCTGAATAATATTCTGTGGTGTGTATATGCCACATTTTAATTATGCATTCATCAATTGGGTTGTGTACACCCTTAGGCTATTATAAATGTGCTACTGTGAATTCTTTTGGGCATATACCTAGGAGTAGAATTTGAGTCTGTGGTGATTTTATGTTTAATTTACTGAGGAACCACCATACTATTTTCCCAAGCAGCTGTACTATTTCATTTTCCATTCCCACCAGCAGTGTAGGAAGGTTCAAACTTCTCCACATCCTCACCAATACTTATTATCTCTCTTTTGATTCTAACTGTGCAAGTGGGTATGAGTGGTATATCATTGTGGTTTTGATTTGTATTTCCCTAGTGACGAATCATGTTGAACATTTTTTCATGTGCTGGTTGGTCGTTTGTACATCTTCTTTGGAGAAATGCCTGTTCATGTCTTTTACTTGTTGTTTAATTGGTTTGTTGTTGAATTGTGGGAGTGGCTTTTACATTCTAGATATTAGACCCTTCTCTGATACATGATTTGCAAATATTTTCTCCAATTCTGTGGATTGTCTTTTCACTCTTTATAGTATTCTTTGAAGCACAGAAATTTTAATCTTGATAAAATCCAATTTATCTGACTTTTCTTTTGGTGTGTGCTTTTTTGGTGCCATATCTAAGAAACCATTGCCATATGCAAGGTCACAAAGACTTACCCCATACTGTCTTCTAAGAATTTTGTAGTTTTACCTCTTATATTTAAGTCTTTAATTCATTTTGAGTTATGTATTTTTATATATATACAAAAATATATATTTTATATATATATACCATATATACCATATATATCATATATATATATATATATGGGGTGTAAAAGTCAAACTTCCTTTTTGCATGTGGATACCCACGTGCCCCAGCACATTTGTTGAAGAGACTGTGTAAATTTGCACTTGAAAAATAAACCAGATTAGAAATCTCTACAGCTCCAGGACTCCAAATCTTCAGCTCCAGTACTTGAATACATTCGCGGGAGTTTGGGATTACATCTTCCTCATACATTCAGATTTAACCACTAAGTAAATATATAGATTCAAATTAGTTCTGATTCCTTTTCTTCTTTATATAAAGTGAGTGACTTGTAAATGTGTGTGTTTTAATCACTCTCATTATTTGGTGGGGAACAGTGGACAAGCTTTTATAAAAGGAACTCTTTCTCCTTAGAAAGGGGTGAAAACTTTCCAGATATCAGCTAATGTTACCTGCTCCTTAAAATCTAAGTAACACTCGCTCAACCCTTAAAACAGCATTTCACACTGGAAAGCCAGTGAACTAACTCACTCATTGATAGGTATTTATTTAGAGTGCCACTGCTCTCAGTGCTGGCCTCTGCAGATTCTTGGAGGGAGAAGATGTACCAAGAAGTGATGGAGTAATTCTTGATTTCATGGCTACCTGAATTTAACTGATTTTTTTATACCTAGCTTTATAAAGTACTAGGTCTTAAATCTGTTCTTTAATCTCCATCATGGTATGCATTAAAATATGGGAGAAGCCCCAAGCCACCTTGAGTGCAAGAAGAAATGACCTCATGGTACTACATTAGTAAACAACTAGAATAGCTGTGTAAATCATTTTGTTGGACCCACCAGCTGTCAGTGAGTTCACATTGGCTGTGCCTCCTGACAATGGCCATCTCAGCCTCTGGCCATCTTATTAGATTGTCTTCCCCTCTCTTCCAACCCTGTCTTCTGTTCTACTCCCTCCAGCCTTAAAGATTACCTGGTACACTCTAAATTCTGTCAGTACAGAGCAATTTAGTGTCTCCAGTCTCCTACTGCCAAACTCAGTTCAAGGCCTATCTTGACCCTTCCAGAACCCTCTCAGGGTACTCAGCCGAATACAGATGACCTCCAATATTTTGCTGCCTGGAACAGACTCCACTTTCAGGAGAAGTATTTTCTCTTCTACATTTTCTTCACTTTCCTCTTCCAAGATGCTCAATGTCTAAAGCCAAATTCTGCAGAGTGAGAGGCTATGGCGTCCCACCCAGAGCATTCTGCATTCCTTTGTAGTGTCAGTCCCAGTGGGAACATGAGGCAGAAACTATGCACAGCTTTGGCTAGACACGGAACTTGTGCAAAGTGCTCTCAGAGATTTGCCCCAAAGTATGTTTTATAGAACACTAGTTCCTTGGTCTTCCAATAAGTGTTGTGTTGAAAAGAAGACAGACAAAAGTTATCCACTAAACTTTGAGAAAGCTTAGTAATAAACATGGCTAAACTGGCCTCTTTATTATGGGGTTTCCCAGCATCTTTAATGTGCTCGAGTGAATTGGGCATTTTCAAGAGGGGAGTATTGTAAACAGTATTTGCCAAGTTAATTAGTTATTTCTGTGTAGAATCCCTTTTACATGGACTATCTCTTCAGATTGGTGTTTCATAGAATACTGTAACCTCACAAATCTTACTTTCTTCAGATGCTGTTACGTTGGGTGAAATATACCACTGCCACTGAAATGGGCCTTTCTGCAAAGGCAGTGGGTCCTGCAAGGGATCCTGAAATGGTCTGTTGTAGGGCAGATCAAAATGAGAGCCCTTCAGTATAATCCGTGCTGATCTAATCCATGGTCTTAGAAGTCAAAATATGATTTCCCATCATATTTTGGGGACGGGAACAGGTAGAGACAAAGGGAACATCTGGGTAATTTTCTTGACTTGGGTACCAGTTACAATCTTCACCAGCAAAATTCATCATGCTGGATGCTTCTGGCTTGTCCTCTTTTCTATACATATGTTATACTTCAGTAAAAGTTTACTTTAAAAAGATCCTCTGCCTTGAACAATTTTAACATCAGGTGTTTGTCAGATAATTCTTTTTCCCAAATAAAACCTTGATGGAAAATATTGCTGCATATTAAATTCTATAGGTTAGGTTGACTATAGGGGACAGTACAGACCAGCTAAACTCTGCAACAAAGTTATTACTGGGAATTGCTGGTTGACTGTGTTGTTTGCCATCACTTATTGATTACCTGTAAATGTTAGGAGACTGTTCTGAGTGGTAGCCATTTTTCTGCTTAAACACTAAGTGTTTTTGAGATTCATTTTCTTGTTTGATTTTATTGAGGACAGATGATTTCAGTATTCCTGAAAATCATTCAGTCATTCCAGAATGGAGTTTCACAGATGAGAGCCATGGTGCCAATCTAATTCTCATTCCATTTTTTTTAAATTTATTTATTTTTATTGTTGTTCAGTTAACATTTGTCCCCAGTTTTCCCAACCCTGTTGCTGTTCCCTGCCCATCCAACCCCTGCTCCCAAAGACAACCCCCACCCCATTGTCCTTCTCCATAGGTCTTTTGTACATGTTCCCCATCTTCCCCCTGTTATCCCCCCTCCCTCCTCCTCTCTGGTTACTGTCAGTTTGGTCTTTATTTCCATGTCTCTGGTTCTTTTTTGCTCGTTTGTTTTGTTCATTAGGTTCCACTTATAGAAGAGATCATATGGTATTTGTCTTTCACCACCTGCCCTATTTTACTTAGCATAATGTTCTCCAGTTCCATCCATGCTGTTGCGAAGCATAGGAGCTCCATCTTTCTTTCTGCTGCATAGTATTCCATCGTGTAAATGTACCACAGTTTTTCGATCCATTCATTTAGTGATGGGCACCTAGGCCCTTTCCAGCACTTGGCTGTTGTAAGTAGCACTGCTATGAACATTGGGGTGCATAGGTTCTTTTGAATTGGTGTTTCAGGATTCTTAGGGGTATATTCCCAGCAGTGGAATCACTGGATCAAAAGGCAGTTGCATTTTTCATTTTTTGAGGAAATTCCATACTGTTTTCCACAGTGGCTGCACCAGTCTGCATTCCCACCAACAGTACACTAGGGTTCCCTTTTCTCTACAAACTCACCAGCACTTGGTTTGTTGATTTGTTTATGATGACCATTATTTCCTCTCTCAAAGCTTCAAATATCTCCTCTTGATGTTCTGAAATTTCACAGTGATGTACCTTTTTGTGGGTTATTTTCTATTATTAATTGCTTAGCCATAGGAGGACCTTCTCAATCTAAACTGGGAAGTTTTCTTCTGTTATGTCTTTGAGTATTTCTATCCCTCTATTAGTTTTCTCAAAATAGCTGGTGAGCCTCGAATGTCCACTCATATTTAAGGAGAGACCTGGTTGGATTACTGTAGAAAACTGGCATGGGTTGGCCTGTGGTTGGTTTCTCCACAGGTCTTCCCTTCTATACTCTGAGAGGGACCACTAAGTTGGTAGGCTTCACTTTAGGGTGTCTGGTCAGGGAGCAAGAGGACAGATTTGCATCCCCCTACTCCAAATAAAAGGACAGTGTTCCTGGGTGGTTCACCTCCCACACTTGGTTAGAGTTCTGCCTGGGTAGGTCTTTCCATTTCTTTCCATAGCAATGCTCCGTTTTTATACTAGGGACGAATGGTTTTGCATTGTGGGGATGGGCACTGGCAACGGTAAGCAGCTGGCCCATTCTTTGTTTCTTTAATTAATTACCCTGAATGCTGCTTCCTTCACCTGGCAGCTTGGAGTGTGCTGCTTTGCTGAGACTCTGCAAATCAGAATGGCTCTCTGCTCTGCTACAGCCTTTCATGGGCTTTCTACTTTTACCTGTTAATACATTTGCATCTATTTTCTGACTTCCAGAATTTGTCAAAATCCCTTGTTTAGGAATACACTTTTCCCACCCTGGTTGTTTATGTCCCAGATATATTCCCATGTGTAAACTTTTTGCTGACGTTTCAGGGAGTTCTAGAAAATGAGAGAAGGAAAACACGTATGGTCCCACCATCCTCAACTAAAAGTCAGATGCAGTCTTCAATAAGCCATTTTTGCCCTTGAAGACTTAGAGAAACTAGCAAAGACTGGATTCAGCACTTATTGACTCTGTATATTAAGAAAATTCTATTATCTGCCCTGGCTGTTGTGGCTTAGTGAGTTGAGCACCAGCCTGCAAGCCAGGGGGTCACTGGTTCAGTTCCTGGTCAGGGCACATACCTGGGTTGCAGTCTGGGTCCCTGATTGGGGGTGTGCAAAAGGCAACTGACTGATGTTTCTCTCCTGCTCCTCCTCCCTTCCCCTCTCTCTAATAAATAAAATATTTAAAAAAACACAGAATTTTATTATCAAAACAATAAAATTATTTTACCAATTTAAAATATAATCAAATGCTTTAAATAGTAGAAATTACTGTCATTTCGATGTTAATAAATATAAATAATTATGAACATTTATATATAATACATAATAAATACAAAATTTTACATAATACAAATAATAAATTATTTGTCTCTTATTATACTAAATATGAGAAACTTTTCCTAACTGAATGTGTTCCCAGGGGTATGTCCTGTTAACAGATTTTAATGTCTTCATATGTGTGCCACCTAAGCTTCAGTCCTGGGTCCCTGAAATATAAGCAGTTAAGTGTAAGGCCAACTCTCTGAGTAAGAGAAGGGACTTGCACAGTAGAGATCAGCGTAGAGGGCTAGCTCTTCTGGTTACTAACAGTCTCTCCAAGTCTGGTGTTCCGGAGCATCCCTGTGCCTCTGAGTATCTGGAAAACCACTCTTCATTGGGAATTTTTTGGTCACAAAGACTTGCTTACTACCGGTGATAATGTTTTCTCTTTGAAAATCTTTGAGGAAGATTTTCCTAGATATACTATGAGGTAGAATATAATATTGGTATGCTCTTGTATGAGCACATACAGATCTGCATTTCAAGTACACATGTGGTGTGGACTCCTTGGAGTATTTTTCTATTATTATTTGAGAGAGGGAGAGAGAAAGAGAGGGAGAGAAACATCGATGTGAGAGAAGAGCATCAGTGGGTTGCCTCTCATACGTGCCCTGGCTGGGATGATCCCACAACCCAGGCATGTTCCCCGACTGGGAATGGAACCCATGACCTTTCACCTTGCAGGAAGACACCCTGCCAACTGAGTGACACTGGCCAGGACTGGAGTATTTTATATTAAGTTTGTATTGGTGGACAAATTTGAGATGCTAAGTTTAGAGAAATTTCCCAGATGATTTTCATTTTATATGTTGTTTAACAGTTTAAAAACTTTTTTTTAATACTCTTTTACTTTCATTTTGATACTTTCAACAGTATTCCTATTGGTCTTATAGAACAGCACTGTATTTACAATATAATTTTTAAGAGTAGAGATTAAAAGTGTCAAAGGACAGGATGTAGGTCCTTATTAACATTGGAAGTTCAAGACTAGACCCCTTATTGAGACTGAAGGCCTTCAGGCGAGGCTGTGCATTCACCACTTGATCCTAGACCCGGTATTCAAACTGTGCTCTTAGCTAAAATTACTCAAGTTTGTTAGACATTAAACTGAGGTGTGTTGCCATGCAATTCAAGTCAGCCTTAATCTTCATTTAAAAGGTAATAGTTACTGTTTCTTAACCTCTGTCGAACAAGAGGAGAACATTTTGGTGATAATGTGGACTTTGTATTATAGTGTGAATTACGTAATAAGAGCTTTGTACATATTTGTTGAATTAAATAATCAGGACCTCAGTAATTTCACTTAACTTTTATCATCTTAAGGAACCCGCTTACCTTATGAATGACTTCTGGTTCATTCATTACCATAAAGATTATTATTCTGTGTGATCAAGGAAGATTACAATCCAGAGTTACTGTTCCAGAGCCTTGTCCTCAGTCCCCTAGGTCAGTTTCTACTTGTGCCACCACCAGATGCGGTGGAGATGAGTTTATTGAATTAAGCACTGTATACACATTAAACCACAAGAGAAACAGAATATCGAAGGCTCCTGGTTCAACAGGAGCATTTAGTATGACGAGGTTGGAGGAGTTTTATCTCTTCTGTTGCAAACATCTTGAAGGCAGGGATCAGATTTACTAAGTTTATTCCTTCACATACTTCATGCCCAGATTTACCAACTATTAACATTTTGCCACATATTTCATTGTATATTTCCTATAAGAAGGATATGCTCATACCAAAATCAAGAAATTTAGCATTTTGATATAGTACTATTTTATAATATTTCATATTCTTTATGGTTCACATTTCATTTTTACCTCTTGGCTCATTAGTGTTTTCGTAACAATTTTTCTCCTAGTCTAGGATCATTGCATTTAGTCGCATGTCTCTGGAGTCCTCTCTGATCTGGAACAGTCCTCTGCCTTTCTCTGCCCTTCAGAACATTGGTATTTTTGAAGAGTACCGCATAGTTATGTTATAGACAGCTTTATATTGGCACAGAATATCAATCAAGTTTTTTTTTTTATCTTCACTGAGAACATGCTTGTTGATTTTAGAGAGAGGGGAATGGAGTGGGGGAGAGAGAGAAACATTAATGTGAAAGAGAAATATTGATCAGATGTCTTTTATATGTGCCCCAACTGGGGACCTAGGCCCCAACCAGGACTCGAACCTGTGACCTTTTGGTTTATGGGTCCATGCTCCAACCAACCGAGCCACACCAGCCAGGTCTCAATCAAGTTTTTTTATTTAAAAAAATATACTTACTGAACATTTTGGGGAGGACACCTTTCTTTCAAAACTTTTAACATGGGAAAGAAATGTGGTTTTTAGAAAAAAAGAACATGTGCTTTGACTTACAGACTTTGATTTACATCACAGTTCTGCCACTTAACTAGCTTTGTAGCATGGAGCAAGTTACTTTGTCTCACTCACTCCCAATTTCCTCAGCTCTAAGAGGGTGTAGGTCACAGGTGGCAAACACAAGGCCCACAGGCCTAATCCAGCCCTCTACCTTGTTTTATCCGGCCTGGCACCTTGTTTCTATCCAGGTGACAGTGCCGAGGATCTTGCCCCTAGTTAAGGAGTACTTACATTTATACAGTCCTAAAATTACATTCGGCCCTTTGAAGGCAACCGTGAGGCTGATGTGGCCCCCGGTGAGAATGAGTTTGACACCCCTGATATAGGTAAAACATTGGCCTTAGGAAATGAGATACAGTGTCTTGGCTGGTATGGCTCAGTGGATTGAGTGCCAACCTAAAAACCAAAAGGTCACAGTTCATTTCCCAGTCAGGACACATGCCTGGGTTGTAGACTAGGTCCTCAGTTGGGGGTGTGTGAGAGGCAACCGATCGATACATCTCTCACACATCAATGTTTCTCTCCTTCCCTTCCCCTCTCTCTGAAAGTAAATAAATAAAATCTTTAAAAAAAATGAGGTAATGTGTGTAAACAGAGCAGCACACAATGTGTATACAGTGAATGGTATACACTTTACTAGTACTCACTTTAATGTAACTTCCAACTTGTAAAAAGATAACTGGCTTTGCCCTGTTCGAAGATTAAATACTTCTCTAACTCTAACCTGTAGAAGGCAGTGGAGAAAAAGTCAGACTCAGAGCAAGAAAGTCTGGAAATCAGTTAGTTGTCACATTTTATTCTTTCCTTGGACTTAACACATTGCATGTCGTAGTTTGTAGGTCTTCCTACCAAGGCACAGAGGCCCCTCTAAATTTTTGCTGTCATATTCAATCTCTGTGGTATTTGACACTTTACATGTGCTGTTCATTCTCCAAACTTAGTAACTAAGTACAAAATGGTAATGTTCAAGGAATCATTTACAGGGACAACTGAGTATTTACTCATCAGTGATTTATTGATGTAACCTGTGAGCTGACTCACTGGAAAGTGGCATAGTTAAATCTGGCTTCTTCCACTCCAAACTTGGTGCAGGAAACACTTGGCAGCTATTAAATCACTGTTCTCTGCAGTTACTTGGTATAATTTGCCACAGAAGTAAATTCCAAGAGGTAATATCCTTGCTAGGTTGTACTCTTGCGTGACTGAAGGAGTTCATGCTAAGAGCCAATGGTCTCTAACTCAAAAGTGATTCTCTTGGCAGCCGGGAAGACTTCCAGCGTATTCCAGAACTTGCCATCAACCCATTGGGAGACCGGATCATCAATGCCTTTTTTCCAGAGGGGTGAGTCCCTGTGGTTAATGGGCTTCTTTCTGAGGCTGATCTGGAATAGTGACATTGGTTGGGTCATCTCAGACCATGATCCTCCTGATTACATTGGACATCCCTAACTCGGTCATATCTAGGATGTCTCTTCTTCTACCCTTCTCCCATTTTAAACTTGAGATAAGTATATAAGCCCATCTTCAAAATTCTGTTTTTAATAACTTTATCTTTGATGTAGAACTAAGCTCCTTAAAAACTTTATCTTGCCCTTACCAGTGTGGCTCAGGGCGCTGGACATTGTCCTCCTGCAAACCGACAGGTCACTGGTTCGATTCCCAGTCAGGGCGCATGTCTGGGTTGCAGGCCAGATCCCCAGTTGGAGGCGTGCAGGCACAACTAACTGATCGATGTTTCTCTTACTCTCCCTCTCTCCCTCCCTTCTGCTCTCTCTAAAAATAAATAAAATGTTCACAAAAAAACTATTTGGAAATTATTTCAAATTTACAGAAAAGTCACAAAAATTAAAAGTAGTACAAAGGACAAATGGATCTTTTACCCAGGCGCATCTGTTGTTAAAGCATTGTCTCATTTGCATGTGCTTTATATCTCTCAGACCAAGCCAATAAAAATATAATCAAGACACATATATAATTATAATTTTCTAGTAGCCACATTTAAAAAGTAAAAGTGAACAAAATTAATTCATAAATGAATAGATTAATTAACTTTAGCAATATATATTTTATTTAACCCAGTATATTCAAAGTATCATTTAATCAATATTTTAAAATTATTAATATATCTTAACATTCTCTTTTCAAATGCCTTTCATCCATTGTGCTATCAAACAAAATACTAGGTATTCTTTTTTTCCAGCTTTATTGAGATATGATTGACATATAAAATTATGTAAGTTTAAGGTATACCACATCGTGATTTTATAGATGTATATATTGCAGAATGATTACCACAATAATGTTATTGAAGTTATCCATCACCTCACATAGTTAACTATTTTGTGTGTGGTGGAACTTTTATAATCTACTCTCTTAACTTTCAAATATATATACAATATTGTTAATGATAGTCACCATGTTGTACCTAGAACTTATTCATCTTCTAACTGGAAATTTTACCCTTTGGCCACTTTTACCCATTTCTGCCATTATCTGTTTTATTCTAATATAGTATTCATATTCCAATTTTATCTGTTTATCCAATAATCTTTATAGCACTCCCCCTTCAATACAAGATCCAGTCTGCTGGGTCAGTTGTCGTGTGCCTTTAGCCCCCTTTAATCTGGAACATTTGCACAGCCTTTTTTTTTTTTTTGTAAATGACATTGACTAAGGATACAGTCATCCCCACCACACCCACTTACTTTTGCAAATAGAGTTGGGTTTGTCTAATGTAAAACTAGGCTTTTGATATGCTTCACTACTTAATGCACTGCTTTCAGAGTACTGAGTAAATATTTATTGATTTGATTAGGTGCCTTTTCATGAATAAAGTTAATCATATAACCTTGTTTTAAGTATTCTCTTTTAACAATCTCTTCCTGGTTCCTTGTGGCTTGTCTGTATGGCCCAAAGGGTTATATGGGTCAACTTTTAAGAAGTTATATGGTTGCCAGTTTTAAATAATGAGAGTAAGTATCAGTGAGGATGCTATCAGATAAAATGCCGGGAGAGGACATTTTCTCAGAATTTGAGAACAAAGGAATTTGCAAGTTGAGAAGTTGGGTTCTCAGCAAATCTGTGTGACTGTCAGAGGAGGGACACGGGCAGCAGCCAGTTTACGTGAAGACAGGAATATGAAGACTGAGACCTGCCCTTTTCAGATTCCTGTTGACCGGAGGAAATGCCCTATCCTTCCTCATTTCCCCTGTTTCTGGCCCTGAACTGTCATTTGTTTCAGATGTGGTTTTTCCATTCCCCCGTTTAGCACCCGGACAGCACTGAACCTTCTGCGGAGATAGCTTCCACAGCTATGCTTTGTATTCGGATCTTTTTCAATGGAAAGTAAACCCAGTAGGTCATTTTGCAAACTGTTTTCAGAGTTCCATAGTCGCACTTGATTATTTGAAGAAGCAGCATATGGAAAGCTATTTATAAGGCCAAACCACCTTTGTTGTGACTATAGTATCACCTTACCTGCCATCCTACCCAGGTATCTGCTGCTAAATAGGTAGGTGTACGTGAGGAAGCCGAGGCCAACACGGGGCTACACTGCTAAGCTCTTAGCGAGCTGCACCTCTGCCGCTTGCTCTGTCTAATCAGTTACAGATATTTGGCTTCCGGGTTCTTAGTGTTTTCTGTAATCTTGTGCAGGTGGATTTTTTTTTAAAGAATGAGATTTGAAAGTGGAACAGTGGTAGTTAGTTACCCTTCACTCAGAGACATTATGGCAGTAAAATATTCATTAATCTGTGGCATATAACTCAAGTCTTATTTCACATTACTTGATTCGTCAGATCTTAGATTTTTTTGTAAGATACCACTCCATTAGTAGTAATAGCTACCTTGAAGAATTGAAGGTCATTCTTTTGAGTCCAATGCGCTCATGAGTGGTGAACTCTACCTTTAGAAGGTCTCTGATCTGTGTGTCTGCCTGGCACTTGAGAGCCCTAACATACTGCATCTGTTCAATGGGACACACAAAGACTGAGGTTTATTCTTTGGGAGCCATAAGAACCAGGTAACTAACTGTTCTTTCCATGAGTGCCCTAGATAAACAACTATGTCACATGAGACATTCTTTTTTTTTTAATTACTTTTTCTTTTACTTTTTTGATATACTAAGATACCTTATTATGGTTTATTTTGCAGTCTCACATCATGGAGGGTATTAACAATTTTTCCTATGATGGTTTTCCACTGTATTTTACTAAATCCTTTTTATCATCATTTAATGGTTTTCAGGTCATTTTAAAAGATTTTTATTTATTTTTAGAGAGAGGGGAAAGAAAGGAGAAAGAGGGAGAGAAATATCGGTCAATTGCTCTTGCATGCATCTAACAGAGGGCCTGGCCCGCAACCCAAGCATGTGCCCTGACAGGGACTCTAAACAGTGAACTTCTGTTGTATAGGATGACACCCAACCCGCTGAGCCACACAAGCTAGGGCTCTGGTCATTTTTTTTTTTTTAAGATTTTATCTGTTTGTTTACTTTTAGAGAGAGAGGAAAGGGTGGAGAAAGAGAAGGAGAGAAACACCAATGTGTAGTTCTCTGATGCATCCCCTCTGCTGGGGACCTGGCCCACAACCCAGGCACTCGCCCTGGCCGGGAATCGAACCAGTGACCCATTTGGTTGGCAGGCCAACACTCAGTGAGCCACACCAGCCAGGGCATCTGGTCATTTTTAAATGGATTCATCTGCTATTTCCCATCCCATATGTGATTTTTGTCAGACTCTGTTACCACCCTCCTCACTTTCCGCCTACGTGGGAGAAATCAAGGTGTCAGTGGGGTCAGCTTCTCCTACCAACTCTCTCCTTGGCTTTTAGATAGCTGTTTCCACCCACTTCCTTCACGTGGTCATCCCTCGTATCGGGACATTCTTTTTTAATACTAAAGAATATTCTTCATCTACCTAAATGTTAGAATTATTTCTTAAAGGATTATTGAGTAGCCTGTGGCATGATAAAAAAACTTTTCTCTACCAAAAAGCTTTATACATGAAAAGGTCTTTCAAAACATTGTGATCATAAAAAACGGTGGTGGTAGGGGGAAATCTATCCAGTTATGAGGGGAATAATAGACTCATGATACAGATACACAACTATGCAGGCATTTAAAGTGTTTCAAAGTGTCTATATCGATTGGAGACATGCTTAAAAGTTTTAAAAAGCAACATGCGATAGAAACAGACTCATACATACAGAGAACTGGTTGACAGTGAGGAAGGGGACTAGGGTGGGTGAAAAAGGTTGAAGGGATAAAGAAGTATGAAATGGCCCTGGCTGGTATGGCTCAGTGGGTTGAGCGCTGACCTACGAACCAAAGGGTCGCTGGTTCAATTGCCAGTCAGGACACATGCCTGGGTTGTGGGCCAGGTCCCCAGTGAGGGCCGTGCAAGGGGAAACCACACATTGCCATTTCTCTCCCTCTTTTTATCCTTCCCTTCTCCTCTCTCTAAAAATAAATAAATAAAATCTTTAAACAAAAAGTACAAAATAGTCACGGGGATGAATAGTACAGCATAGGGAATATAGTCAATAATATTGTAATAACTATAGGGTTGGGGGAAAGTAGGTTTATAGTTCTGAGTACATGAAAACACAGTTTATTTTTGTATTATTATTTATTAATGATTATATTTTTTCCATATGAATAACTGTAAACCTATGTTTGCTCCACCCTATATGTATGGTGCCAGGTGGGAACTGAAAATATTGGGGGGACCACTTTGTAAAGTATATGATTATCTAACCACTGTGCTATACACTTCAAACAATATAAGATAATATTGAATGTAAACCGTAATTGAAAAATAAAATTTAAATTTAAAAATGAATAAGTAAAAAGCAAGATACAAAATCACATATGCAGTATATTCACAATTATCCAAACAGCATAGAAAAATTACTGGAAGAAAATAATATTAATGATAGTTATAATGGATTGTTAGAACAGGAATAGTTTTTTTCTTTCTACTTTTTTTTTCCAAATTTCCAAAAATGTATTTATTGCTTTTATAAAATAAACTTTATTTTACTATTATTTTTTTAAAGATTTTATTTATTTATTTTTAGAGCGAGGGGAAGGGAGGGAGAAAGAGAAGGAAGGAAACATCAGTGTGTGAGAGAAACATCAATCAGTTGCCTCTTGCACACCCCCAACCGGGAACCTGGCCTGCAACCTAGGCATGTGCCCTGACTGGGAATCGAACTGGCTACCTTTTGGTTCACAGGCTGGCGCTCAATCCACTGAGCCACACAAGCCAGGGTTAAACTTTATTTTAAAAGCAGCTTTTCCATAGTATGCCTTACCTTAAAATATCACTAGGTATATGTGACTGCAAGGGAGATAATGGAGGTCGTTGGGAGTCATTGATTTGAAATGACCACTTGCTGCTTGCTGCAGAGTCTAAAACAGTGAGTTTGAGTCCTGGCTTGCCTGATACCACGGCCCTGGAGCTACTCAAAATCCTCTTTGGGAAAAGAGAGAGAGGTATATTCAATAGGTGACTCTGGCCCTGGTTAATCACTTATAAAATGGGAATGATACTACCTGCCTCACGAGGTTTGGGTGAGACTTCAATGAAGATATTTTTATGATCACTAAAGTATTGTACTATGCATATGGAAAGAGACTTCCTTAAATTATTGCCAGTATATTGAATTCATAAGAGATGATCACCCCGATTGACATGGTGTTATTTGTTGTTTCTCAATCAGAGAGGACCAAGTAAACTTCCGTGGATTCATGAGAACTTTGGCTCATTTCCGACCCATTGAAGATAATGAAAAGAGTAAAGATGTGAATGGACCAGAACCCCTCAACAGCCGAAGCAACAAACTGCACTGTAAGAAGTTAAAGTCTTCTGGTGTAAAATATCTGCCTTTCATTTCTTACAGATTATTCATTCATTCATGTATTCAACAACATTTATAAGAGGATAGTGTTTAAGAGCTCAGACCCTGAAGCTAAACTGACTGTGTTTGAATCCCAGCTCTGCCACTTTTTGACCATGTGACTTTGGGCAAGTAGGCCTACTGTGTGCCGGGCACTGTGGTAAGAGCTAGGGTGACAACAGTGAAAAAGATCCAACCCCACCTGTAAGAAATAATGATAGTCCCCAGCCCCCCTCAGAGAGAATTTGTTAGATATTGGATGTGACTTAAGTAGGGGTGGACAGCTAGGTTAGCGCAAGATTTAATTTTTGTCCCCGTGCCTTTTGCCTCCTTCCCATGGATCTTTGTTAGATTTCGCTCTGCCCTTGTTGGCTCATATATGATATTGCCCAATCACTTACAACACTTCTCTAAGAAATTGCAATTTAATTTCTTTTTTCATTTAACACAAATCAAAATTGGAATTGAATCGGTTGAATCCAAACTTTTCTTCGAGGGTACACAGTGGTATACAAAGAGGTCTTTGAAAAGGCTTTTTAATATTGAAAAAAATACAGATAAATATTTTTAGACTATCAGGCAAAATTTACATACATTTTGGAAAATGGCACAGAAGACTTAAAATAAACTTTTGATTTGTGGCCCTTGGGCCATATTCCCAGTCTCCCTGTCTATAGGATTGGAGTATGAGTTCACTGCTTTATTCAGGAAAAAAATTTAAGAAGCACTGAAATAAGTATTGTTATATAAGATAGGGAAGATTTTTGAACCAAAATAATAAAATACTACTCTTCTTTATGTGATCATGTACTTAATAAAGAGCAGAACACTTAAATATAAACAGAACTGGATGTAAAAGAAAATAGAACTCTAATGAATTGTGCTTAAATTTACTATATTCTGTATTAGTGAATTCTAGTTGTTTCTTCAAGACTAAATACTGTTTGAGACAAAGCCTTATGTCTTGCATTGTAAGAATTTTAGCATATATTTGGTATGTGTTTGCCTGATTCTGACATTGGTGTAGTAGAAATTTTCTTACTCATTTTTGTCAGATGAGGAATTGATCAATAATTGATAAAGTAAGCTCTAGTGTAGAATTATAGAAAAGGATACACGGTTAAACATTTTATTTTGCCTAATGTAGTTAAGAACGCATTTACTGGCCAACCTTATGGTAGAGAACCAAGAGTTGGTTTGTTTTGCTGCAGTGTACGTCTGCTGATGGGAGTTGGGTGACTTGTTGTGGAGCACATCTATAATGTATAGCTTAAGGTTTCTACTTGCAGTTTAAGGAGAAAGAGCTTAAAGATACTTGTTAGAGCATTCTCAGAATAGAATCTTCTTAGGTGTTTTTTCCCTCAATATTTTATACTTGTTCTGCCATACTTACTTTAGCAAGTTTTTTTTCATTGACTTAATAATTTTAAGTCTTTTAGAAATAGTCTAGTTTTCTTAGAAGCAATAACGTTTCACATGTATTTCAGTTTTTATTAAATTACAGTTTATTTTTTTAATATATTTATTGATTATGCTATTACAGTTGTCCCATTTCCCCCCCCTCACTCCACTCCATCCTGCCCACCCCCTCCCTCCCACATTCCCCCCCTATAGTTCATGTCCATGGGTCATACTTAGAAGTTCTTTGGCTTCTACATTTCCTACACTATTCTTACCCTCCCCCTGTCTATTTTCCACCTATCATCTATGCTACTTATTCTCTGTACCTTTCCCCCCTCTCCCCCTCCCACTCCCCTATTGACAACCCTCCATGTGATCTCCATCTCTATGGTTCTGTTCCTGTTCTAGTTGTTTGCCTAGTTTGCTCTTGTTTTTGTTTTAGGTGTGGTCATTAATTAACTGAGTTTGCTGTCATTTTTACTGTTCCTATTTTTGATCTTCTTTTTCTTAGGTAACTCCCTTTAACATTTCATATAATAAGGGCTTGGTGATGATGAGCTTCTTTAACTTGACCTTACCTGAGAAGCACTTTATCTTCCCTTACATTCTAAATGATAGCTTTGCTGGATACAGTAATCTTGGATGTAGGTCCTTGCCTTTCATGACTTGGAATACTTCTTTCCAGCCCCTTCTTGCCTGTAAGGTCTCTTTGGAGAAATCAGCTGACAGTCTTATGGGAACCCCTTTGTAGGTAACTGTCTCCTTTTCTCTTGCTACTTCTAAGATTCTCTCCTTCTGTTTAATCTTGGGGAATGTAATTATGATGTGCCTTGGTGTGTTCCTCCTTGGGTCCAGCTTCTTTGGGACTCTCTGAGCTTCCTGGACTTCCTGGAAGTCTATTTCCTTTGCCAGATTGGGGAAGTTCTCCTTCATTATTTGTTCAAATAAGTTTTCAATTTTTTGTTCTTCCTCTTCTCCTTCTGGTACCCCTATAATTCGGATGTTGGAACGTTTCAAGATGTCCTGGAGGTTCCTAAGCCTTTCCTCATTTTTCTGAATTCTTGTTTCTTCATTCTTTTCTGGTGGGATGTTTCTTTCTCCCTCCTTTTCTCCCACACCATTGATTTGAGTCCCAGTTTCCTTCCCATCACTATTGGTTCCCTGTACATTTTCCTTTGTTTCTCTTAGCATAGGCTTCATTTTTTCATCTAGTTTTCAACCAAATTCAGCCAATTCTGTGAGCGTCTTAATAACCAGTGTTTTGAACTGTGCATATGATAGGTTGGCTATCTCTTCCTCGCTTAGTTGTATTTTTTCTGGAGCTTTGAAGTGTTCTGTCATTTGGGCCTTTTTTTTTTTTTTTTTTTGTCTTGGCGCCTCTGTTACTTTAAGGGGCGGAAAGGAGTAACGCTGGTCGCTGCGCTGTGACGCTGTACGTGGGGGAGGGGCCAAGAGGGAGCAATGGCGCCCCGCTTCACTCTCCTCCGAATTTCAATCTTTCACTCCACTTCCCACAATCAAATTGGGCTCCTCTGGCGCTGGCTCCTGAGTGGGTGGGCTTGTGCACACTCTAGGCCCCTGTGGGTCTCTCGAACAACCTCTCCTGTGAGGCTGGAGTCTCTCCTGCTGCTGCCCCAACCCCCACGGGCATTTTCAATCAGAGGTTTGAGGCTTTACTTCCCCGTGCTGGAGCCCTGGGTTGCGCGGTCTGCTTCGCTCCCCCCCCCCCCCCCCCCCCCGTTTGTCCGGTTTATCTGTGCAGGAATGTGGGGCCGCGGGGTGCTACCCACTGCTCTGCCTACCCTGTTCTCTGCCACTCTGAATACGGCCCTCTTGGTTTATCTGCACGAATGTGGGGCCACAGGGTCTGCTAGTGGTCAGACTGCCTGCCCTGTTTGTCCCACACTCTACCAGTCTTGGTCCAGCCAAGGCCACGCGAGTCCCCACCGCCCCAGTGCCCCTCTCCGCCCCTCCTACCGGTCTGAATGTATGTTTCTTTTTTATCTACTTGGTGTCGGACTTCCTTGCCTTTCGATTTTCTGTCAGTTCCGGTTGTGCGAGGAGGCGCAGTGTGTCTACCTACACTGCCATCTTGGTTCTCTCCAAATTACAGTTTAATTGAAAGTATAACTAGTACAAGTAGTTTTAGGACTCTCGTGGTAAGCCACTCTTGGGAAACGGGCAGAGGGGCCACTCGTAGACCCTGTTTGCTGCAAGCGTACAGCACGCCACCGCATCGGTTAGAACAGTTTGTAGAGGGGCAGGAGAGCACCCGTGGGTCCAGTGAGTTAGTTAAAGAGAAGATAGTGAGACACATTCTGTGCACTATAAAACTATGTTTGTTTTCTAATCCAGGATGAGCGGGAACTTTTTAAAGGTCATCAGGTCTAACAGAAACCTGTTACCTGAGTTCCTTCTACAGCGTGGGCTCTACTTTCTCTCCAAGTCATGAGTTCCCTGGGAAGTCGGTGAATCCTATTGACCCCATCTCAGAATGTTTTGAATCATAAAATACATAGGATTATAAAGGAAACCAATTATATTGAAATACAGTTAGTTAACAAAATATTAAAACAACTTTGTGATAGAGTAATAGATGTGCTGCTTTATTATCTGTTAAATAACATTGGAGCCCTAAGGCTTTGAAACAGCTCTGTACTTCATATGTGGTAGTGTTGACACAAAGCTACACAGGTGATAAAATTGGAAGGGAGCAATAGGTTAGAATACTTAACAGTTGTGAATCTGTATCACTCCTGAAAAAGGTTCCCAGTGGTATGCTGCAGGGCTCTTTCAGCTTCTCATTGTTCTTTTCTTCAGTAACTTTTTACTGAAGTTGTAATAAGCAAATATGGGGTGTGTGGCAAAAAAGGGATTATATTCTGGAGTGCTGGGTTTCCCTTGCTAGGTGAGTGTTCTAGGAACCTGTTTGTATCAGTGTATACCAGCTGGCATTGTTGTGAGAGGTTGCGTTTTGCCTCAGTGAAATTTTTTTTTGAAGATTTTTTCAACGCCTTTGCCCTTTTCATCATGGGTGATTTACAAGCTCATGTGCCCACACCACACTGAGTGTTCAGCAGTTTTTGACCAGAACAGCATGACCTCTGTGCCCCACCCTTCCTATTCACCCAGTCTCTCCCCGAGCAACTTTTTTTTTGTTTCCCTGGATGAAAAAAGTCCTCAAAGGGAAACATTTTGCCAATGTGGAAGAAGTGAAACAAAAAACAGCAGAAGCACTAAAAAGCATCGAAATCAATGAGTTCAAAACTGTTTTGAGCAATGGGAAAGTCGTCTCAATAGGTGTATTACATCAAATGGAAAGTATGTTGAAGGTGACTGAAGTTTAAACATATAAGAATGAATACATGAATTTTCGTAAATAAATTCTGGGTATTTGGGGGTTTTCCTTTGTATATTAAGTTTCAGGTTGACTATGAACTTGGAGGCATAGTTAATACAAGAAGTCACAGAATCAAAACCAAAAGCAGTCTTGATAAGCTGAAAAAATCTGGACTCAGTCTTACAAAATGAATATTATAAGGGATAAACTGGAGTGCTGCACTTGGGTCCAGCAACACCTCTAAATAAGATCTAAGGGTAAATCTAAAGTGAAGCCACTGTTCACCCTGACTGCCTGGCCTGCAGCACCCTCCCCCAAAGCAATGCACTCTTAGGCTATGAGAAGAGAAATGCATCATAATGAGAACACTGGTAGTCCCACTCTGTGCTAGAGAGAACACACCTTGGGAACCATATTTCAGTTTGGATTCCCGAGATATACTAGAGCATAGTTAGAAGAAAGCAACTAGAAATTTGAAGGCATCAAAAACCATATAAATCATTTTCATAAGGAGGAGTTCTTTTATTGTGGTAAAAAAAAAAACAACAAAAAACCACTTAACATAAAACTCACTTCTTAAACATTTTTAAGTGTACAGTTTAGTAGTGTTAAATATACTCACACTGTTGTGAAACAGATCCCCAGAAGTTTTTCATCTTGCAATCTGAAACTCTGTACCCACTAAGGTCCCCTTTCCCCCCTAATAAGGAAGATTTTGAAAGAACTGGACATAAAGTCAGCAGAAGGAAAGACTGAGTTAGAGATTTATCTTCTGTCATGTGGGAAAGAATGTATGCAGTGTGGATCAGAAGATACTTTAGTTCAACGGAAGGCAGAATTTTTAAGAGAGATACCCATGTATGGGTAATACTGTCTCTGAAAAGGTAGTAATTCCCCGTTCAAGAAAAAAAGAGCACCTTAGAGAACACTGCTTCTTAACCCAGGATCCACCAACAGAGTAGTCTGTGAATGTGGGAAGGAAAAATAGTATGTCTTTTTCTCCCAACCTCCATTAAAATTTGGTATTTCCTTCATTTATGAACGTTGGCAACAAACCACAGCAGTAATAGCAGTACCTGTGGCTCTGACTCCAATAGAAATGAGACATAGTTATTTCACATTTAGTTGTAGATAAATATCGCAATTTGTTATTGTGTTTAACAGTAGTTCAAAATCATGATGGTTCTTTGATCCAATAATATGGCAATTTCTCAAAAAATTAAAAATAGAATTGCCATGTGACCCAGCAATTCCAATTCTGGGTATATACCCAACAGAATTGAAAGGGTCTCCAAGAGATATTTGCACACCCCTGTTTATAGTAGCATTATTCACAGTGGCTAAAACAAGAAATCAACCCACGTGTCTGGCAGTGGATGAGTAGATAAGCAAAATGTGATGTAGACATACAAAGGAATATTATTTGGTCTTAAAAAAGGAAGGAAATTCTGATATAGGCCGTAATGTGGATGAACCTTGAGGACACTATTCCAGTTACAAAAAGACAAATACTGTATGACTCCACTTAACATCAGGTACTTACAGTAATCAAAAACATAAAGACGGAAAGTATAATGGTGGTTCCCAGGGATTGGCAGCAGTTGGGGGGAAGGGGCCAATGGAGAGTTACTGTTAATAGGTATAGAGTTTCAGTTCTATGAGATGAAAAGAGCTGCGATGGATGTTTGTGGTGATTGCACCACAATGCAAGTGCATTTAATGCCACTGAACTGTACACTTTAAAAATGGTTAAGATGGTAAGTTTTTTATGTGTATTTTACCACAATTAAAAACAAAACAAAACACCCTGGCTGGTGTGGCTCACTGGATTGAGCACCACCTTGTGAACCAATGCAAACCAAGGAGACACCGGTTCGATTCCCTGTCAGGGCACATGCCTAGGTTGTAGGCTGAGAGGCAACCCATCAATGTTTCTCTCATACATTGATGTTTCTCTACCTCTCTTTAAAAATAAAAAATTTTAAAAATTTAAAAAAAGAGAAAGTAGTAGGTAAAGTAAATTGAACTCCTTGTGGTTTTTAAAGGTTTCTACATTATAGACCTTTGAATCAGCAAGCAGTTAATAGTAAGAAAAAAAATATTTAACTTTGTATTCCCATGATTTGATTCAGATATTTGATGCACCACATCTACACAGTCCTTTCTTTGTAGTTTTCTTCTAAATCACTGTGGCCTCAATGTCTTTAATTCACGCTGACCCTAAGAGAAATTTTCCAAATAGCATCGGTGTTCTTGGTAGTACCTGCTGTGTCACGATGCCTTCAGCTGACTCATCTGGCTTCAACAGTAAGGATATGTATTATCTCACTTTACAAGTCAGGTGACACTATGTCAGGGTTGATTGTATTAAGGGTCCAGATTTCTTTCTGTTCCTCTGCGTTACCATCCTTAGGGTCTGCTTCATCCAAAGGCACAGCTCCTCATGGTCACATTCTCCTGATGACTTTCAGTGACAGTTGGGCTGTGTGCTTCCCTGTCCACATCTGACAGGGGGAAGAAAAACAGAGAGAAACCAAATCCCCTCCTGAAGCCATGGATGAGATTCTGTTAGGAAGGAAGAAGGACTGAATGCCACTTTAAATGGCAAGCTTTTAGTTTCCTTCTACCTTAGAAGGATAAGGTAGAATATGACAAAGCACTGTACAAGTTATGCATGGTTTTTACCATTACTTCAGTCTTGGCTTTCAGATCAACTTTTACAGAAGCTGAAAATGAATTAAAACTCTGGTCTGGTCTATTTGTAGGGATCATATTCATATAATTAGACCAAAAGTGAAACCAAAGCTACATACAGGAGGAGTCCTAGATGACTGCTTCCCTGTCTGTGTATTGGTTCTTTGAATTTCCCACAGAGCTGTGGGAGCAGCACGGTGGCACCTCTTACAAACTGAGAGCAATTGAACATCGTACACCTGGTGACACATTTGCCGGTGCAGCCCATTACCGTCCATATAGGGGATATGTTACTTAAAAATGGGGACTTCTGGAACCAAATGTGTTTATGGTGCATCTTTTGCATAGAATAGTCTCTCCAGGAACTCTGAGAGCACACTTTGTCCTATTCTGTTTTATGAATGAAAGTCAGGTGTAACCAACAAGGCTTCACTGTACCTATGTAGACACAGGCCCAAGCACACACAGTACTACAGCTACGTTTGTCTCCCAGGAATGGTTCCTTATTGCTCTCCTCTTCAGAGCAGAGAGGTTTTAATGTCTTATGTGAAAAATACAACCCATCTTAGAACGCTTTGGGAGAGGTCTATAAGTCTCCCTTTTGATGTTCTAATTGTCCTATTAAATGTTTTTTTATAACACATAATGAATGATGTGGGAAATAAAGAGTGTGCATGAAAATATTTTATTGGGATGATGGAAAATACTGGTGAAGTTAAGTTTCGGAGAGTAGCCAAGAAGAAATAGTGAGCAGCATTATTCGCTATAGCCAAAAGGTAGAAGCAACCCAATGTCCATTGACAGATGACTAGATGTGCAAAATGTGTTATATGCATGCTGTGGAATATTATTCAGCCTTAAAGAGGAAATTCTTTCACATGCTATAATATGGATGAATCTACTTATGCAAATTAAATAAGCTGTGGGAGGGGCTCAGCCCACAGAGCCACCCCCACCCCCCACAGATGAGAATAAGTCTACCAAGACATGATATGCTTGGGGAGAAAGGTGGCCAGTCTCTCAAAGGAGAAAGGCCTTGAGCCTGTTCCTCAATGGGCTTTTATTGGATTCAATATGCACAGGAATACAGGTAAAGCTCATAAATTATTGTCAGGCAGTAAGGATCAAACAGTAGATAACATACAAAGAACTATGAGGGCTTATTCTGAGTCAGGGTCAGTTAACCAAAGGGCCATAACACTTTAGGAAACAAACTCATTTCATGCTTGGACCCTTATCAGAAAATTGAGGGCATTCTTAGCAAAGCAGGTTTCACAGGGTTTTATGCATTCTTTCTTAGGCCTGATTGCCCCAGGGAACTGCCCATTCCTGCCCAGGGCTGCACTGCCCACCAGCATTGTTTCAGGCTTAAGTCAGGCAGGGGAAGTAAGGCAGCCAAGAGATGAGGAGACTTCTTGCAGACAGAATGAGGACTCAGGCTATGTCAAAGCCGAGGATCGAGGGGTCATCCCTCCCTTGAGGAATCTTACCTGTGATTGGCTAACTGGTCATCCGCTCGAGGACAAACAGTTTGAAGTAAAAGTGGGCAGAGGTGTGGTGCCCCTGCCTGGAAGATAAGCTTTGTCTCCTTAGTGGCTTATGGTCCCAAGGTCTCTGACTCAGCCTTAGCCATGGGGGGTTACAGCTTCTGAAACCAGGCAGGGCAGTTCCCAACCATAAGCCAAACACCTCATAAAAGAGGTCCCTAGTGTAATCAAATTCATAGAAAGTTGCCAGGGTTTGGGGCCAGGTGGAGATAGGAGTTACTGTTTAATCAGAGTTTCAGCTGGGAGAGATGAAAAGGTTCTAGAGATGAGTGGTGATAATAGTTAACACCATAATGCTAAAATGTTTATACATTTAAAAAGGGTAAAATGGTAAATTTTATGTATATATTTCTACAATTTTTTTTTTTAAAGAACAGTGATTAAAAGGTGAAGGTTTGACTGAGACCATTCATTGGTCTTTCATTAAGCAAATGTATGAGCAATTACTCGGTGTAAGGCACTACTTTAGGCCCAGGATATAATGATGCATAAATCAGATAAGGTCTTTGCTTTCATAGAGTTTATGATCTAATAAGGGAGACAGACTTTATGGAAAAAGACAAATGAATAAGATTAAGATTGTGGAATGTCCTATGAAGGAAATGAATAAGGTTAGAAAGTGATAGGGGGTGTCACAACTTTAGTGGTGAGTGAACTCCGAGGAATTGAAATTTGAACTAAGAATGAGCCAATCATGTGAAGAACAGAAGAGAGCTCTAGGCAGAGACCAGCTGGTGGTGTAAAGGCCCTTAGGTAGAAATGAGTACTTAGAGAACAAACAAGCATTATCAAGAAAGAAGTGAGTGGTAGGAGAAGAGGGCAGAGGTGATGGCAGGTAGATGACATTGAGCTCTTATTGTGTGCCAGGCACAGTTTAAAGTGTCTTTCATGTACCTACTCATTCAATCCTCAGAACGCTATGAAGTGGATTCTGTTATAGTCTGCACCCCTCAGGAAACTGAGGTACATTGCCAGTATGTGTCAGAGCCAGGGTTCAGCGGAGCCAGTGTCTTGACCACTGTACTGTATCGCTCTGAGGAGCTCAGGGAAGGGGTCCGAACTGGAGCTGCCTGTTTGGAGGTGGTCAGAATTAGGTGACATTTGAAGCTGTGGAGCTGGAGATTTGAGAAGGCAGCTCTGGAAACAGGAGAGTCCAAGTCATAGGACCAAGAAGCAGGAAATGGAGAGAACCTAACAGAATGGCTCAGTCATTTGTACATATGGCCATTATCTTAGGGAAAATGTTTCTGCTGGTTCAGGGCCAGGGCAGACTGACAGGAATCCAAGTCAGTTGAGAAATGACTACTGTTGCTGCAGTTTTTTTTAAAAAGGCCCTATCAAATGATCTCTCTAGTTACTCCTCTGCTGGTGTTTTATTCTGCTCAGGCCGCTGTAACACAATACCATAGCTGAGTGGCTTCAACAACAGACATTTCTCAATTTTGGAAGCTGGGAAGTCTGAGATCAGGGTGCCACATGGTCAGTTTCTTGGTGAAGACCCTCTACTGGTTCACAGACAGTCATCTTTTTTTTTTTATAAGATTTTATTTATTTATTTTTAGAGAGGGGAAGGAGGGGAGAAAGAGAAGGAGAGAAACATCAATGTGTGGTTGCCTCTCACACACCCCTACCAGAGTTCTGGCCTGCAACCCAGGCATGTGCCCTGACTGGGGATCGAACTGGTGACCCTTTGGTTTGCAAGCTGGCACTCAATCCACTGACACCAGCCAAGGCGACAGTCATCTTCTTACCGTGTTCTCACATGGTGGGGGGGAGAGAAAGAGAAACAGAGAAAGGAGAAAGAGATCTCCTGTCTCCCATCATTAGGGCCCCACCCTCATGACATAATGTAACCCTAATTAACCCTGAAGACTCTACCTCCTAATAGCATCACATTGGGGGTTAGGGTTCCAATATGAATTTCGGGGGGACACAAACATTCAGTCCATGGCAGCTGAGTTTCAAGAATAAGCAGTTCAATACAAGTGGCCAACAGATACATGAAAAGATGCTCAGCTTCACTAGCTATAAGGGAAATGCAAATCAAAACCAGAGCCCTGGCTGGTGTTGGTCAGTGGATTGAGTGCCAGCTTGCAAACCAAAGGGTCGCCAGTTTGATTCCCAGTCAGGGCACATGCCTGGGTTGCAGGCCAGAGCTCTGTTAGGGGTGTGCGAGAGTCAACCACACATTGAGTTTCTCTCCTTCTCTTTTCCCCCCCCTTCCCCTCTCTCTAAAATTAAATAAAATCTTAAAAACACCACAGTGAGTACCACCTCATACCTATTAGAATGGCTGTTATGAATAAGATAAGAAATAACAAGTGTTGGAGAGGGTGTGGAGAAAAAAAACCATCATACACTGCCAGTGGGAATGTAAACTGGTACAGCCACTATGGAAAACAGTATGAAGTTCCTCAGAAAATTTAGGAAGAGACCATATGATTCAGCAATCTCTCTTCTGGGCATCTGCCTGAAAAATTTGAAAACATTTCTTTGTAAAGGTATACGTACCCCTGTGTTCCTTGCATCATTTCTCATGGTAGCCAAGACATAGAAACAACCTGTGTCCTTGGATGAATGATTAAAGACGTGGTCATATATGCCATGGAATACTATTCAGCCATGAGAAAGGATGAAACACTGCCATGGATCTTGAGAGTATCAAGCTAAGCTAAATAAGTCAAATGGATAAGGGCACAAACCATATGATTTCACTCACATGGAACATAAAACACACAATTAGCAAACAAACAACTCATAAACACAAGCAACAGTATGGCGGTTACCAGAGGAGGAGGGGGTGGGGGAAGGAAGAAGACGGTAAAGAGGGTCAAGTAAATTGTGGCAGAAGAGACTAGACTTTGGGTAGTGAGCACACAATGCAAAATACAGATGATGTACTGTAGAACTGTACACACGAAACTTACATACTGTTACTAACCAATGTCACCCCAATAAATTCAAAATTTAAAAAAAATTAGCAGATCAGGATTCTGTAAATAATTTGGCAGAAAGGGATGTAAGTGTTCATTCCAGTAGCCCCAATTAAAATTCAGAAATTAAAAAAAAATTCAGAAATAGATATTTATGGGCTACATAGCAAACAGATGTCCATCCCGAAATCATCCTGAGGATAGCTTAGTAGATAACACATTTTGTGGTTACTTCAGAAAGCTGCCAGCATGAGCAGAAGTGTGTGTTTAATTTAGGGAATATATTAAACACAGATTCCTTTAGGAATACTTTTGATCCTCGTCTCCTTTCCCTCTTAGCCTCTAAACTGCCTCAGCATATAAATTCTCAAATTTGGTAGTTATTCAACTAACCAAATTAAGAACAGACAAATATCAGAGAAAAATCTCTCCCATTACTTCCCACTCAAGAATTCTAATATGTACCTTACGAAGAGTAAATTATATTTTTTACAAACTTTTACTTTTTCTTTTAGAGGACGCACTCTTTTTTTAAGAAGGGTGTGATGAAACTTGTAGATACTCATCCATGTTCTCATGCCTTTGTACCTAGTGTTAGCTGTGCCTGGAATGCCACTACTTGTCAGACTTGTTCAGATGTTACTTGAACCAGAAAGGCACATCTCCCTTTGTCACCCTGAATTTCAGATGCATGGTGGCACTTTGGATGTATTAAAGTGAGTAGTGCACGTTGCTCTCCTCTGCTAGATCATGAGTTCCTACGGACCAGATCTGTATCTGTGTTTTATAATAACTGCGGAGCACTGGGCTTTGGCCTTTGAGTATTCACAGCACTCTACTGAAAACCGAAAATCTTAGTGACATACTTGAAGTGATCCCAAGCCTCAAAACCACACTAAATTCAGTTCTGATTACAAGGCAGTCACTTCCTCAGTGTGACTGCCTACAAAGTCATCCATTATCACACTATTCACGTGGTAGCCCTTCAGCAACATGACTGAATGATTTTTGCTCCTCTCAGTTCTCTCTCTCACATGTCTATCCTACTCTCTAGAAGACTTATCTATTGTTAAAGGGAAAGAAACATGAGAAGGTCAGAAGACTATCAAATTCTTGGCATTTTTATTTGAAGCTGAAGTTCTTTACCTACAGGACTCCCAAGTGGTAGAGAATTATTTGAAAATTGGCTCAAAGTTGCCAAAGTAGACACTTTCCCAGAGCAATACTTGGTGTAGTCAGCCATTTGGTACCCGTACGGCTCCGATAGTTGGCTCCCCTGAGTGGTGCACAGTGGACTCGACGGGTTGTGTGAGATGGCCCAATTTACAGAGCCACCTTTATGGGGGTTTTGTTAAAATTCTAAGATACGAAAAAGGACATCTGACTTTTTTCTTTCTTTCTTTTTTTTTTTTTAAGATTTTATTTACCGTATTTTTTGTACTATAAGACGCACCCCCACACCCAAAATTGGGGGTGGGGGTGCGTCTTATAGTCAGAATGTAGCTTACCTGGCTTGTGGGGGTGGGGGACGGCAGTGGAGCAGGTCACAGGAGGCAGGAGCCGGTCGCTGCTGCAGGAAGTCTTATGGTCTGGTGCATCTTATAGTCCAAAAAAATACGGTATTTATTTCTAGAGAGGGGGAAGGGAGGGAAAAAGAGGGAGAGGAACATTGATGTGTGAGAGAAATATTAGTCAGTAGCCTCTCGCATGTACCCCAATGGGGAACAAGCCTGCAACTCAGGCATTTGCCCTGACCAGGAATTGAACCCATGAACTTTCACTTTCTGGGATGATGCCCAAGCAACTGAGCCAGGATGGCCAGGGCTGACTTTTTCTTTTTATTGTTTTCTGATTTGTTCCACAAGGGTCCTCCATTTTATCAAATGTAAGATGCCATCAATTATGAGACGTATCTCAATTTCTTAAATGTTACAGAGCTTTTAAAAGCTCTACAAGTAATAGAAATTGCTCTGGGGAAAACTATAAAGTGACTTTGACTTTGTTTTCTGTCTAGTGTCCTTCACATTTTAGTTCCTTGAGAAGGGGCAAAACACTACTGAATTTCCACTAACTTCATGTTTTTCCCTACCAGTTGCTTTTCGACTGTATGACTTGGATAAAGATGACAAGATCTCCCGAGATGAGCTGTTACAGGTATGTGGGAAAGCTCCCATGCACACAGATAACGTGTGTTTGGGCCCTGCCCGCTTATTCTTTTTATTTTTTTA
Organism: Desmodus rotundus; assembly: GCF_022682495.2. NCBI lineage: Eukaryota > Metazoa > Chordata > Mammalia > Chiroptera > Phyllostomidae > Desmodus > Desmodus rotundus. The sequence goes on from NC_071393.1 coordinate 74,970,934, forward strand.
AAGATTTTATTTATTTATCTTTAGAGAGAGGGGAAGGGAGGGAGAAAGAGAGGGAGAGAAACATCAGTGTGGTTGCCTCTCATGTGCCTCCTACTGGGAACCTGGCCCACAGCCCAGGCATGTGCTCTGACCGAGAATCAAATCAGTGACCCTTTGCATTGCAGTCCGGCGCTCAATCCACTGAGCCACACCAGTCAGGGCCTGCCTGCTTATTCTTGTGGGCAGAAATTGTTCTTTATTTGTAGGAAACATTTATTTAAAACCTGCTGTGTGCAGAGTTCTATCCTAGATATAAAGCAGAGCAATTTAGCACAACTAAAATAGGCGATTTAGATTAAAATGTTTTGTTATTGTCCAGTGAGTTTATTGGCAGCCAGGTAATTCTGATGACACTTAGGTAATTACCGCTGTGTCATCTATTTTTAGGCTTGACATAGGATACAAGGAACTGCTGCTGACCTGCTTGCTCATTGTCCTTTGTTGCTCCCGTGGATAAGTTCCCTGTCCTCTACTAGCAGTGACTGACATTTCATCCTGTTAGCCCTTCCCTTCTATTTTTCCTATCCTCCCTCTCCAAAATACAAATGTAGGAGGGGAGAAAGTTCTCCTCTTTTCTTTTTTAAATATTTGTAAACCTGGAGGACCCTAGGAGGCTCATACTTTCAGGACTTTATGTAGGGAAATTTGTCTATTTCAAGATACACCTAAAAAGTAAAGTGGTTTTTATTCACCCTGAAGTAAATCTAAACTCATTCGGTGAATTGAGTGTCTTGAGAAATCTTTTCAGTTGAAGGTAACTCAGGTCAGATTAAGGTCCAACTCAAGGCATTCCTACACTTCTATGTCTGAGCAAAAACTGAAACGGTCTACGGATCAGTGTTAACGTCCTTTGCTTTTGAGTTGGGTATCTGTCTTCAGTGAGAAGAATTTATTTAAAATTGCTGCATACGAATTCTGAAGAGGAAAAGTAGAGGCAGTCACCTACAGGTGCATGTTTTCATCCTCTGGCCCAGATCTGGGTGCCAGAAAGACTTTTTTTTTTTTTTTGAGTGGAGGGTTGATTTATTTTCTATTATTAAGATTTGAAAAGCCTGAAGCAGGGAGTGAGGCCAGAGTGCCAGTCAGTGCCACTAGAGTGTTCCTTAGGTCCGAAATGACTCGGACAGAAGTGCTCACGGTCTATCGAGGTGCCAGAGAACTAGGTTTATCCTAGCCAAAAGGGGGTATGAACAGTTTACCAAAATGAGAAGAGAACACGATCTACCTTTCAGACACTACCATTTCTAAACGTCTGCTGACATGCAGTTTTCAGCCATTCAGTGGATGTTAAAACTTTGTGGTTGGTGTATCCTGAGGAAAGGCTGAGTGGTCGTTTTTCTTGATACAATTTTTGTAAAAGTCTTGGTTTTGCCTTTGTGGGGATGGATATATTCATTATTTTGATTGTGGGGATGGTTTTACAGGTGTGCACGTATTTCAAAACTTAGTGTGCATATTAAATATATACATTTTAAATATGTACAGTTTATTGTGGATCAGTTATACATCAAAAAAGGTAGTTGCTCTAATTTTATGAGGCTGGCATAACTTTGATATGGGAACCTTCTAACACTGTACAAAAAAAGGTTACAGCACATTCTCTTTCATTCATATAGATGTAAAAATCCTAAATAAAACATTAACACACTGAATCCAGCAATATGTTAAAAGGACACTATGTTATAGCCAAGATGGGTTTTATACGAGGAGTTCAAAATTGGTTTAAAATGAGAAAATCAATGTATTTTCTCATTAACAGATTAAAAAAGAAAAACTGAATAGCCTTTTCCATAGTAAAAAGGGCATTTGGTAAAATTTATCATTCATTCGTGATTTTTTAAAAAGAAATCTTAGAAAAACAGAGAAGAGAGCTTTCCTTCACTGGTAAAGGGTATATACAAAAAACCTCACCAGTCATTAAAAATAGTAATAACAAAGTCCCACCTGCTGAGAAACACTTCTGACTGGAACCACGAGTGATACAGTGGGGAGGTAGAAAGCACCAGCTAGCCATGGGACCCTGGGCGGGCAGCTTAGGGCCCTGGTTGCTAGGACCTGTATCACGCCACTTTCTCATGTCCTCACTGATGGACTGGTTGAGTGATTTTGAAGACACCACCACTCCTGTCCCCACCCCCCTATACGCACACAGCATATGTGCATGGTTCAGCTTCATAATTCTAAAAATAAAACTTTAAAGAATAATTAGGCTGAGATCTGATCTGTTAAAGAGGTTTGAGGATAGAGTGATTTGTCTAGTTGGTCACACACAATCAGGAAAGATGGCAAATGGCTTGGCTATTTTTTATTTTCGCTAGCATTGCCTCTTTTTATTAATCCTTCAATTTGTGTATATTTGTGCCCAAAGTGTACACCTTCCAATTTTCAAGAACCGAGTTGCAAAAAAAAAAATGGTCAGGGTTGATGCAAATCAATATTTCAGCTCTTTTCTTTTCAGAAAAAATGTAATTTACTTTTTAAAAATCATTTCATAAGATTGGAGAAGGATAAAGGAGTGGGGGAATGGAAGGCTTGTGAATAGCTGGGCGAGAAGGCCTTTCTCTCCTGTGGAAAATCTCTTCCCTTTTGAAGACAGAGGTGGCTGACAACGGTGATATGAGGCATCACAAAAGCACTCTTTCCCCCATTTCATACTGTCTTAGAGTCATATGATTAGAGTTGTTCATTTTGCTTAAGGTAGCAATTTTCAAAGTACATTTACACCATAAAGATGTTAGCAGAATTGGGAGGGGGCAGAATTGTTATATTTGAGACAAAGTTGGTGAAATGGTGTTAAATTCTCTTTACTGCAGTTCTCACAGCACTGTAAATCTTATTTCAGATGTATGATAGCACTTAGAATGTTATTTTTCTAAAACGGGGGATTTAGTCTTTAACCCTTCAAGGATCTTTATGTTTCTTGGCCATACTTTAAAGATGGCCAAACTTATAAACGAGTGAGAAGCTAGTTTGCTCCCTGGCTGAGCTAAAATACTGAGGATGTCATGCCAGAGCAGAGCAGCACAGAGCAGACCAGCACAGCGTAAAACAGACCAGCAGGGAGCAAAGCCAAGCCAACAGATCACAGAGGAACAGAGCAGAGCTATCTAGCCAGAGAGGAGCCTGGCCCCAGGGCTGCCTCACAGCCCTGCTGTTTTTACAGTGGTGCCGAGTACACTTGAGCTTTTCTGCTTCCTTCCCTATGAATGAATGAATGAATGAATAAAAACAAACTAGTTTGCCTCATGCAACAAGTCTGGGCATAGATTGTCCAAGTTGATACAGTACCTAAATGATGTCCAGAAACCAAACTTCTTCTGTGTTCTTGCTCTGACATCCACAGCACACATGACTTTTCACCTCAAGGTCCCAGGATGGCTGCTCTACCACCAGAAATTATATCTACATTCCAGGCAGGAAGAATAGGGAAAAGCAAAATGCAGAGGACTTTGCCCAATGAAACTTGCTTTCCTATTCAGTGACCTTGCCAGAGAATTCTGTTCGTGTCATTGTCTAGAATGGTCTACATGAGAAGATAAGGGTGTCGGTTTTCTGGCTATTATATTTGAGGACGTTGAAGGGAAAGAGGTTTGGGCTTTATCATTAACCTTAGGAAAAGAGTCCCCCTGACCTTAGTCTCCTGTAACCCTGGTTCTTGGTCTGGCAGGTGCTACGCATGATGGTGGGAGTGAACATCTCAGACGAACAGCTGGGCAGCATTGCAGACAGGACCATCCAGGAGGCTGATCAAGACGGGGACAGTGCCATATCTTTCACAGAATTTGTTAAGGTCAGTCAGTCATCTTGTGGTTTGAAAAGTTAAGTTCTGCACAGGAGGGAGGAAAAAAAACACTCAGATAAGAGCATGGTACGGTTTCTGTAATTGGTTTTTTTTCCCCCAGGTTTTGGAGAAGGTGGATGTAGAACAGAAAATGAGCATCCGATTTCTTCACTAAAGGACTGAGACCAAACTATTCCTTGCTGTCTAGTATTTAAGAACTGGAACTTGGGAGTCCTCCTGTCCACCACGCCACCTCCACCCTGTCATTCACCTTCTCCCAAAGTACTACTGCTGTTGCATGACAACCCCCAATATTTTCTGCCAACATAAACTTGCCTTTGGTGTATAAACAGGGCATTACAGAATGGTACACCCGGTCTGTATCTGTTCATATCATTCGCTGGTTATCCCCATTTCTAAATATTTTCCTGACCTCAGCCCCACCCCTGTTTGCTGCTGAATGCTACATGTGCATCTCGTCTGAGAAAGTGAGAAACTGAATCAGGTCAAGAACCAGCCAGCATAGCTCTTCATTGGATGTAGACTATAGCCACGCTGCCTTCCCTCCAGCAAGGCTTTGGCGTGCTCCTCTGTCCTTTTTATATGTTGTTTGCTTTCTGCTTCTCTTTTACCCAATACATCATTCACATAGTCTTTCAGTCTCCCAACTTTTTTTTAAGCTTCAATCTCCTCTGTTCTACTTAGCACCCCAAGCTATGCCTGTTCAGTGTATTTCTGACTTGGCAGGATAGTTCGGTGGTCTGGCAGATTTGAACTACCTTTACTCTTAAATAGATCTCTGGGATGTTGCCTCTCCAGGAGCTTTTCAATAACCAACACTTCTGTCAGAAAACTGTGATTGTCTCTTGGTCCCCTGCACTCTGCTTTGTCATCAAAGGGCTGTGGGTTGGAGATGTTCTTCTTGAAAGGTGGTGGCCTTAGTGAGAGGTGTAGAGCACAGCCTTTCAGCTGACTTGCCCAGGTAGCTCTACCTCTGGCCTCTAATTCTCAACATACATTACCTACGTGGCTGCTCTTGCTAGTACAGTGTTGACTTTTCAGAAAAGAGCCATGTTCCGACAGATTTGCTTAGTTTTGGGAAACTGTTACCATTAGAATGGCTGCTCTGACAATATGGTTGGGGACTTTCTCGTGGCTTTTTGAACAAGGAGGCTGGACACCCTAAAAGCCTTGTGTATTCCCACATCTGCAGCATGGTTTATGCCTCAGTGTTATGTGCCCTGGAATATTTTTCACTTCACATTTCCAAATAGAAAGATTAGTGTTACAGAAGTGCCTACTTATCCCAGTCCAAAAGATTTAAAGATTGTCCTCAGTGTCTTGAAGTTTTGCACAAAATACTTTATGAATTTTACACTTGGCAGATGTTAATGCTGGAAGCCATAGTCAGCTCCTAAGACAGGTCCAGAGCTTTGAATGTATTGTATCATTAGTAGCCTGGTTACACTGATTCCCTAGCTCCTCTCTTTGACCACTGCTAATCCCTTAGAAACAAGGGGTCTGGCCCTGGTGGCACAACCTGAGGTGGCATTACAGGCCTTTGCATGAGCCAGAGCAAATTTTCTGCCTAAGTCAGTTTAATACGGACCTCATTGAATCAGGCTGTTGTCATCCTAACATCTGTCTTTATGAGTCTGTTCATCCTTGTAACTGCCCTGGCTGATTTTGTCTGACTCATTGCTTGCTTGCATGTTTCCTTGCTTTGGAAGGCTATCCAAGATGTATATACAATACTTTAGGAAGGGAATTGCTAAAAAAAAAAAAGAAGAAGAAGAAGAAGAGGAAGAAAGAAAGAAATACCACTGCAAGGGATTAGGAACAGTGGAGAACAGAGGAGTGGCCAGACTGGAAGACTCAAATATAAGTAAGTGACTGAGAAATTCTTGGTGAAGGATCAGTCTGACTTTGTAATCAAGTGAGGTAGTATAGGAATTGCATAAAAGGGAAGATTTGTCTGACACTGATCCGTTAGAGAGGTGCTTCACAGGCTCCTTGACTTGCATATTTCAAGTTCCTAAAATTAATGGCTTTTTCCTCCTTTTGGCTGTATAGCAAACTGTTTTAATCCACGGTTGTGCCTTATTGTTCCATTAAAACTGTATTCTCCGATTCATCAATAAATACTTGTAGTTAAAACAATACAGCTTGGTTGATTTTGTCCATGTTTTTTACAAGAATTTTATGTAACTCAGTCACCTTCAAGTTTGAAATCAGTGTCTCCTGAAAGTGTGTCTGTGATATCAAATGTGGGTCTTCTCAGCTGCTGCCTGGTGGGGGCATTCATGTAGGGGCCAGCACTGTATGCTTCTGGGCACAGCATTGTCAGCCTCAGCCACTCCTGCTCACTCCAGGTAAGATTCTATTTCTGTTCTTGACTCCCTGGCTCCTTAAATATAGAAAAGGCATAAAAATTGGGTATCTGTCTATTACTTGTTATTAAGTTGTCTAGGCCCTCATGCATGTTCTACCTCAGTGACATACTGTACTCAGCTTTTATTACATGGCTTTTCACATCTTCAAGCTTTAGTGACTGCTTAGTCTATGTAAGGTATGAGTATCTTCTTACTTTAAGGTTTAGTAGCAGTAATAGCTGGAATCAGTTAGGCAAATTCTATCACGATACCTTCTCCCTTTGCCATCTCTCTGCTTCAAATTCCATTCTTAATGACATGCACAGTGTTTCATCTTTGCTTTGCTTTGAGTCCAATTTTAGGATTTGGAAAAAATGAAAAATTGATAAGAGTGACCAAATAGGCAATTTTGGAGGAACTCTAATGTTACTGACCATGTCTGTGGGTATACCAGTATGTGACTAAGATGAAACAATACTGTAAAAAAAATTTTAAATCATTACAACATTAAATACAATTGGAGGAGAATCTCTTTAACCAATTTTATTTCCCTTTCTCCCTTCTGTTCCATCCATGCATTACATATTTGAACTTAAATGAAACACAACACAAGATTATATTGGCTTTTAAAAATTAACATTGTAGCCCTGGCCGGTATGGCTAAATTGCTTGGGCGTTGTCCCACAAAGCAAAAGGTAGCCAGTTTGATTCCTGGTCAGGACACATTCCTGGGTTGTAGGTCTGGTCCAACTGAGGTGCATACCAATCAGTGTATCTCACACACATCTATGTTTCTCTTCCTCTCTTTCTCCCTCCTTTCCCCTCTCTCTAAAAATAAATAAATCTTTAAAAATTAACATTGTAATATTTCCTCATGTTATCTGTTCTTCCCAGTATTAATGATTACATAATATTTTACCAATTGATGTAATATTTAACCATTAATTTGTTTGCCTTTTGTTTTCAATTTTACCTGTTACAAAATAATGATACAATGAATACCTTTCTGCATATAACTTTTCCTTGAAGAAAATGTATAGGAATAGGATTCTTAGGTCAAAGTTTGGGCATATACTTAGAAATGAATGCCACAAGTTATCAAATTATTGTTCTTTTTAGTTTTTTAATTTTTTTAGGTATAAAAGTGAAATTTTAAGTATATTTTATTAATTGTGCTTTACAGTTGTCCCAATTTTTTTCCCTTTGCTCCCCCTCTGCTCAGTACCCCCTTCCATCCAGCAATCCCTCCCCTTAGTTCATGTCCATGGGCTGTGCTGGTAAACTTCTTTGGCTTCTCCCTTTCCTATACTATTCTTAACATCCCCCTGTCTATTTTGTATCTACCAATTTATGCTTCTTATTGCCTATACCTTTTCCCCCTTTTTCTCCTTTCCCCCTCCCAACTGATAGTCCTCCAAATCCTGTACTTATGGTTCCATTGCTGTTCTAGTTTTTTGCTTTGTTTTGTTTTGTTTTTGTTTTTATTTTTTAGATTCAGTTGTTGATAGTTGTGAGTTATCATTTTAATGTTCATAATTTTGATCTTTTTCTTAAATAAGTTTAACATTTCATGTAATAATGGCTTAGTGATGATGAATTCCTTTAGCTTTACTTTGTCTGGGAAGCACTTTATCTGCTATTCCACTCTAAATGATAGCTTTGCTGGATAGATCAGTGTAGGTTGTAGGTCCTTGCTTTTCATCACTTTGAATACTTCTTGCCGGTCCCCTCTTGCCTATGAGGTTTCTTTTGAGAAATCAGCAGACAGTCTTATGGGAATTCATTTGTAGGTAACTCTCTGCCTTTCTCTTGCTGCTTGTGAGATTCTCTCTTTATCTTAAATCCTGGACATTTTGATTATATTGTGTCTTGGTGTGGTCCTCTTTGCCTCCATCTTGTTTGGGACTCTGCATCCTGGACGTGCCATGACTATTTCCTTCACCAAATTAGGGAAGTTTTCTTTCATTATTTGTTCAGATAGATTTCCAATTTCTTGCTCTTTCTCTTCGCCTTCTGGCCCCCCTATGAAGCAAATGTTGGACCTCTTGAAGTTGTCCCAGAGACTGCTTTTAGTACCCTCATTTTTTTGGATTCTTTTTTCTTCTTGTTCTGATTGGTTGTTTTTCTGCTTCCTTGTGTTCCAAATCATTGATTGGATTTTCGGCTTCATCCACTCTATTGTTGTTTCCCTGTAAATTGTTTATTTCAGTTAGTGAATCCTTTGTTTCTGACTGGATGTATGTTATGCTGCTGAGGTCCTCACTAAGGACCTTGAGCAACCTTATAACCAGTGTTTTGAACTCTGCATCTGATAAATTGCTTACCTCCATTTCAATTGGCTCTTTTTATGGAGTTTTGATCTGTTCTTTCATTTGTGTCATGTTTCTTTGTCTCTTCATTTTGGCAGCCTCCCTGTGTTTATTTCTATGTGTTAGATAGAGCTGCTTTGTCTCCGTGCATTGGTAGTGTGACTTACTATAATAGATATCCTGTGGGGTGCAGTGGCAGAGCCTCCTCTATCACCCAGGCTGGGTATTCAAGGTGCACCCTTCGTGTGGGCTGAGTACACCCTCCTCTTGTAGTTGAGCCTTGGTTGCTGTTGGAAGATAAATGGGAGGGATTCACCCAGGCTAGTGAGCACAAGGACTGGCTGTGACCACAGACCACCCACCTCTGCCCTCCATGGAGGATCATCTGTGCAGGGGCAGGGGTGGTGGTGCTCCAACGTGGTCTGTAGCTGTCCACTGGAGATTTGGCCCTGGGGTGTCCTGGGTGGTGCAAGCCAAGGTCAGCCCCAACCTGTGCTTTGTCCCCGGGCCACTCTTCCTGAGTGATAAAGCAATCTGAGAAGTCTGCTACTTGTGCTGGGCTTGGAGATTCCCAGCAAAACCAAGCTGTGAAACTAATCTGGCTGCTGCTAGTGCCAGGCCTAGAGCTCACTGAGGCCACCTGTTGCTTGTTTGATAGGATTTAGGAGCCAAGACCAGCTATTCATCTGGAAAAGCAGCTTGGGTGGGCCCGTAATTTGGGTGGGGCAGAGTCTCTGGGGATCTCCAAGGCAGGTCAAACAGTGTTGGCCAGGTTGATGGAGTCTCAAGGATGGTACTAGCCTGTCAGCTCCATGGCTCTGCAGGGGGAGGGCTCAGGAAAGGGACAGTTGCCTGTGCTTACTGTGATGTCAGTCTCTCCCAGTATGCCACTGGTGCCTTTCAAGCTGCTACCCTGGCTCTGGAGCTCAGAGGGAATGAGTCTGACTGGGTGAGTCTGTGTGTGGGTTATTTAAGAGGTACTGCTTGGGCTCCAGAAGTTCATTCCATCAACTCAATCTCCACTGGTTTTTGCAGCCAGAAGTTAAGGGGATTTATCTTCCTGGCACTAGAATCCTGGACTGGGTGGCCTGGTTTAGGTCTGGGACTCCTCACTCCCAAGATATCCCTCCTGAATTTTTATCCACGTGGGTGTGGGGCCAGCCTGCGCCCCTCCTACTGGTCTGGATGGATGTGGTTTCTTCAATTCCATTGTTGTCAGACTTCCATTCAACTCAATTTTGTGGTTGTCATACTTCATTCAACTTGATTTCTGATGTTCCTAAGTGATGGTGGTTCTATATTTTAGCTGTAATTTTGATGTGTTTGTGCAAAAAAGCAAGCCATGTCTGCCTGCACTGCCATCTTGACTAGAAGATGTGTCATTTTCTTCTTAGAATATCCTTTATAGGCATCTGGTTTTTTCAAATTGGTTTTACAATCATGTTAACTTTTATATTACAAACACTGTTAGAATAGTTTATGTTGATTGGGATTTAGAGCTACTATTTACTGCAGAGATGCCTCAGAGAGGACTGTCTTTACAAACTGGATTTCTAATGCTACAAACCAGGTATTTATCCTGTTCATCAAACACTGATTGCACAATTACTTGGAAGGAAAACATTGCAACTGGACTGATACTCCCTAAATTCAATTATTTTAGCTGAGCTTTGACTCAAGTGATTCAAACTAAAGATGGCTGGTATTGGCCAATATAGACTTGTTTAACATCTAGTTTAGTAGAAACTCCAATTTAGAGATTTTATTATTCTTTTCCTCTACATCAAGCAGTGATGGGAAATTTACCTGATACGTTTGTTAGGTACTGCAGACTGTTTATTCACAGCTGTAGGGGAGAACACACAGCAATGAAGAGTTTCGTGTCTTTTAAGATGAATAAGTAACTAGACTGACATCTTTGCCCAAGGTAGAGCCTGATCAAGTACTTGGTCTTGAGATGACAAGACTCAGTCATCTAAGCACTAGATTCTGATCTCACATCAAAACTATCAGGACTGTGCATTTGGAGACATAGTCTTGACACCACCACCCTTTGCAGTCTATTAAAGAACTGAACCAGGTAGGTGATTGTTATAACTAGTACCCGAAGGTGGCTGGAGAAATAGGAATTGGTCAAAGAACATTTGTGGGCTACTACAACGGATATTAAGCACCATTAACCACAGTTCGAGTGTTTCATTCACAAAAGAAGAAAATCTTTTATTCCCAAAATTCTTTCTTTAGAAATAATCTGAAAATTCTAATAAACTTGCCCTGGCTGGTATAGCTCAGTGGATTGAGTGCAGGCTGTGAACCAAAGGGTCGCCAGTTCAATTCCCAGTCAGGGCACATACCTGGGTTGTGGGCTAGGTCTCCAGTTGGGGAAAAGTGAAGGGCAACCACACATTGATGTTTCTCTCCCTCTCTCCCTTCCTTCTCCTCTCTCTAAAAATAAACAAATAAAACTTTTAAAAAATTCTAATAAACTTGGTGATTTGGTCATTCAGCCCATAACAAATTGGAAATAGTTTTATTAATGGATGGGGACACTGCCAGAAATGGGTATGTTGACAATCAAGAAAGGCAGCTGACAGAGGAGACTATATGAAAATCAAGTCATTTGGTAGACATTTCATTATAGACCACATAATCCTGAGCATATCATTAACCCTGAAGCTACCACAGCCTGAGCTTATAGAAAAGACCTCAAGTCATCAAGACCTGGTCTAAATGTGCTGGTGCTATAGGTTTAAACTTTAGTAAGATGGACATTTACTTAAATGAAGCATTCCTGATAATGTTATTGCTTGTAATTCAGGCTGTACCTGAATCTATGTAGTTTAATACTACATGCCCTGACTGAGCTCACTGATTTCTTGTCTGGTTTCCTACAGGTGTCGTATCTTTTTCCTTATTGCTTTGGAAACAACCTTATGGACAGTGGAGACAAAAAGCATTATTGTCCATAATGCAAAATTTCTTGAGGGTAGGAGTTGTCCTTTCTGCGAGTGAAATAACAAATTTCTAGCTGTTACTTAAATATCTTTGCACAGCCCTGGCCGGGTGGCTAATTGGTTAGAGCATTGTCCCAATACACCAAGGTTGAGGGTTGGATACCCAGGGCACATACAAGAATCAACCAATGAATGCATCAATAAGTGGAGCAACAGATCTCTCTCTCTCTCTCATAAATAAATAAATAAATAATCATCTGCACAAAAGAAAAATAACCTGCAGGACATCAGCTGGGAGAAAGCTGCCATGGAGACTTTCATTATTTTATTAAACATTTTCTCAGAACTGACTCAATTTCTGAGTAAAAACTTTTGATTTTAGAATATAAGTGCTAAATTTTAAATGTATTTTACGATGCCTGCTGCTTCTTCCTGGCATTGTGGAGCCAGAATCACAAATCTGGAATAGTATGACCACGTTTGGTAATCTCACCTGTGCCCATGAGATCAGGGGCAATTCTCATAGCTTCATAATCATGGCAATATAGATATTGGGAGATGGTTAGAGAACAGAAAGAGGCAGATACCAGCAAAATTTGCAAAATGGGACAAGGGCAGTTTTCAGAAATGACCCACTCACCTGTTTGACATCACCCCCCAGCAGAATATTGGAATGGGTCATTACATGGTTTCTGAAGACATGGACAAGAATTTGATGATTTCCAGGATGCTGATGTATTTAGCAAAAAAATGAACTATTGCAAATTACTATCCCTTCACTTATTTCAAAGCTTTATGAAATTTACATGTTAGGTCAATGAGATAGGCACAGTGTTGATTTCAGCAAAGCATATGTCTGTGTCATAGTGGTTAAGATGGAGAAAACTGGGTTGGATTATAGCTGATGTATTTGAAGATGGTAGTTAACCATAAACCAAGAATGTAGAGGATATGATTAGTTTTGTTTTTCAGAGAGTGAGAAGAAGGGAGAGAGAAAGAAACATCAATTTGTTGATTCCACTTACTTATGCATTCTTTGGCTGACTCTTGTATGTGCCCTGACCAGGAATGGCACCAACAACCTTGGTGTATCAGGATGAGACTCTAGCCAACTGAGCTACCAGGCCATAATTAGATAGTTCAATGTAGAATTTAAGAGCATGGACTTTGGAAGAAGATTGAGTAGGTTCAGGTCCTGGTTCTGCCACTTAACCAAGCACATGAACTTGAACAATTCACATAACCCTGTGTCCTTTTTCCTCAACCATGTAAGCATATTGATGATGATGATAACAGTAGCAAACTCATAGGTTGCTGTGAGGATTAAATGAGTGCCTGACACATGCTAAGCATTATATAAGATTTATTAATGATGAATGGAAGTAATAGGTTGACAGATTCCAGATTATTTTAACAAGGAAGAATTTTCTAATAATTATTCAAATGAAAAACAGGATATCCGTGAAGATGGTGTACTCCCTAGCTGTTGGTTGCGAGGCAAAATCTTGAATGACCATTTTTCACTAGGTTAGTCACATGGCCACACCTTACTGGTGAGGAAGCCTGGGAAATATGATCTCTTTTTCTAAGGAAGAACTAGGACACTGGAGGTACCCAGCAGTCTCTCTCTGCATAGGCACGAGCAAAATCTTGAATGACCATCTTTGTCAGAGATCTTTCAGAATTCCTATATTACAACAGAGGTTTACCTAGGTGATCTAGAATTCCTGATTGTTAATTCATAATATACTAGGTTCTCCAAGTAGATATATTTGTCTTTGTTTGGGGGAACACCCATAGGTATATCTGCAGAATTTTTAAACATGAAAGGGGATGGTTGTTAAGAGGAAATAAATGAGAAATAATCTGTTATTCCAGTTGACACTATTTTATGATTTTGTTTTTGGTTCTTTCCTAGTTACCTAGGTCCCAGGAAGAATAATACCTATATTGGGGGAGGAGTAATAATATTCAAAATATTCTACTACTAATGCTGCATTGACCAATCAGAATGTAGGGCTGGGACAGAGTCCTGGAGATCCTCTGCTATGCTGGGCAGTAAGCCCTTCAGTAAGCCTCTATTCAGTTGAATAGAGGGTAAGTCTGGGAGGTCCTGAAAAAGAGTGAGGCAGGAGAGGGAAGCAGGTTTGGGACAATGGCTACTTTCAAGCAAGTGTGGAAGTATGTTAATATTTTAATAATCAAGTTATAAATCAACCCTGCCATTATCCTGAATTGAAGAGACTATCCTCTCCCCACTGAATAATCTTGGCATCTTGGCCAAAAACTGACCATAATTTTAAGTTTGTTTCTGGACTCTTAATTTCCATTCCATTGATTCTGTATGCCTATCCTCATGACAGTACTACACTGTCCTGATTACTGTAGCTTTGTAGTCAGTTTTGAAATCAGGTAGCGTAACTATTCCAATTTTGTTCTTTAATTGTCTTAGCTGTTCTAGGTCCTTTGTATTTCCATGTACATCTCAGGATCAGGTTGTCTGTTTCTACCCCCCCCCAAAAAAAAGTGCTAGGATTTTGTTACAGATTGCATTGACTCTAATCAGTTTGAGAACTGCTATCTTAACAATATTGAGTCTAACAATCCATGAACATGGAGAGTCTCCACTTATTTTTTATCCTCATCTAAGGACATTTTTGCTTTCCGAGAGAGAGGAAGGGAAAGAGAAATATCCATGGGAGAGAGAAGCATCAATCTGTTGCCTCCCATATGCGCCCAGACTGGAGATACTAAGCGCCTAGACCAGGGGTTGCTTGCACACTGTGACTGGACCGGGTATCAACCCGCAACCTAGGTACGTGCCCTGACTGGGAATCCAACCTGCAACCTTTTGGTTACTGGAGGATGCTCCTACCAACTGAGCCACACCCGTCAGGGCTCTCCACTTACTGAGATCTTCATTTCTCTCAGCATATTTTGTAGTTTTCAGTGCATGAATCTTGGACTTGTTTTATTAAGTTTTTTCCTAAGTATTTTACTTTTTGATGCTATTGTAAATGCAATTGCTTTCTTAATTCATTGTTTTTATTCGTATAGAGAAATATAGTTGATTTTTGCATAGTGATCTTGTATACTACAACTTTGTTAAACAGGTAGGTTCTAGTATAGAGAGAAATAGGGAGAGAGAAAGAGAAATATCAATTTGTTGTTCCACTTATTTTATGCATTTATTAGTTGATTCTTTTTTTTTTTTTAATCTATCCTCATGGGGACAAAAGTGCCACATAGGCATGTGCCCTGACCAGGAACTGAACCTGCAAACTTCCTGTTTATAAGATGATGCTCCAGCCCTGGCTGGTGTGGCTCAGTGGATTAAGCATTGGCCTGTGAACCAAATGGTCACTGGTTCGATTCCCAGTCAGGGCACATGCCTGGGTCGCAGGCCACACATTGATGTTCCTCTCCCTCTCTTTCTTTCTCCTTTCCCCTCTAAGAATAAATAAATAAATAAATAATAAGATGATGCTCCGACCAACTTAAACACACCAGCCAGGGCTGGTTGATTCTTGTATATGCCCTGACTAGGATTGAAACTTCAACCTTGTTGTGTTAGGATTACACTCAGCCCTGGCTGGTGTGGCTCAGTGGATTGAGTGCCGGCCTGCCAACCAAAGAACTATGCTCTAACCAACTGATCTACCCAGCCAGGCCCTTATATGCTTTTGTAAAGAGGATCGTGTCATGGGCAAATAAAGGCAGTCTTTTTTCTTCCAATATAGATGCCTTTTATTTATTAGCCTCTTGCACTAGCTACACCCTCCAGAATAATGTTGAGTAGAGATTTTAGGAGCCTGTGTCCTTGCCTTGTTTTGATCTTAAATTGAAAAGTATGAAGTCTCACCAGTAAGTATATTAGCTGTAGGTTTCCCTTAGATACCTTTTATCATACGTTTCTGTTAAAATAAGATGGCTTGGTCTCATCCAAAGACTTAAGAATTGGATCTTGAGGAGTTGTAGCCTAGGCAATCTGTACTCTAGGGGGCGGCCCAGATGACAGAGGTAGTGCTGTTTGAGGACCTACAGCACCAACCAAGAGCCGCTGGTAGAAGCCGGAAGAGGAGCTCCCAACGGCGCTCCTGGGACAATCACTGAAGAAAGGATCTCAAGGGTCCTACAGTTGGACGTAGGAAGTAACAAAAGAACCCAGTTGTAACATTGGGCCGAAAGGCCCTCAAAGAAAAGTGACAAATTTTGCACAGCTGTAAACAGCAGCCCAATGTTTCAGTCCTTTAAGAGTAGAAATGGGTCAAAATTAGAGAAAAACTGGAGCAATTAAATTGTTTGCCTAGGTTGTTATGACCAGGATTCAAATCTCCAGGGCCTATGAAATAATTAGTATTATTGTTTAGCCTAATGGTGGTTTATAATAGTCATGCAGTCCAGCCAAACTACCACAAAGTGACACTGTCCCTACGTGGAAATAATTTTACATTCTTAACAAACGAACTACAAAAGCAATTTTCCCGTTACCTCAACCCTGGGACCCAATCCAACAAACGAGGGACGGAAAGAATGTAGCTACACTATTGATTGACGTGCATTCCAACCAACCTACAACGGAAGGAGAGTCCGCCCGCACAAGTCGTTACCCAATCAGTGCGCAGCGGCAGAGGCGGGGCTTGTGGAAACGGCCACCACAGGGTTGGCGGACTCGTGAAGGAGCAAAGATGGCGGAGTGAGGCGCTCCGCTGTCGTCCGGCCTTTGGGCCGGGGTAGGCCGGTCCCCGGGCGATCCATTGCTTCTCCTGGCTCAAGCGAGGTAAGCCGAGAAGGCCTGCGACGAGAGGACAGCCGGGAATTGGCGCGGCCCAGCCCTGCGGTGGAGCCTGCCTGCAGCTGGTGCGGGTTTCGGCCGGGCGTGGGTTTCCTCCCGAGCTGCCCCAGGGCGGCCGCACCCGCCTTCCGAGATGTGTGTTGTCACCACTGGGTCCTTGACTGACTGACCTCAATACCACGTCTGACTGCCGGGTGTTCCCCGGTGGTTGCGCCCACGCGGGTGTGTGGCTGGCAGCCTCTGCGTCCGCCGTTGGTTTATCTTGGAAGAATATATTTATACTCCTCGCCACACGGCTGCGTGGTTACCGGTTTGCCTGAGGCTCCTTATCGATTCGGGCCTCTGGTGGTTAGGAGTGTTTGGTGTCCCTGGTCCGTTGACCTTGAGATTTGGCCGGACAGGATGTGAGTTGGCTCTGTGCACGGGGCGCGTCCCCTCGCCAGCTTCGCCGCGTGCGTTCGTCCCCCTCCCCCTCCAAACTTCAGAGAGCTCGGTGAGCAGCTTGTCCCTGTGTGTCCCTCACCTGACAGTTCCCCAAAGGGCGTTAATCTCGGCTTTCCCTCGGTCTCGGCAGAATTCTCCGTGGTTGTTTTCCAGAACTAGAGGCAGTATACAATGTTTACTTATTTATTTCTTTACAGAGAGAATTGAGAGTTTTGGGAATTACTAGAACGTAACTTGTGTAATGTGGTGGGGTTGCAAAGTATAATACTGCCAGGCGTTTGTGTTCGGTTTTTGTTTAACATTATGGTGTATCTTTTTTTGTAACTTGGGTTGTTAGAACCCCTCAGTCGGTCTTTCAGTTAAATTCTGGGAAAGGTTCCTGTTACTAGGTTTCTGAATTGGTGAAGCCTGTTTAAAACAGCAGTCAGTTGGGTCCAGTTCAAATGACATGTCATAATACGAGTGAATGTTTCTGGTGCACTGTTTGCTGGCCCTGGATTGAGCAGAGCTGCAAATACCAGGTAAAGGACTTTTAAATATGATCTTTCTGATGATTTTTGTCAGGAGTAGATTTTTTCATTTCATTTAGGAGAAGAAAGAGATACCGGGTAGAAGGAAGGAAGAACATTCTTCCTCCCTGCCTTTCAGTGGTCATCTGTACTAAAGCAAAGGGCTTTTGTGGGGAGAAGAGAGTGTAGCATCGTCATCAAATGGGATAGTGTTCCCTAAAAACTTGAGAACCGCTGCTCCCACAGTTTTGACATCTTTACAAAATTAACGCCAGTGCAGGTGGACAGTAATTTCTGATCGTTCCTTCTGAATAGTTTTTGATAGCGATGTTTTTTAGAAAAGCTTGATTTATTTGAATAATTTTGCACAAGAATGCAAATAGCATCAGTGACGGCTGTATCCTTACTGTAATGTTCTTTTTATTTTTCCTTATCACAGGAAGAACATTTTCCTTGACTTTTAGGTGCTTTTATATTCATCTGGAAAAGAAAAAAATTCTGAACTCAGGATTTGGCAAGTGAGTAATAATGGCTAATGCTTCCAAATACTGTTTAAGCGCTTGAAAATAGCTAGATAGAAGAGGAACGATAAACCATTAGCTAAAACAGAAAATGAACATCCAAAGTAACTATAAATAATTGATAAGTAAGCTTAATCTTTTATTTTCAATGATAGCAATGTATTAAGTATAAAAAAGAAAAGAAAGACTTAATCATTTGCCCAAACCCACTGAGCCACAACAGTCAGGGCTAAGATGATAAATTAAAAAAAAAATTTTTTTTAACTTACTGATTTTAGAGAGAGAGAGGAAGGGAAAGAGATAGAGAAACATCGATTTGTTGTTTTTGTATTCATTGGTTGATTCTTATTGTGCCCTGACTGGGGGTTAAACCTGCAACCTTGGCATATAGGGACAACACTCTAACTAAGCTACCTGGCTAGGGCATGATAAATTTTATGTTACATGTATTGTACCACAATGTTTAAAAATGGAAAAAAAGGTAGGTAAAAAACTCCAACTATAGCCCTGGTTGGTGTGGCTCAGTTGGTTGTAGCATTGTCCTGTAAATCAAAAGGCCACAGGTTTGATTCCCAGGCAGGGCACATGCCTAGGTTGCAGGTTTGGACCCTGGTCAGAGCAGTTAAGAGAGGCAACGGATTGATGTTTCTCTCCCCCCACCCTCCCCACCCTTCCCCTTCTCTAAAATCAATAAGCTTGTCCTCTGGTGAGGATTTTTTTTAAAAAATTAAAACACCCACTATATATTTCAATTTCAAGAAAAGGAATTAAAACTGGGCAAAATGCCCTTTAAGTGATAGAGTCTTTATGATATACTTTACAGGAGAGGCTTTATTGCTTGGATTTAGAACCTTAAGGTCAACAGTAATGGAAACTTAACATCAATCATAGCACAGTGTTGCTAGCAATTTACATATCCATAAGGAAATGATATAAATAAATGTAGGTGCCTATGAGAAGTACTTACAAGGTAGCTTTAATTCTGGTAATGGAATGATCTCATATATATTAAAGGGAAAAGCAAGTGTATTGTATGTTTTCATTTTGGGGAAGGAAATAAATCTACTTGTACAGATTTTATGTAGCTGTAGAGTATCTCTAAAAGGATATGCAAGAGACACTATGTATCTTATTTCACCTTGTCCTATCATGTGCATTTGTTACCTTTCAAGTAAATAATTAAAAATATCCATACAAAGGAAGCACTCAATAAATATTTGATAAATGACTGAGAAGTTAAATTTTTGCCCAGGCAGTAATTTTACATTACTATAGTCCATTCATATCTGGGGGCAGAAACAAGCCCAACACTTTTTTTTTTTAATTCCTCACCCAAGGATATGTTCATTGATTTTTAGAGATGAAGGGAAAGTGATAGAAACATGTATTGGTTGCCTCCCCTATGTGCTTTGACTGGGGATCAAACTCACAACTTAGGTATGTGCCCTCACCTGGAAATAAACCCACAACGTTTGGTGTTCTGGATGAAGCTCTAACCAACTTAGCCGCCTGGCCAGGGCCCCAACAGTTTTTTAATAAGTCACTGAAAAAACTTAATTTGAATGACAATGATATCCACTGTGTTTTGTGAAATGTGTTCTGAATCTACTACTTACATAACAAAGTAAGAAAGGAGTATTTCACTCCCAAGTCCTTAGAGGAAGCAAAGTGTATTGATGCATAACAAATGGCCTGAAATTTAATGGATTAAAATAACAGTATATCGCCCTTGCTGGTGTGGCCCAGTGGATTGAGTGGTGGCCTGTGAACCAAAGTGTCCCTGATTTGATTTCTAGTCAGGGCGTGTGCCTGGGTTGCTGGTCTGGTCCACAGTAGGGGATATGCAAGAGGGAATCACACATTGATGTTTCTCTCCCTCTCTCCCTCCCTTCCCCTCTCTCTAAAAATAAATAAATAAAATCGTAAATTTTTTTTTCCACTCTTTACTTTCTACAAAAAAACCCCAGGAAAAAACAGCAGTATATCCCTGACTGGTGTGGCTCAGTTGGTTGGATTCATACCACAAAGTGAAAGATTGCCAGTTTGATTCCCAGTCTCAGGGCACATGCTTGGGTTGTGGGCCTGGCCCCTGGTTGGGATGTATGTGAGAGGCAGCCAATCTTTGTTTCTCTCACACATTTGTGTTTCTCTCCCTCTCTTTCTCCCTTCCCCTCTCTCTAAAAATAAGGGAAATCTTAAGAAAAAAACTAGTATACATGTATTATCTCTCACAGATTTACGTGGGTCAGAAATTAGGGAGCAGCTTAGCTGGGGATTTCTGGCTAGAGGTCTCGTAAGGTTGCAGTCAAGATACTGTCTGGATTGGCAGTCATCAGCTCTAATTCCATGGCAGCTCATTCACATGGCTGGCAAATTCATGCTGGTGAAGGAAAACCTCAGTTCTCTGCGATGTTAGCCTCCTTCCCTGTTGCTTGACTATCGTCATAACACAACATCTGCCTTCTCCCAAGACATCAAAGCAGAAGTCAGCGCTCGGTCTATAACCTTGCCTCAGAAGTCACTCCCTATCATTTCCTCCTCATTCTGTTGGTCACTATTTTGATACCAACTGGTGTATTTTTATACAGTAAGTCAAAGGGCAGGGTCCCCAACAAGACTGCCCTCAAATTAAATGTGAGTTGCGTGTTGGAGGATTCCCAAGCCACATGAACTTCTGAACGACTGGCCACAAATTCAGGGGTTCCTATGACTCTGTCCGAACCAACTTAGGGTTTTGTTGACTTTCTCTATTTTTCTATTTTATTTAACTCTGCTCTAATTTTTTCCCCTTATTGATAGCTTTCCATTTAGTTTATTCTTTTTCTAGTTAAGGTGTGAAGCTAGGTTGTTGCTTTGAGATCTTTCTTTTTTAACGTGAGCCTTTACAGATGTAAATTTCCCTCTTAGGGCTGCTTTTGCAGCATCCCATAAGTTTTGGTGTGTTGTGTTTTTGTTTTTATTTGTCTCCAAAATTTTTTTTAAGGTTTTATTTATTTATTTTTAGAGAGAGAGGAAGGAAGGGAGAAAGAAAGGGAGAGAAACATCAATGTGTGGTTGCCTGTCATGTGGCCCCCTACTGAGCACCTGGCCCGCAACCCAGTCACGTGCCCTGACTGGGACTCAAACTGGCAACTTTGGTTCGCAGCCCATGCTCAGTCCACTGAGCTACACCAGCCAGGGCTGTCTCCAGATATTTTCTAATTTCCCTTGTGATTACTTCGTCCCATTGGTTGTTTTGGTGTGTTGTTTAATTTCCACAGGCTCATTTACCGTAAACAAGAATTTAGAGTCTCCCTACCAGGGACAAAAGCCAGTTAAATTATTTATTATACAACCCTGGCTGGTGTGGCTCAGTGGATTGAAAACTGGCCTGCAAACTGAAAGGTCACCAGTTCTATTCCTGGTCAGGGCACTTGCTTGGGTTGCAGGCCAGGTCCCCAGTTCGGGGTGTACGAGAGGCAACTGATAGATGTTTCTCTGTGCATTGACACATCGATGTTTTCTCTTTCTCCCTCCCTTCCCCTCTCTCTAAAAGTAAATAAATAAAATCTTTAAAAAGGTAAATAATTTGAAAATTCATTATTATACAGTAGTCACTTAGATCAACCCGGATGCTTTATTAGAGGGACTATAAAAAAAGCATGACTACTGGGAGGCAGCAATAACCGGGGGCCATTTTGGAAGCTAGCTACCACTCATATAACTAAGTCATTTGACTCAGATCTGACTAGGACAAGTACTGCATTGAAATTCCCTTTTTTCCCTTTCCATTCATTCAGTAAGTCAGGTTTTCTGATACAAAGTTACTCTGTATAATCAACAGCACTAAGCAGAAGACTTCAGAGACACAGAAGTGCTAGGTAAGCTGCCAACTTTACAGGGATATATTTGTGTTTTATAGATCAGAGTATATAGTTGTATTTTCCTCACAATAAATTGTCTATTTAAAATTTAACTCATGTTGGCTGGTTCAGTATATTTAAGAACCCTGTTACTCTCATTCATTCAGCAAATTTTTTATTAAGTGCTTGCCATGGGTCACACCCTATGCTTGGGATTCATCAGTTAACAAAATGGGTTCCTTCTTGATGGAGCTTACATTTTAGACAAGACAGTAAATGGGAAACATAGTAAGTACCTTATGTAGTAGGTTAGATAGTATTCTGTGCAATGGATAAAAGGAAAAGTAGAGCAGGGTAAAGGGGAATGGTGGGAGTGTGTCTGTGGGTGGGGTTGGGGGTGCATTGTAACCTTAAATAGGGACTCAAAATAGGCCTCATTGAGAAAATAGCATTGGAGTAAAGGTGAGGGGACTAACTATGCAGATACCTGGGGAAGAGTCTTCTCACAAAGGTGACAGCTGATACAACAACTGTAAGGTAGGAGCATGCCTGACAGAGGAAGAGCAAGGAGTCCACTGCGGTTGGAACCCATGATGGAGGCAGGGAGGGGCATGGAGTTGGGGGTCAGAAGAGATATGGTGGGAGGGGGGTGGTATAGGTCTTAAGGGGAATCTTGTAGGTCAATCTTTGGTCAAAACTTTGGCTTTTATGTTGAGCTATTTATTCAGTTTTCAAAAGGGTCCAGTAGTTTGTGATACATATGAGGTCTGTCCATAAAAAGTCCAGCCATTATTCATATAACAAGAACAGTTTGTGCAGCATCAGTGTAATCTGGCAGTCAAGGAGAGTGGACTGGAATGCACAAGCATGAACAATGACGACTTCACGGTACTGGTCAGTGGGGGCAGTTGACACCGTTGAGAAAGCATGTGTACTGTGTGGCCATTGCATTCAAACCGACTGAGTAAGCAAAGCAATGAATCTGCATCAAATCTTGTATTAAGCTTGCACATTCCTCTGTGGAAACTGTTCCAGTGATTCAGAAGCCTGCAGCTATGGGCAGCTGGTGACTGGCAGCTTTATCACAACAGTGCGCCCACTCATGCATCACGTCTCCTGCAGAGGTTTTTCACGAAACATCAAATCACGCAGGTGACTTGGCCCCCTACAGCCCAGATTTGGCACCCTGCGACTTCTGTCTCTTCCCAAAACTAAAGTCACCTTTGAAAGAGAAGAGATTTCAGACCATCAGTGAGATTCAGGAAAATACAACGGAGCAGCTGATGGCGATTGTATGAGCTCCCAAGGTGCCTATTTGTAGGGGACTGAACCCCTACAGATTGTCCTATGTACATTGTTTCTTGTGTCTTATCTTCTTCAGTAAATGTCTATTTTTCATATTATGTGGCTGGATACTTTATGGACAGACCTCATGCATGTAGAGTGTAGAAAATGGAATAGTCATGTCTAATATCTGAAATTGGGTATTTTGAATAAAACACAAGCTTATGATATTCTAGCATTATTTCCTAATGCTAACTTAATGATTGCACACATTTTTATTAGTGCTGCTGAAGGAATATGAAGAAAGGTACTCTTTTTTTTTTTTTTTTTTTTTTTGAAAGGTACTCTTTTTTTTTAAGGCTTGTTTTGTGCTTGTTTGGTTATATATTCTGGAAAGAACTAGCTTTTTTAAAAAAAATCCTCAGCCAAGGATATGTTTATTGATTCTAGAGAGAGAGGAAGAGGGGGGGAGAGAAAGAAAAGAAGACATCAATGTGAGAGAAGACCAAGGATCAATTGTCTCCCATATACACCCCAACTGGAAATCGAACCCACAACCCAGGTATGACCCCTGACTGGGAATCCAGCCTGCAACGGTTTGGTGCACCAGACAAATGCTCCAGCTAACTGGCCACCCGGCCAGGTCACTGCCAATTATCTTGCCATCAAAATTAAACTGTCTTAACTTTAGTGGCTGGTGCAAGCTTTGAATCAGCCTGAGTAAGCTTATGTAATGAAACAGCCCTGTTGCTAAAGGCCTGTCTGTGGATCGACTGTGTTTTTTTCCGCTTACACTGCTGCTTTGGTGACAGGTGCAAGTTCCATAATTCTCTTACTCTTGATTTGATTCTAAATTAATTTACATTTGCCTTTTATAAGTTTTGATTCAGAACTGTGTCACCTTCAACCAGAAGAGGTTATTCATATTCTTTGAAGTAACTTTTTTAATATATATGATGCACTAAAAAAGGAGGGTAAATAGCTGATTGCTATTTGCCATTTTTGTAAGCCAAAGTAATTTAAGCTGTTGATAGCATCAGTGATTTTTAAATGTTTTATTATCAAATACACATAATGTAAAAGTTACCATTTTAACCATTTTTAAATGTACAATTCTTGGCATTAAGTACATTCACATTGTTGTGCAGCCATTACTAGCATCTATTTCTAGAACTTTCTCATCATCCCAAACAGAAACTCAGTACCCATTAATCAGTAACACCCAATTCCACTTTTTGTCCCTATGAATGTGCTCATTCTAGGTACCTCATATAAGTGGAATTATACAATATTCTTTTTTGTCTGACTTTTGCAGATATTGCAATTTAACAAGTGCTATGTTTAACAGCAGTGAACTGCTAATGTTTTTAAATGCTTGCATTTGGTGATCATGATACAGTACAAATTATTTTACTTACACTCTACAAAATTTTTATTGTTCAGTGTTAGTCATGTGTAGTTGAAGATAATTCAAAGTAAGATGGTTCATATGGTATTGAGTATTGAGTATTTAGACATCAGATTTGGAGTACAGTACTGCTTTTATCTATTTATCTATTTTAATCCTCACCTGAGGATATGTTTATTGATATTTTAGAGAGAGAAACATCCATTGGTTGCCTTCTTTACACACCCCAACCGGGGATTGAACCCACAACCTTTTGGTGAATGGGATGATGCTCAAAACACCTGAGCCACCTGGCCAGGGCAGGTAGTACACTGCTTTTAAACACGAATGTTTTATATCATTTTATGGCTGTGAAAACTTAGAGGACATTACTCCATTCTCATAAGAGGAAATTAATGTGTATATTTCGCTTTATATAAGTTTTTATATACACCTAACTTTTTTATATCATACTTAATATATTTTGTTCTGGCTACTGCTTTTGCTTTTCTGATGACAATACTGAATTTGGTATTATGGTTGGACATTTTCTTTTAGATGAAGTGTAATCGAAAACATTGTTTTCTTTCTATGCGTTAAATATTATTTTTAAAAGTAAGCTCATGCAGGAAGTACCTGTTCTAATCTTCCTGTTTTTAACTTATTTTGTATTTCTAGGTATTTCTATGTTGTCTCCTGGAGTGGGTAGTCCTGCCTCTTCTATCCAGTCACTTTCCATAATCTTGAAATGCGAGTATCTCTTCTCTACACTTTACCTCCATGATTTGGATTGGAAAACGCTGCTTTTCTTTTGTTTTCCACGGCAAAAATTCAACCCAGAGAAGCTCCTAGGATGCAGTCATTCTGCCAACCTCTTCAGGACGAAAGAAGCAACTGACATGTTTCTTCTGCCATTTTCTTAATTGTAAAGAAATTATTTTGCAAGCTGAAGAGTGATGTTAATTTGAAACAGGTGCTCAGATGGTGGTATTTGTGAACTTTTTACCTTTTGTTCCCAGCGAGAAGACTATATAAATAGCAAGTATCAAGGTTTTGTTGTTTTTTTTAATGTCTTCCAGTTTTAGCACTATCATAAGCACAGTTGCAACTACAGGAATAAATTACAAATGTGTTGTAATTGGAAATGAGAGAGATGCTAAATATAAATATATATATCTCTTGGCTCATCCTGTGACATAGATTAACTGGCTAAGAACAAAGGTCCAATATTGCAATTAAACCTTTGATGTGATAAAGAAGCATAAAAACAAAATGTCAAAAAGTTAATTTCATGTGTGAATAAATCACCACCGTCTCTGTATAAATACATATTTTAACATGTGTAAATCCACATTTTTGGATGAGAAGAGCAGTTTTTCTCCTAGAGAAGGAAGCTGTTCTTTCTCAGAAGTCTTTGGACATTGGGTATTTTAAAACGTTTTGTTTATCTGTTCTTCTAATGAAGAGCCATATAGTGCAGATGTTAACTCTGAATGCATGCTTGGGGTTAGTGAAAGTTTGGTAAAAGGAACAGAAGTTTTGAGTCCAGTGATGGAACCCTGTTCACCTCCCCAAGATGAGAAGCTGCTGTTAGAAATTACTTCATCCTTTTTTGTGGAGTCTTATATAGCACTTAAGACTTTTTTCCATGCTGCTAAAGCTGGAAGAAAAGTGGCATAAATGGTTTTTCTGTTCAGAAGATGGGATGGCCCCTACAGTATAACCTGCCTTCAACTTTGGGCATGGAGGAATGGGACAGAATGAGAAAACTTTCCAAATGACTGCCCTCTTATGAAAAGGAAGCAAAAAATGACTTACAGTTCCACCAGACTTGATGGCGTTTTACATCCTATAGCTGTTTTTTGTAAAAGCATAAATAACTTTTTCATTTGATCCAAGACCAGTACTTGGATGTTTGATTTCGTTTTCTAGATGACAGCTGTAGAGTTAGGCTGAAAGGGCTGGGACTCAGGTAACTTTCCTTGTTCTCATTAGAGAATGGGCCTCAGATGCAATGTGCCCAAACTTGTGGTTGATTCCGTGTACAAGAAATTCAGGTCTGAAAAAAACCTGAAACAAGAAAAGTAGTTCCAATAAGAAGTATGGGTCTTACTTTCCCTTAAAACATATGCTGTAGAGGAACAGACTATAGTGTAGAGCTGTTCTCCCTTCAGAATCAGCAGAGGACCAGTGTATGAATTGTCAGGTCTCTGCATAAGAAGAATGAAATCTTTATGAGTCTTTGTGATTAGAGAAAGAATTTAAAGCTTCTTAGTTGAAATTAACAAATCATTTTAGATTACCTCTGTGATTTAGGGAATGTTTGCCTAGGGGCAAACATGCTGTGATGTTGAAAACTTGGGGCAGATTTACCAAAATTTGAGAGTGATGGAACTGGCCAAAAAATGGAGATACTGAACACTCTTGATTAGTTTAATTGGTCAATCAGTTTTGAAGTAAAGAAAGTTTTGTAGTAAAAATAGATAAAATGTCATTTTCTCTCATTAAAGGCTATTACTGGGTGGTGAAGCATAGAAGTAACTGAATAAAGGTAACAATTTTTTCTCTAAGTAACTTCCCAGCCACTTCCTGATATTTTAGTATTTTGGAATTGTTAAGACAATAGAATTTACATACATGGGTCCTAATGGTATAATGAGACTCACATAGAAAAGTGATATCTTTAGTTGTTTGTTACCTATCTTCCTTGTGTCCTTTTGGCAACTTTTTGGGGTAGGGTCATTTGGCAGGAAATGGGACCCTGTACTGTCAGCATAGTGAAACCATCTCTGACCTGCTTGTTTGAATAGGTATCAGACTAAGCTTCTCCAGTTGCTTTATATTTTTTCATTTCTGAGTTAAGAGAACCATTGTTTAATGTTCTTTCAAGTTGTTTCTGCATCTTATTAGCAAATGGCATTTAACAAAATGAGTATATTCCACTTGTACTTGTCCAGTATTTACTTATTATATAGACACTTTTTTCCTGGTCTATTTTGGTCCCCTTTTTTATGGCAAAAGTTGTAACTTTAGGCAGGACTATGCCTCAAGCCGTAGCTATGCCTGCTTCCTCTCCTTTGCTCATCCATGTTAGCTGGCAGGTTTTCTGGGGGGAGGGGGGGGTGTTGTTTGTTTTTAAGTTAAAAACGGGATATGTGCAATAGAAATATATATATGTATATTTTAATACTTGTGGACAAATGTTACAAGTTGTTTGAGAACAACAAAATCACCAATGTCTTCCATTTTGAGATGTGTATAGTTTTGTAAGCATTAGTGCTTGGTAGCATATTGTAGTGCCATGTTAGGAGTTAGTGCATGAGCCTAGTAATAACTTAAACTTCAGGATGAATTATAATAACCAATAGTGTAAAAAGTGGAAAATTTAGGCCTTTTCTTTTTTCATAAGTTTCTGTACTCATGATATTCTCCCTGGGGAGAGATTAGGCCAAAAAAAACTCATTTATAAATAGTAATGTGGGATCGCAATGTGAAATACTGTGTTTGAGGATGTTTAAGCTTTCCGTGAGGTAGCTGGAAACCAGCTGCCTTTGTGTCTTAATGAAACCTCACATCAAAACGTGGCCCCATTTCATGATTCTGCTTTGCTTAGTTTCAGGTGAGATTGTTCTTACGCTGTTTTTCCCCATTTGATGTCTTTTACGTTTATTATTTTCCTACTTTTGCATCAAGAAATTATACTGCATGTCTTACTGAGATGCTCTGTTAGTTGCTTAAGTGAGTGCTTTTCTAATCTGCAGGTCATTTACACTTTCTGTCTGCAGCATGCCACGTGTCAGTAGTTCAGAGTGTCCTGCATTAATCTGTCATGTGCTTTTCCCATTTCCAAATTTGCTGAATTGTGTATTGTTGGAATTCCAGACCTTTTCATGGAATTGGAAATGCAGCCAACAGCCTATGTAGGTTGCTGTGTAGTAACTAACTTTTGTTTGGTCATAGCTGCCTCAGACGGCTTTCACTTTTCTACTTTCCTTGTAGACATAAAAGTTATTTTGTTCTGAAAGCATAAGATAGTTTACTGTAGAAAAGAAATTCCTACCTCTAAAAGCTGCCCTGAGAACTGGGAAATGGCAGTTTTCTGAGGTGATTTTTAAATCTCAGTATTAGGACAGTCCGGGATTTATTGACACAGGTTCTACAGTTAGCATGATAGGAAATGCAGAACTATTAATGTAGCGTGTCTTGTGTGTAGAAGCAAACTTGGACAGATAGACTCTTCTGCAGCAGATCTCCAGGGACCCAGGTTTCAATTCTCATAGTGTACTTTAAGTAGTTGTACTCTTGGCTCAAATAGTTTAGTGCCTGTGAGAATCCATTTCTGAAAAGCATTTAAACATTTTTTAAAAATACCTCTGAAAAGGTAATGAATGCAAAATAGCACAGTATATACAGCAAAGGGTATTCCCTATTGCAAAAAAAAAAAAAAAAAAAGCCATAAAATGAACTGATACTTTTTGAGAGGTAGAATTTTAGTAGCAATAACAGTTTTGGCATGTATAGTAAGTTTCATTAGCAAGATTGTATAGTAGAGTAAATATCACTAGAGTTTGTGATGCTCTGTGGTTAACAGAGTTGCACAAAAGGATGTTCTAGATAAAGAGCATATAAAAGGTACTTTTAAAACTATGAATGTATGCGAATATGTCAGTGAGAAATAGCAACTTTGTGTAAGTTAAAGGTTAAAGACCCTATTGGTTTCCTATAGCAGAGGGTTAGAGCCATTGAATGAAATTTTTCTAGTGCTTAACCTGGAAATAAATGTACTCTTACTGATGAAGTCCCACTGAAGCCATCGTATGGGGGTTTTGCTTATGATTTTTTTTTTTTTAAGCATCAGGCTAATAGCATACTTATCGTTTTGTCACTGTATCTTTCTCCATTAGTTTCCTGGGTGCGTTTTTAAAAAGGACAAGTTTGTTGTGTATATGTATTTAGGGCTAAAAAGAACAAGAACTTGGATAGCTAGCTGACCTTTGGTTACTTTAGGGGAGATAAGATTTAAAGATGTAAAACAAAAGGATTGAAGGGAATAGCCAAAGACAATATGTTGGTTTTTAAACCTTGTCTAATATAGATGTACTAGGCCTGCGGCCTGTAACTACTTATTTTAAAGGGAACCCAGCAAACTAGTTTCTTGATCTGAGCAAGCTTAGAGCTCACATCAGGAGATAATGGTGGAATGAGTGTGACTTCTTACTCCCTATTACCTCATGTCATCTTGGCCATTTAGCACCTTGAAGACATCCCTGAGAAGACTCGGTCTCTGTTCCCTTGTTTTTCCAGGGGAAAAAAAAAACTAAAAGATAAATGGAGAAGATCTAAGAAAATAGTGCCTCTTGAATATTTAATTCTTATATGGCAACTCCAAAGGATAGGGAGGCTATATAAAATTGATTATAGCTCCTTCTTAAATGTCCCACACCATCAGTTGGTGTTGGAGACACTGGAATAACCAAGCAATACGCAGACATCCGCATGGTCATGAGGACACCAGGTCTATTACTGTGATGTCAACAGTTTAGTTTCTTAGGACAACTAAAGCTTACCCTTAATAGCCACATCGATGGTTCCAAATGCTAAAATGTGCTACAAGTTTTGTAGTTTCAAAGTATACAGTTAATTACTTTTCAGTGTTGTGGTCTCATGTTTACTCTTTGTGTACCTGTGATATGCAAAATATGAAGAGACCCTTGTTCTCCAGGAGTTTACATTATCATGGTGCTGCTGGTGCAAGCAAATTACTTCTAGTTTATTCAGAACATTGCTTGGCTATTAATCATACCATATTTGGAAGGATCCCTTGACCAACCGTTTTCAAAAGCAGAGGGCTATGCTAAATTTCAGGGCATTGATTTTTGCGTTTACATTGTATTAGCTCTACTGTTCATAAACTCCTTTCCCCCAGGAGCTGTGCAGGTAATGCTCTTCATATGAATTAGAGAAGAAGATGTTCTAAGAGCACCTTTACCATCCCTACACCACTTACGCTCCTCTATGCTATAGCAGTCAAAAGGCCGAGAAACTTAACTGCTCCAGAAGACTGTGCATCTCTCAATTATCTTTCTTTTCCCAGAGTTTTTACATCATTCTCTGTCCAGAAGGACCAGGATTTGCAATTAAATTAAGCCTTTTATAACTGAATAGTGGTCCTAATTTTAAATTTTGTGCATGACTTTTGTACCTCTATTCTGAAGCAGCATTGTGATAGATGTGGAGCACCTGCCTGCATTTCTAAGCAGTTACTTTATTAACCCCCATTTTGGTTGAAACTTTGCATGTATCCTTGTTTCTAATTCCTCTGAATCAAGGGATTTACTTTGCATGATTATTAAAACTGGGTCTGGATGAAAGTGCAAGAAATAGTAGCAGGCCTATAACTCTGATTTTAGAGTACTGATATTCTAATGATATTCTAATGCATGATTGATTGAAAACGTCCAGTATTACGTGGCTATTAGTAATTATATATATGCATTTATTAATAATGAAGCAATAGACTTAAACCAGTAGCTTGAATTTATTGTTTGGATCATTAGATTTCATTTTCTAATTAAAGATGATCTTACTTCCATTGAAAATGGGAGCTAGATGATAAACAGGAGCAACTGTAAGACATTCACACAGTCAGGAATAGAGCATAACAGTGCTCATCACCCTCTAACCTCTTGCCTGTTTCCATTAGTCCCCAAGCATGTTTAAAAACAATATAAAAGGCACAAACTAAGCATGTGGAATAAATAAATATAGCTATGGCTATAGTAATCAGAAAGGTGCAGAGTTTCAGAAAGGATAGGAAAGTAGGGAATATAAGTGTGGAGTATGTAAGGTAATTAGATAGGGGTTTGTCTGATAAAATTTATGTGGCTCAAATGTGTATCTCTTAACTAGGATCTTGGAAGTGAATAGAGGCAACATGCACATGTTTCCCGTTGCAGGATTTTCAGATACGGTAACTAGGCTACTTTCTGGATGGTGCTGGTATGGTGTCCAAGAAGGATCCCGGCAGCAAAAGAAACTGCTCCATTTTGTGGAAACAGTCGTGAGAATATTACCATACCTGTGGCTTGGTTTCTCTTTTGTTACTGTATTACATTAACACTTTTTTTTTTTTAATAGCCAGAGTTTTATTCTTGATACTTTGGTCAGATGGCAGAATTTGTTGCCTAAAGCTTTTGATACTAGCTAAACAGGAGCAAGTTTTCATATTTGTTTATTGTGGTGGCTTAAAATTTTTTAGATGTGAAAAAAAAGTTTACTAACTTTGTAATAATCCTTGTGATTATGCTACATAATGTAAATGGATTAATTATATCTGAAAGAGGCCTAAACAGGATTACACTAGACACTTTGCTATGGGATTTCACTCCAAATACCTTTGGGAATGTGTAAGTTTAACATCATTGCAGTGTCTGGTCTCCACTCAAATACAGGAAGTGAGATGTCATATCCTATGTGTAAATTTTCTCTGCCACGTATTAGTAACATGCTGTCTGCCAGGGAAACCAATGAAGATTTAGGGACTCAGTTTCCCTAAACAACTCTCCCATTATTCCACTAAGGCATATTAAAAGTTACTGGGAAAACAGACATCACAGATTTCTCCACAAATCCATATTCCTAAGCTTCCTTTTAATTCAGAATAGATATTTTAGGGTTACTAATGATCTTCAGAAGATTTTGTGTCCTGTCGTGATGGTTTGCCATGCCATTGATTCAAATATATTTTTCTCCCAGGGATAAGAAAGGTATTCTGGCAATACATTATCATCAGTTTTTAAACAACAGTAATCATTTTAGGGCTTACCTTAACATTACTCATCTCTTGTAATTTAAAAGATTCCCATTAGAGTACCCTTCACATAGAATTTTATGTACTGTTCTGTTGAGTACAGTTGTCACTCACTGTTCCTTGCTGTTCTGTATCTTCTCCCTTGCACCACTGGTATAGACGATGTTAAAAGAATTTTATTGAATGTTTAAAGTATTACAAAAGGCAGCTTGCTTTTTAATCTATGCATCTTTGGGATTTTAGAAAAGATTTTATTCTTTGATGTAAAAAGGAACTGCTTTAAGAGTTGGAAACTCTGCACCTGTGTATATGTATATTTTGGCAATAAAGCAGCATGGGCTGAGAATGCACCGAAATTCCACTGTGTTGTTACTTGGAATGGGTCATTTCTAATGATGCTATACATTATGGAGACGGGAAAAGGAACCTATCCACAAACCTGTGCTGAGGTCCAGGCTCCAGGTACCCGAGTTGTGGTGGTTTCCAGTGTCCAAAGGAACACACAACCATCTGAAGAAAGAGGCATCCCATTTATTTATTTTCAAATTGTAACAGAATTTTTATTTAGAAGTTCACAGAGGTAGAGGTGAGCCATCTGGGCTGCATAGGTCAGGAAACAAGTCACAGAGGCAAAAGAAGGGTCTTTGGAGCTTAGGAAGAAGGTGAGGAAGGGGAAGAAAGGTAGGGGCACGCTCCCCAAAACGACAGAGCACCAAGAGGCATCCCACGCAAACTTGCTCCATTCCCTTCTTCCTTTGGGGCCAGCCTTATGTTAGGTCTGTGAGCAAATGTTTCTGGTGAGGACATAGTGATCTAAGTACAGTAATGACACAACCACTGCAGGCAATCTTTCCTACCTGAAATATATAAAGCATTTAAGACGCTTTAATAATTAAATGTTGGCTAAATTAACTGAAGAGGTTTTAACACTATAAGAAGAGATCCTTCTTTATTGAGGTGAAAGGAGTTTTTTCAAGTAAAAAGTAAGACTAGATCCTACAAGTTTCTTTGGGATTGAATATTGTAGATGTAGAGGAACAAAAGCTGTGTGGCTTTTTATAGTGTGACTAATGTAATAGTGCCTTTGATTTATGACACTATTCATTTAACATACAGTTACTGATACATTTCATTCCCAGGTATTTTGCTAGATCTTGGGCTTACAGTAATGAAGATGGTTTCTGCCATTAATTGAGGAGCTTTTGAGTTTAAAACTCAGGGACCTTCTGTATGCAGTTTTATTCTACAATTACATGGAATTTTGAAACTACTTTTATTCAACATACAGTGATACATGGTGTCAAACTTTAGTAAAGTAGCCTTAGAATCTGTTAGTATCAGCCACTCCATCATCCTTTGTTAGACTCTGAGAGGAGTTGTTACACTACCTAAAGCACGTTTAAAAAGCCACTTCCAAGAATATCAATTAGTATAACATTTATGGAAGGTGTAATATCAAAATTGTAAATGCACATGTCCTTTGACTCTATACTTCTTTAAAAGTCACTCTTACAGAAATATCAGCACAGATATATACAAGGATGGAATATATGAATGGTTAAATTCTAATATATTTGTATTATTGAATTAATTTGTTAAAAACAAATGAAATAATTTGTGTATGGGCTGCTATAGAAAGTTGTCTATGACATTTACTGTGTGAAAAGCAGATTGAAAAATGTTAAAAAATATAACTGCCTTTATGTCTGTGTCTATCCACACACATGAAGGTTATAATGGCTAGTTTATTGAGCACTTACTATACTAAGCACTGCTCTGACTTGTGGGGGAGCTTTGCCCACAGAGCCGCCCGGCTGTCACAGATGAGAATAAGTCTACCAAGACATGATATGCTTGGGGAGAAAGGTGGCCAGTCTCTCAAAGGAGAAAGGCCTTGAGCCTGTTCCTCAATGGTCTTTTATTGGGTTCAATTTGCACAGGAATACAGGTAAAGCTCATAAATTATTGTCAGGCAGTAAGGATCAAACAGTAGATAACATACAAAGAACTATGAGGGCTTATTCTGAGTCAGGGTCAGTTAACCAAAGGGCCATAACACTTTAGGAAACAAACTCATTTCATGCTTGGACCCTTATCAGAAAATTGAGGGCATTCTTAGCAAAGCAGGCTTCACAGGGTTTTATGCATTCTTTCTTAGGCCTGATTGCCCCAGGGAACTGCCCATTCCTGCCCAGGGCTGCACTGCCCACCAGCATTGTTTCAGGCTTAAGTCAGGCAGGGGAAGTAAGGCAGCCAAGAGATGAGGAGACTTCTTGCAGACAGAATGAGGACTCAGGCTATGTCAAAGCCGAGGATCGCGGGTCCATCACCCCATTTTTCAGTAGCCTCCAAAGTTCTTCCCTGAGGGCCCCTTCATGACCATGCCTGTATTAGGTCATCCCTCCCTTGAGGAATCTTAACTGTGATTGGCTAACCAGTCAGTCATCTGCCTGGGGCCAAGCAGGGTAAAGTAAAGTGGGCAGAGGTGGCGCCCCTGCCAGGAAGATAAGCTTTGTCTCCTTAGTGGTTTATGGTCCCAAGGTCCTTTACTCAGCCTTAGCCATGAGGGGGTTAGGGGGGGTTACAGCTTCTGAAACCAGGTAGGGGGGTTCCCAACACTGATTACCTTAGGTGTATTCATTAACTTGTTTTAAATCCTCACTATATCCCTAATTTTTAATCCCTATTTTACCAGAATGGCTTCAGTCAATTCTTCAAGTTCATAGCTAATAAGTATCTAGGCACAATCTGTAACCAAACTGTTTGGCTCCAGAGCATGCCCACTTCTTAGCGTGCTATATTATGCCTCTCAAAAATGGAAAGTGTACACGCTTTATTCTGTCACATACCTACACCTGCATGTTTTTGTAAGTGAGTGTATAATTTGTATTTGGAAAAAAAGAAATCTTTTTAAAACCAGCCAGCTCAATTTGATGTCCGGTTCAAGCATTTAATTTTCTATTGAAAGTCTACCAAATGGCAGATCCAGAAGTTAAAGAAAATAGCTACATAAGAACAGCTTTTTAATTTAGATCAAGGAAATATATTGAGGCAGATAGCCCGACATACAATAAAAACCCCAGATGACTCAATATAGTACTAATTTTCTGGTACTGTTCGTTGCCAGAGGCTTCACACCCTTGCTTACAAAGCCAAATTTTGCAACTCAAAAGCATAAAGCAAATCAGAATTTTCAACAACTTAAAGTATTTTAAAGGGAAATATCCTTTATCCAGTATAAAATGGAAAGAATCTGCTTTTAAAAAATCTAGCTACTCTGAACCAAGTTAACTTCTCTAGGCACCAGCTCTTGGTCTTACCCGCTGACTGTTCGGGTGTGAGCCCCTCCCGCCCGTTCTCCACAGGACAGCCACCACAAGGTTCTGAGAATCTGATCCTGTCATAGGCCTCCTTTGAAAATTCGTCAAGGGTTTCTCATTATTCTTGGGATAAAAACAAACCTCCTTCCAGAGTCTAGTAGGACCTTGTACCTTCTGGTCTCTGGCTACCAGACCTCCCCCAGGACTTCTCTTAAGGGCCTTACAGGGCCTTTGAATAGGCTGTTCCCCCACCTCATTAACTCCTACTTGCCTTTCAGACCACCGCTGAAACTGTACTTGACCCCCCGAGGCCAGTTCAGTTACCTGCTACATGTGCTTGTAATTCTATGTCCCTTTTCTTCAAACCCTTACTACAGCTATGAGCCAAAGCGCTAGGTAAAGCAAAATACAAAAACCCCACAGCATTGCAGTGAATGTTTGAAGTTTTCTTACTCGTTACCTTATTAAGCTCAGTTAGGGTTAAGAGAAAAATTGTATATTGTCCAACTTACTGAATATTACCTATAGAATATGTATGTACCTGGATTTTACATTTAAAAAAAGACTGTCAGTATTCATATAACTGCTCCATGTAGGAATCACAGAAGTCAACATTAAGTACAACTTTATTTCCACAAGCAGCTTTAGATCAGAGCATGGCACATTGCCTCTTAATCCCTAAATGTGCAATTAAAGATATTTTCAGAAATTATTATGAAAGAAAGCTAAAATAATTTCTGAAGGCAAATAGCTATGAAACCTGGGCAAAAGTCTCCTTAGTTTCTCATCTTCGAGAAACAGCTTCACAAATCATTTAGAAAATCAGCATAGAGGTAAACATAATAAACCATATTTGCTGTCCATTCTTGAAGTCAATCTTTCTCAAGTCAGCAAACAGCATCTGTGTTTGAAGACAGCAGTGAGGCCTGACCCTGCTGCTCAAGCTCTGGTTCTGGATCAGTTTTCCGGCTTGGCCTGGTCAGGAGTCACTTCCTTCAACATCTCCATCAGTGAATTTAAGTGACTGTGCATTAACATTATCTTCTCTTTCAGCTGGGAAGAGAAATATATACATATCAGGGCATCATAAACCTTTCTCTCAATTTGCTGGTTCTAGAAGTCACTTCAAGTTCAAGCTAGTTATTGGGAGCTGGCAGTGTCTCAACACATTCATTAATACATTTGTTCTATTTCTGAAAGAAATGTATATAAATATAACAGAGTACAATAAATCCTCAGACACAAAGTTTCACATGAACAAAGACCATCTATTGCTGCTGAACGTCACTGCTTCTGTTTCCTCCTTTCCTAACCCTATCATCAGGTTGAAACTCCAAAAACTGAGAAGACAAGAATAAAGTAAGAAAACTTGTGGAGACAGAAGCATCAACTAGTCTTCCTCTGCTTTCCTAGTGGCAAGAATATATCTTTTTTCTAACTCTGTTCACAGTAAAAAAAAAAAAAATGCCTTTCTTTAATATTCTGCTAATGGTCTTCAAAAGTAGCCCTCCTTCCCAGGTTTAGAAGAGATGTTTATTGCAATTCGATAATTTTCTATAGTTCTTTTCACCTTAAAGTAGCTGTATCAGAACCCAACTTCATGGTGTACTCAGCACGCAGTATGTACTTAGACTCATAAATAAACTTATAAATTTATCACGGAATACAGAATAATGGATAACAGTCTAATGCTGAAGTCAGGGTTAACAAAAAAAATCTTATTTCCTGTTAATCTTTCTGGGGTGCTCTTGGATGGAATGGGATGATTTTTTTTTTTTTTTTTTGCTGCTTTCAAGATTATTTTCTGTCAATATTCCAACATTTTTACTATGATGTGCCAGGGTACAGATATCTGCACTTATCCTACCTGAGCTTGCTGAGCTTACAAATATGTAGATTAATGTTTTCCATCAATTTGAAAAGTTTTCAACCATTTCCTTGAATATTTTTTCTACTTCTTTTTCTCTCTCCTCTCCAATGTGTACACCCATTACCAAAGCATATTTGTGTGCTTGATTTGTTCAGCAGGTCTCTTAGGTTCATTCAGTTCATTTTTCTTCATTCTCTCTCTCTCCAGATTGTATAACGTCATCAATCTCTCTTTCGAATTGCATGAGATTGTCAATCTGTTATCTCCGAGGTTGCTGACTTTTTCTTTGACCGGTTCAACTGAGCCCCCTAGTGAATCTTTCGTTTCAGCAATTGTACTTTTCAACTCATAGCATTTTTATTTTATTTTTTAATAATTTCTCTCTCTTTTTAGGGATATTCTCTATTCTTTTTTTTTTCTTTTGAATCCTCACCTGAGGATATATTTATTGATTTTAGATAAAGAGAGGAAGGGAGGGATGGAGAGAGGGTGAGAGGGAAACATCAATTGGTCGCTCCCATACACACCCCAACTGGGGACTGAACCTGCAACCCTCTGGTGTACAGGACAACTCTTAACCAAGCCACCCGGCCAGGGCAGGGATATCGTCTATTTGATGAGACGTGGTCACCTTACATTTTCTTCTTTAAAAAAAAAATCAGAACAGAGGTCTTTCATTTTTTAACACTTACCATGACATGAGTTCCTAGGGAATGGGTTCCAGCAGCTCAGGCTCCTCTCCATTGGTTCTCACACAGTGTGCTCTCTGGGTGGAGCAGGCTGATGCCTCAGCTGAACCCAGGTACCTTTCTCTTTGGCTTCCTCTTTTCCTGATCATTTTCCTTTACATGTTTCAGGAAGCTCTCTTGGCTCTTAAGAGTGCTTTGTATGCTCAATATGTACTTAACTCTTTTGGCAAGAATCTTGTCCTTGTTTGTTTCCAACAATGCCCACCGCATGCTGGGCGACAATGTAGACTCCTCCAGTTTTGCCGTGGGAACATCTGTGGGGCATTCCTTTTGAACAGTGCCTGTTCCCTTGATGCCTACAACATCACCTTTCTTGTGGATTCACTTGTATGTGGCTGAAGGAGCAACTCCCTGTTTTCTGAAAGGCCTTTCCTCTTCCCCTTTGTGTCAGTCATTTTGGCGGATAACTGGAAGATGGTAGTTCTGGCCAAAAAAGCTCCTTTACTTCTTTAAGCATGGTTTTCTTTAGTTTTTTGGGGACAATTTATCACAGCTGCTTTGAAGGCTTTTCCTTCTAAGTCCAATATTTGGGCCCTTTAAAAGATGGTTTCTTATGCCTGCTTTTTATTCTGTGTATGGGTCATACTTTGTGTGTCTCCTAATTTTTATCACAATTCTTTAAACTCGGTTTGACACACCTTACTGAATCGGTGACACAGCAAAATATTAAAGACTGCGTTCTTACTGACTCCTTGCTAAATGTGTAACTAGCAAGGAATAAACTATTAACACTCCTAAAAAACAAAATCAACTATAAATTCTGAGGATAGTAAAATCATAGCCAAATTTCGACTCAGAGTCGGCAAGCTACCAAAACAAAGTTGCTTTCTTTAACTCCAAACCATCAACCACTAGTAAAACCCATTTAAATAAGAATTCTTAATGATCATTTTACCACTCTTTCCTCTAAGACATCTAAGCATATGTTGCGTGCAAAGAGGACAGGTCTGTGCATGATGACAGTGTCCAGTCCCGGCACAGGACGGAGGACAGGAACGCAGGAGTTGAGTGGCTTTCCAGCTTCTCCTGAACTCGACCCTTCAGCAGGACTTCACTGTCCTGCTGTGTCACAAATTCAATACGGTATGTCAAACCAAGTATAAAGAACTGTTGGGGGAAGAAAAAAAAAAGAATAGTTCGAGTATCACATCACTTCATTGCCCCCAAGTTTATTAGTACAAATTATCAGGAGTTGTCTAGATTAAAGGAAACATACAATTATGAAATTTTACCTCTGCAACCTTTTCTGGTAGAGGCATGTTGTGAACATCCACCTCAGACGCACTTATGATGGCTTTTGTTTCTAAGAGATAGCTAGGTGGAAAATAGAGAAAGGATGAGTGCCATACTACAGTTAAGATTATCAATGAACCAAACGTGCCCTCTCAGGCAATATCTGTCAAGTTAAGACTGCCTTCTTACTCATTTCCACTTCAAGATTCATAATGTATCGTGTAGGAAAAACAAATCCGCAAGGAACAAGCCATCAGGGAGCCTAAGTTCCTCATCCCAGCCTTTGCCAGCCAGGAATACATGACACAAAATTAACCCAGGAAAAAATAGACGAAAACCAGGGTCACATAAATAATCACGAGGAATCTAAGCTTCCCACTCCACAGTAGATACTGTAGCACAGTTAGGAGAAAAATAATCACATGACAACTGTTGGTTGCCTACCCAGAAGCCATTCCTCAGTTCTTCGGTGTTAACGGAGCCGAGATCTTGTTTAGGGCAGCAGTATACTCTGTCCTAGAGATGAACCGTAACTGTTCTAAGCCCAATGTGGCAATTTTCCTCCCTATTTCCACACACTTGTTTACCCAGCTTAAGGCAATCATGTGACATAGCTCTGGTCAATAAGTATTTTGCTGAGAAAAGAAGACCTTTCCTATATTCCCATACTTCCCATATCCTTTTCCTTCCAGGTGGGGATGCTGCTGTTTATAGATAGTTCCAGCAGCCATCTTGCATCCAAGAGGAAAAGGCCAAGAGAACCAGAGATGCTGACCCAGAGCCTTGTCACGGCTGAGCCACTAGAAGACTCCTGGAGTGGCCATCCGCCCCTCCCTGACTTGTTAAAGCCATTGTTAGCCAGCTTTCCTGTGACTGGCAACCAAATTCATTCTGATACACACAGATAAAGATCTGTTATCTTCCCAGACTCGTGCTACCAATGCTTTCCCAACTTCTACTTAATCAAAAAGAATATACAGACCTCGGGTCCAACTCACTTTGAAGACTAAGAAATTGCCCTGACCAGTGCGATTCAGTCGCTTGAGTGTCATTCTGCAAAGCGAGACATTGCCAGTTGATTCCCATGAGGACACATGTCTAGGTCATGGGTTTGCTTCCTGGTCGGGGCGCATATGAGAGGCAACTGATCGGTGTCTCTCTCACACATCAATGTTTCTCTCCCTCTTTCTCCCTCCTTTCCCCTCTCTAAAAATAAATAAAAATAAAACCTTAAAAAAAAAAAAAAAAGAAGAAGAAGATCTAAGTCTACTCACCACACCATTTTATCACTGGAAAGACAGAAGTGTCCTCTCAAGGCAGCCAGGGCAGCATGGGTAGAATACAGATGGAAACCAATGGGAATCCCACAGGAACTACAGAATAAAAGGTTGTAGGTGCTGGGGGGAAAAAAACAGAATATAGGTAAGAAAGAAAATCAGAAACAAATAGAAAATAACCGGTCTCTGGAAGCATTCCTAAAAACTATGCTATCATAGGATTGTCACATTCAAGAAAGGTTAACTCAGGTTTTAATATAATCACGCCTTACATGACAGACAACCTTGTGGATTGTGGCCACAAAAGAAACCATGGAAAACGGACTCATGGACATGGACAACAGTGTGGTGACTGCGGGAGGGAAGAGGGGTGGAAGGGGACTAATGGTAATGGAAAAAAATATATAATTTTTAAAAATCATGGATGCACAACTGTCACTTCAACAGAGAAAAGTAATTTATGTCTGAAAAGCAGAAAAAGAGTTAACTAATCAGATTAACATTTAAACATATAAAACTACACATGACCATTTGAATTAGCTACCAATGAGCAATCAAGTTGAGTAGGCCTTACTAAACAATTTATTAATAGCATTCAAACCAGGATTTTTATTTTGCAGATAAAACAAAAAACTTTTAAAAAGAAAAGGAATCCTATTACTCTAGCAAGCCATCAATTTTCTTTTCCTTCATCCTCCGAAACATTACTGAATGAAGAATCGGGAAATGTTAATTTTAGTGTTAGTTATACCACTTAGGTAAGTCACTTACCATATTTGCTAGTACACAGGAACATCCAAATATTACAAAGAAACATTTTAGGAAAAATAAACCATGTTTCATTATGCAGGTACTGAAAGCATTTTTATTTTTTTTATTTTTATTTTTGAAAGCAACTTTAAAGTGGCTTGGTAGGAGAAGAAATTTGTATGTAGTTAAAATTGAGTACAAAAATCACATGGCTAAAAAGAAACAGATTCATGTCAATGGATACTAAAAAAACCCAAGCAACAAAATACACTAAATGTATTGGTTAATGAAGTCCTATACCGCTCACGTAGTACTGCATTTTTTGTGACGATGGTAACCACAAAGCCAGTCATGAAATAAAGTTGCATT
This sequence comes from Desmodus rotundus, assembly GCF_022682495.2. Taxonomy (NCBI): domain Eukaryota; kingdom Metazoa; phylum Chordata; class Mammalia; order Chiroptera; family Phyllostomidae; genus Desmodus; species Desmodus rotundus. The sequence goes on from NC_071393.1 coordinate 75,012,549, forward strand.
AATTTGAATTAAATCCTATGTAGGAGTTAATTACATCAGATGAAGCATAGTTCCTATAGACCTTCCAACATTTTTCATCTCATAGCACACAGAAACTAATTACTAAAATTATGTGGCACACCAAAAAAATGTATTTCTTGCTAATCTGAGGAAAAAAAATAGGTATAATTTTGGCTGTTGTTGTGTTGGCTGTTGTCATTTTTATTTCATTGAATATTAGTCTGCTAATGGCTCAGGTCCTTCACATAGGTTTGTATCCCCACATCAGGTAAAGAACTATGACCAGTGGGGCGCTAGCTGAAGGCAGAAGGAATACACAATGGGCAGTAGAAGAAGGTACTTACAAACAGCAGCTACGGCCACGTGACCAGTTACAGAAAAGAGAACTGTAACTGTCATGAGTATTTCCACTGTATTTTGTTATGTCTGTGTGTGTATGTGTTTTCTTCCCTCTTAGCAAATGGTTTCTTTCCTTTCTTATTCCCTTATCATGTAACATAAGGTATATTGTCTGTAACATTATTGTTAAATTTGTACCATAGTATTTAAGTTACGAGAAAGCAAGGAGAAAAGTAAACATCAGTTACAGACTTTACCCCCTTTTCTGGAGAAGGGGCTGGTTCATTTTCAGTTATATGTAAAATAGTTGCACCATGTTACACAATTATGATCTCGTTATTGTCTTTATTTGAAGATTTAGTATGGTTTTAAGAGATACATGTGGGTGCCAAGTTAACAAGTGATGGTTCAATTTTGTATGTCAACTTAAGCGAGCCAGTGTGCCCAGTTGTTTTGTCAAACATCATCACGAACGTGTTTGTGAGGGTGCTTCTGAATGAGATTGACGTTTCAATCAGTAGACGGAGTAAAGCAGATCGCGCTGACCGAAGTGGGTGGCCCTCATCTTATCAGTGCTGGACTAGAACAGAAAGACTGACTCTCAAAAGAGGGAACTCTTGCCTGACTGCTTTGAACTCTAGCATTGGTCTTTCATCCTGCCTTTGGACTTGAACTGAAATGTAGGCTCCTCTTGGCTCTAGAGCCTGCTGGCTTTTGGACTAGAATTTATACCTTTTGTTCTCCTGGTTCTCAGGCCTGTGAACTTGGACTGGAGTTAAACCAATGGCTCTCTGGTGTATCCACCTGGCTAACTACAGCTCTTGGGACTTCTCATCTCCGTAACTGCATGAACAAATTCCTGATAATAAATCTCTTCCTGCCAAGTCCCACTGCTCCCCTTACCCCCAAATACCCAAATACATGGGTCTTTCCCTCCAGTGTTTATAAGCCATCTAGATCAGTACTGTTCAACAAAAATATGTGAGCCACATTAAGTAATTTAAAATTCTGTCACCTAAAAAAAAAATTTTAAGCAGGTGAAATTAGTTTTAATATATTTTATGCTACCCAATATATCAAAAATATAATTTTAACATGTAATCAATATTTCTTAATATTAACTTTTTGGTACCAAGTGTTCAAAATCCAGTATGTATTTTACACTCACAGCATATCTCAAGTCAGAATGGCCGCAGTGCTCAACAGGTAGATGTGGCGAGCGGTTACAGCACTGAATGGCCCGGCTCTTGGCTGCATTATCCTCCTTCTAAGGTGATATTCAGAGAGCTTCTGCTACTGGCCCCATATGGTCCAATTCCGAGCAGGCCACCACGCCTTCCCTCTGTTCCCTTTGGGTGGGAAGAGGACACCCCAGTAAGGGTAGGGTCATTCAGTTGGGAAAGAGGAGCAACCGAACTCTTCCTGGTTACTAAAGCAAATAAGAATTCCTATACTTTAACCCTAAAACTGAACCAAACTGGTTAGAATGAACTGTCGTGCTGTCAAAGCCAACACTCAAAATTGAGGAGCCTTATCGTAATAAATTCACTGAGTACTTTGCTGTCACTTGTAAATCATAGTACAGGCAAGATGCAAAGTTTACTAGGCAATACAATAGTACCCCTTATCCTCAGTGGATACTTTTTTTAAAAAAAGATTGTATCTATTTTTAGAGAGGGGAAAGGAGGACGAAAGAGAGGGAGAGAAACACCGATATGTGAGAGAAACATTGACTGGTTGCCTCTCCACGCTCCCAACAGGGGACCTGGCCCACAACCCAGGTATGTGCTCTGACCAAGAACCAAAATGGTGACCTTGTGGGTCCACAGGCTGGCACTTAATCCACTGAGCCACACCTTCTAAGACTCTCAAGGAATGCCAAAACCTGGATAGTAATAACCTATATATATATAGTCACCCAAGGACATATTTTTTGATTTATTTTAGAGAGAGAAGAAGGGAGAGGGGGGATGAGGAGAGAGAGAAACATCCACTGGTGGTCCGTTGTACTCGCCCCAACCGGGAATGGACCTGCAACACAGGCATGTACCTGGACCAGGAATTGAAACAGCACCCTTTCTTGTGTGCACGGAACAATGCTCTACCTGACAGAGCCAGGCAACTAGCCCTGAACCCCATCTCTATTGTGTATTCCTACATATACACACGTATAGCTTCTCTTCTGCATATGTGAGTAGCCAGCATCACTACCCTTCCACTTTGGGGCCGTTATTAAGTGAAGTAAGGGTCACTTGAACACAAACACTGGCACTGTGACAGCTATGCTGATAGCCCAGCCAGCTAGTAAACAACTAGCCATCAGGCAGTACATACAGCATAGATACACTGGACAAAAGGCAGGACATTAAGATTTCATCACACTATTCAGAATGATGCACTATTTAAAACTTACGAATTGCTTATTTCTGAAATTTTCCATTTAATATTTTCAGACTGTGGTTGAGCCTGGGTACCTGGAACCATGGAAAGCAAAACCACGGGTAACAGGGAATGATCATTGTATTCAAGCACATTACCTTCAACTGTGTTTGTCCCCCAGTTTTCTGGGTTACAGCAGAATTAGTCCCGCCATTGCTTATTACAAACTCCAGGTTAAATGCAAACTTAGAAGTCCTAGTTACCTCAGAGGATGTGGTTTCTAATAAGTTATTCTCACTATATACCAAAAGATAGTTTTCTCCTTTTTCCTTTATTACAACAGCATTTTTCAACTGGTGTGCAGCAAGAATTTTTGAAACATGCAATACATGACTATTTAGTCTGGGGCACTGACCTCTTTTCCCTTAGACTGTCAAATAAAAGAAAGACAACAGCCAAAATTATACCTATTTTTCATCAGATTGGCAATATATATATTTTTTTGGTGTGCTACAGAATTTTACTAATTAGTCTGTGTGTGCCATGAGATGAAAAAGGTTGAAAATCACTGCTCTACTAGATATAGCTTTCTTAGCCTCACTTCACTTGCACCAGCCACGAGGGATATGTGGCCCTCAGAAAGATCCTTTTTTTTAATAAAGTAAATTTTATTTGTTTACCTTTGGAGAGAAGGGAAGGGAGGAAGAGTGGGAGAGACATCAACGTGTGAGAGGCACCTGGATTGGTTGCCTCTCTCACGCCCCCAACTGGGGTCCCCCCACCCCAACCCAGACCTGTGCCCTGACTGGGAATTGAACCAGTGACCTTTCAGTTCGGAGGCCAGCACCCAATCCACTGAGCCACACCAGCCAGGTCCAGAAAGATCTTAAAATCTACACAACTACAACTTTTCGATTCATTAATGCATCAAGTTCGTAGAAGACTGAAACAGGTAAAAGGAGTATACTTCCAATGCATTGTATGAATGGAATAAACTTTTCTTCCAGCGCACGATAGAAACAAATTGTTTCCTCCTTGTGCAGGTCCGTTCTACGTTCCTCAGTATCAAGTGAGGGGCTAGAGTCGGATCTGGAACTCAGTACATACCTGCCTTTGAGTGAACCTTCAATGCCAACTAGGAAGGGCTCTTCCAAAATCACGTTATTTGTAACCCCTAGGAAGAAAGAAAAGCGGGTCAGAACGAGTAGCTGTGGGGAGTAGAAAGGGAAAACTACACCTTCCGGATAGGCTCGTCATGTCCACAAACAAGAAAACTTGCCCCCATCCCTGGCAATGGGTTATTTTCCAAATCCTAATCCCGTTTTCTTCCCCAGCCGGCTCTCGGCCACCCCGAGAGAAAGCGGGAACACTCTCTCGGGACCCTCCTCCACCTTCCCCAAACGCCGCTCCCACTCACTGGAGAAGACAACGGCCCCGAGGGACCGCGACACGTCCCAGGCGAGGTGCACGGAGTCAGCGAGCACTGCGTGGCATTGCGCGCACTGGAACACGATACACCTCTCGGGCTGCAGCCAGGACGGCAGCCGCGGGCCTAATGACGGCTCCTCCGTCCCCATTCCTGAGGGGCCAAGTGGCGAGGACCCCTTCACCACCTGTGTGTCCCACTCCATGGAAGTCGTAGAAGTTTCATCAATTGTCTTAGTGCCATCACAAAAGTCCCCCTCCCGCGGCTTTGCATAGCGCGAGCGATACCGCCGCGAGGGCGCCGCCATTTTCCTGCGGCCGCCGCCTGGATTTCGAACACGCACAAGGCCCCGCCCCAAGCCGGCTGCTGCGTCTTCATTGGCCACTTTGAGCCAGGGCGGTCAGTCCCGGGACACACGCCCTTCGGCGCCTAAGCTGGAGTTAGGGGTGGGGTAGAACTTGCGTTTGATAAATCAGCCTTCCTATTGGCCACCGCCAGGAAACTCCTCCTTCAACATTGTTAACCAATGGAAGTGCTGCATTCTTAATTTAAACTGTCTATAGACTTTAGCTTGGTCAACGCTTACAGTGGCGCCAGAGTTTTGAACGGTGCGGTGGAGGTGGGGAATACCCTGTGTGGCTGCCTTCGTTGCAGATCGCGATGACCGTCCCCTCGCTGGAGGAGCTGGACTCCTTAAAGTACAGTGACCTGCAGAACTTGGCCAAGAGTCTGGGCCTCCGGGCTAACCTGAGGGTACGGAGCCGGTGGATCTGGACAGTAGCGGGTGGGGTAGGCTGAGCAGCCTTTGGGAGTCGCGGTGGGAAGGGATCGAGCCCGTCCGTATGGGGTTAGATTTGGTTCCTTAGTATTCCTCCAACTGCAAAAGTTGGGCGGAAAGGGAGCCATAGGCCTCGGCTTCAGAAAGGTTTGTTTGGTTTGCTTTTACTCTGTGATACTTTGCAGGGCATCAATTACGAATGCAGGCGCAGAAAGCTCGAGGAACGCTGGCTCTCAATGCCGATTAATGTTAGGCAGTCGCAGAAATAACAGCCTTGGCTTTGGGAAAATTCAAAAGTTACACTTATGTAAATTGTAATAGCGCCCAAAAGCTCTTGCCAGCCTTGGGGGCATGGAAGAAAGGATGGTTTTTAGGGGACCAACCCCGTGGACACATTTTTATAATTCAGTCTTGATCTGAAATGATCGTTCATTTATTGATCACTATTGTGTTACTGGCTCCAAACCAGTAAGGTCTTTGACTCCGAGGCTGCAAAATGATGTGGGGAAATGTGGGGATTCGGTTTGGGATTGGGTTTCTATATTAGAGACTAGTGGAGTTTTCCCACATAATGCTAATGTATACTCTGGAGATTTGTTCTTCTGGCTCTGATATTTACACTGAGTGAATGCCTAGATCAGCCATTCCAGATGTTTTTAAATGAAACAAAATTAGTGCCCATCTGTTGGGGCTGAATGATAAAGGAGTCTCTTTGGAATAATTCTGAGCTAAGATCTTTAATGGTTCCCAAATATTTCATAAACAGAGCCTAATACCTTAGCTTAAATCCCTTAGGCTTTTTGCAATCTGGCTAAAATCTTTTATCCAAGACTGAATCCAAACTGGACTGGTCGCTGAATACTTTGTCCCTCTTTGTGCCTTTGCTAATTTTGACCTTTCGGCTTCAGATGCCCTTCTCCCTCTGTCTTCTTTATCTTCATGAATAATTTCCAATTACTCTTCACAGTCCCCCTGAACTGACGTCACTCACTTGGTGCCCCATCCCCTCCTCCTCTTTCCCTTAGCCATAGGTCCACCAACCCAATAATCCCAGGAGCCCCTGTGCTTTTAAACAGTTTAGTTTCAAGTACTGTCTTTGAGCACTTGCAAGCTTGCATCTTGTGCTCTGGTTATTTGTGTGTGTGTGTGTGTGTGTGTGTGTTATCTTCTCTACTAAAATTTAAGTTCCTTGAACAGGGATTTCACCCTTCCACCTTGGAAGTCTTTACAGAATTAATTGCAGTACATTTTATATAGCAGAATCTGAATAGTTATTCAGACTCTTATTTACACCTACTTTTTGGCAGTGCACCAGAGGGTAGCAAGAGAGTTACAGTGGAGGCTTCCTACCTGAATTCAGAGCTCTGGCTGCCGGTAAGGCCCCAGACCCATTTGGATCTCTGAAGAGCTGTTGCACCTGTAGATCTTTTTCTGACAGTCCCACCGATCATTGTCTCTTGAAGCACCTGATCTGGAGTGGTCAGTCATCTGTTTTCATAGAGGTGCAGTAGTACAATATTTGTCACCACAGACGCTGTTGCCCACCTAGCGCACAATATCTGGCACATAGCGTCAAATATTTGTTGAAGGATACTATTTCTCAGACAAATTTGGTCATACAAGGCTTCATTATAGCCAATTATAAAAACACACCTTGGAGATGGAGAAAATTAAACTTGGGCTAGGTATTAAATTATATTAAGGTATTGTTTTGTTGGGTGTGATACTGGTATTGTGGTTATGTTTCTCTCTCTTTTTTTAAATCCTTATCTCTTGGTAATACATACCAAGTGTTTACAGGTGAAATGTTGTGATGCCTTGGATTTGCTATAAAATACTCGAGGAAAAAAGAGGGGGGTTGGAAGAAGAACAGCAGAATGTTGTATTATTGAAACATGGGGGTTCATAACACTAGTCTCTGTTTTTGTATGCATTTGAAATTTTCCGTAATGAAAGTGTTTTAAATTATGTACAGGTGGTAGAGCCCAGGAGCTCATTAAATTAGTTACCGTTTTAAGTTCCAAGTACTTCGCAAAAAATGAATAAATTACTCTAAGAAATTTTCAAGATTTGATATTTTAAAAAATGTTATCACCAGCATGATAACATTCTAAATAAATTTAGAAGAGAAAATATTAGCTCTTGATCCAGATACTGTTACTAGTGGTAAAGCAAAATGAAGGAGGCAGTTACTAGTGTGTATTTTGGCCGCCAGTCCTTTTCTCTTCCTGCGCAGGCCCTCCCTCTCCTTCAGGCCAGTTTAGATTACAGAGACCAGCCCTGTTTCCACTTGCAGCGCTCCTCCCTCACCTGGCAAAACTCTAAGCCTGATTAAACTCAGCTTTGTGCATAATCCTTGCCTATACCAGCTGATCCTGGCTGGGAAAAAAATCACCTAAGTTTGTTGGCTGAATTTAATTTAAATTTATGAGCATAAATTGTAAAAGTGCCATTTGATTCTCTCATACTTCTTGGTACTCATTAACTTTCCCATTTTTAAGGACAATTATTTCATATCTTCTTCCCTCAGATCGACTCCCCTTCCCTCACTTGATGACTTCTCCTCATATGCCATGGAAAAATAGATGCAATCAGCTGAGCATTACCTCATCTTTCCACCCCCAAACACTGCAGGCAGCCTGCACCTGTCCCTGCCTACTCTGCCTCCCTCCTGCTACTGTAACAGGCTGTGCCTGAGGGCAGCCTTGCTGTTTGTGCTGGGGATCCTGTTTCTTTCTCTGTGGTACACCCCTGTAATGTCTCTCTCCTGAGACAGTTTCTCCCATTCTGCTGCTCGTTTCCATGATGCATACAATCAAATCTTAACATCACCTATTTAAAAAATTTTTTTTTCACACCCTGGCTGGTGTGGCTTGAGCACCGGCCTAGAAACCAAAGGGTCGCCAGTTTGATTCCCAGTCAGGGCACATGCCTGGGTTGCAGGCCAGGTCCCCCGTGGGGGTGCATGAGAGGCAGCCACACATTGATGTTTCTCTCCCTCTCTTTCTCTCTCCCTTACCCTTTCTCTAAAAATAAGTAAATAAAATCTTTTAAAAAATTTTTTACTTACAATTGCCAGGCAATATCGTGTTAGTTAGTTTCAGGTGTACAGCATAGTGGTTAGACATTCATATAACTTACAAATATCACCATCTTTTAAAAAAATAAACTCTCCTGACCCCACATCCTTCATGTACTGCCCAATCTCTCTGTTCTTTTCCACTGACATTGCTCCTATTGAAGCCCTGCCCTGCATCTTACAAGGCTGGTGGTCCATCTGTTTGGTATTTCATTTTGTCCGGCCTCACTAGCACTTTTTTCTAGTCTCCTTTGCTGGTCTTCCTCTGCCAAATCTCTGACTGTGGAGTGCCCAGAGTTCTCTCCTGGGCCTTTTCTCTAGCTGTGCTTTCTCCCTTGGTGACCTTATCCATTCTTCTAGGACAAATGACTCCGAAATCCACCATCTCCTGTGCGACCTCTCCCCTGAGCTGCTGACTCCTGTATTTAAGGGCATCTTACAACAGCTTGGTCAGTTCAAAACAATTAAGATCTCTTCCCATTCTCAGTAAATGATTCAGACCCACTTTAGATCACTCTCCTTCCTCCCTTCACTGCTCACAACCGCCCACCCTGGTCAGCTCTTCCTCTGCAGTAACTTGAAATCTGGCCTCTGCACCATCTCCAGTGCTACAGCCTAGGCTGTGGCACCCTCGCCCCTTGGCCTCTGCTTCAGCCTGTCTGATGCTCTCCTTGCCTCTACTCATGCCTCACGATAGTGTCCTCTTGGTAGTGGAAACTATTTGGAACTTAGAACGTGTCCTTTTCTTTCTGCTCAGTGCCCCTCAGTGACTTTCCTTACACCTAAAATAAAATCCAAACTCCTCCACAAGTAATAATGAGAAACTTGGCTTGATCCTGATTTGAAGGGAAGTTTTTAAAAAGAAAACAGCTAACTTCGGAGACAGTCGAGGAAATTTGATTGTGGGCTGTGTATCAGAGGGTACTAGGAAATCATTACCTTTCCTGGGTATGATAATTCATTCAAGGTTATATAGGAAAATATCTCCTTATTTTTAGCAGATGTGGCTGATGTGTTTAGTGGTGAAGTATCATGTCTGGGACTTACTTTGAAATAGCACAGTAAGAAGTATATTAATACAGAGAGAAAGCAAACATGAGGCAATATTAACAAGTATCGAATCCAGGTGGGGAGTATAAGAGTATGTACTGAACTATTTCGACTTTTCTATGGACTTATTTTTTGTAATAGCTAGTTAGTTAAGAGGAAGAAATCCCCACTGCCAGCTGTAGCCTGCAGCCCTGTCCTAACCCAGCCTTTGGTCACCTCCCTGCCCTCCACCTGCCCAGGTGTTCACCCTGCAGCCTCTTTCTGTCCTTCACGTTCACCAACCATCCCAGGCCCTCTGGGCTTGGTGTCCGCTGCTTGGAATGCTCCTCCCTCCCATCTTCACCTGCTGCGTTGGCTTCTGACTCACATCTCACCTCAGAAGTCACATCTCTGAGAGGCCATTCCTGATCACCCTAACTCGGGTAGTGCCCCCAATCTAGTTACCAGTGCTGTTTTCTGTTTTGTAGAACCTGATGCCATATTTGTTTCAGCTCACTGGGTTGATAGGCGGTTCTCCTACTATTCCGCTACCTGAGGCTCCCGAAGGCGGAGGCCTTACCTCTTTGGTTCACCACTGTCTCTCCGTTGCCCAGGACAGTGTTAGACACCATCAGTGCGCATGCAGAGAGTGAATGAGTGTGTGCCGGTACAACATCTGTGCCTCCAGCTCTCCCTCTTAGCATCGCCCCGTATCACACAACCTGCTAGAAGCACCCCCTTGGCTCTGCCACATGCACCCCATGTCATCGTTGTGTGTTGGCTGAGATTTTCATGACATTTCAAGGTGTCCCGGATGTCTGTATGATGTAGACTTTATGATTAGCAATACTGTATCATATACCTAAAAATTTGCTAGGGGGATATCACCAAGAAACCCAAAAGTGTGTAGGAAACTGTTGGAGGTGATGGATTGCTTATGGCAGTGATGATGGATTTATGGGTGTATACTTAACTCCAAACACGTCAAGTTGTGTATATTAAATATCTACAGCTTCCGTATGCCAACCATACTCCAGTAAAGTGGTTGGTGGGGGAAGATGTTAGCGACAGGAGAACCAAGAATGCCTACATTCTGCCCTGCTGATCATCCCCTGCACAGGGACAACCCCAAGAGAGGCTCCAGTGTTACAGGAAGGGGGAGCTGGCCCTGAGCAGGTCTGCTAGGGCCCGCCCATAGTGTGTGGGTTATTGACTTGGTACAGGAGAGATTTCACAAGTCTAGGTGATTTTCAGAGTATATTTATTAATGACGGGGATAATGAAACAAGGAAGGGCCTAGAAGCAAGAGGGGAGGGGCAAGTGGGGAAATGAGCCTAGGTGGGGCTGCTTTGGCTCACTAAGAAGTCTGAGGAAAGGCGCCCTGGGAAAGGTTCAGGGGTCAGCCCAGGACGAGCTGCCACTGCCCTTTGCTCCCTGGCTGCAAGCCCCATGGGGACCCTTAGAGTTCAGGAGATGCCATGCCTGTGGGGGGAAGTGTGCATGCCCCTGAGAGGGGGAGCGTGTGCTGCGACTTTGATTTTTGTTTTTGTTTTGGTTTTGGGGGGAGGGCGCATTAGGGATTTTAAAGGTGGGAGTTTAGGGAGGTCTTAGGGGAGGATGTCAATAGAATAGTCATCAGCTTTATGCTGATGGGCCAAAATGAGATTTATACTGCATTCCCCTAACTTCATCTGTCCTGGGGGTGGTTGGCACAAATGGTGCTAATTGGATTTCTGCTCTGTCTCCCTGAGTAGGGTGAGTTAAACTCTTTACCCTCTGGTTGGGGAGAAGTGTAAACCATTTGCTCTTAAGTGTCCTTGGTTTAAGAAAGATGGGATTTACTACTAGATGGCTGCCCGACTGTTCATTATCTACATGTCTCACTTTCCCTTGCCCGTTAATCCTGGCTTAGTAGCCTGTCTCACAAGGAACAAAGGCAAGTAGAAAATAAGGTACCACCTTCTTACTAGCTGGTATGGTGCGGAGCATTCTGGTAAAATGGGCTGGAGCGCGTGCTTCACACCCTAAACGCAGCCTCTCCTGTCCCCCAAAGCCCAAACCAAATCAGGATCTCAGCCACTCTCTCCTGGACACATGATTAATGATAAATGTGGCCAGAGAAGTGCCAAGCCTAGTGGCTGGGTCGCCTTGAGAAAGGAGTCTGGCTGTCAACCACTTGGCTGGGTAGAAGTGGAGGAAAAGAGAACGCAATGAATATGCATAAGAAAACAACAGTCGGATTAGTATTCCTCTTTTAGGAAGGAACAAGGTTTCCTAAGGTGGGAAGAGAAACTAGGAGCCCTTCCCCCAGGGACCTGTAACCTTCCTCCTCAGTAAGACAGCCTCCCCTTTGGCACCCCCCACCTTAGGGACCCCCACCGCACTCCACCAGCTGCCCCAGCCAGCGGGCTGGGTGTAACACTTTCCCCCTTCCTCGCCCCCCACATTCACGCTGATTTTACTCCCTAGGAAGGTTTTGAATGCAACCATAGCCCTCCGCCCTCTTCTAGCGCCTACTGCAGTCATCTCTGGTTTCCCTGTCTTCCATCTGACCCTCGTCCAGTGCGTCCTGCACATTGTTCAGCCAGAGTGGTCATTCTGAGTAAGGCAAAACTGGTCACCCACTGCCCTGCTGCGGATTCTTCAGAGACTGCCCTTTACCCCAAGGGTAGAAATTATGTACTTAAGAAGCTTACAAGACTTGAAGGGCTCAGGCCCTGCCCACTTTCCCAGCATTCTCTCAGCATCTCCTTCAACATCTCCACACTCCAGCCACACTGAACTATAGGTTTGCAAACTTTACCCTCATTCTTGCCTTCCCTATTTTTTTTACCCTTTCCCCTACATCCCACTCTCTAGTCCTAATCGTCCTTCAGACATCAGCAGCTAGAGGCATCACGTATGTAGCGTAGAACTGGAGTATTCAGTGACCTGCCGAAGTCTCCACCCTAGTGGACAAGCACACCGTGTTCTCTCACAACATCCTGAGCTTCCCCGTGTTGGCCCTGCCCCCACCGCGCTCTCATTGCCGCTACCCTTTTCTGACTTCACTCTGCTGGGAAATCTGTGAGGGCAAAGACCAATTCCATTTTGGTCTTCATTGTATTCCCAGAGCCTGCCCAAAGGACGCTTGAATACAAGAACCAGAGAAAACTTTCAGTGTATCTGTCTTGCATATTTGATTTTTGGCTCTACTGTTAAAAATCTTTAACTTTCCTGCAGGCAGACAAGTTGCTAAAATCCTTGAAAGCCCACCTGAAACAGCAAGCTAGAAAAGAAAATGAAAATCAGGTAAGTAAAGATTCTCATCAGCTGTTTAGCAAAACTATCATATTTAGTTAATGAATGATAAGCACAATTAGTGGTGGCCTTTAAGACATGCTGTTTCTTACCAGAGAGATCATTATTGGTTATAGTCAGTCCTTTCAGTATAACTACTGGGGAAAAATGGCAAAACTGCCTTGCAGCAAGTAATGTGTTGAATAAAACGTTCCCGTACAAATGCGAAAGTTAACTACTAGTTGCCAAAAAGTATAAGCGATAGCATGGTGTGAGTAGGGAGGGAAGTCTATTGCGAGTCAGAACAACCCTGGTTCGTGTGACCTGGGGAAACTCGTGCTCCTTGACTCTTAGTTCCCGGCTCTGCTGCGTGAGTCTTGGGAGAGTCAAAGGAAGTGAGGACTGTGAGGGAGAGCTGCAGCGCACTGCAAGCCACTGCCGCCGGGCAGGTTGTCCGGGCTGCTCTGCATCCACACCAGCGGGTGCTGAGAAGGCACGGCACCAGAAGGGTCAACGGTTGCTTCCTTAGGGCCGGTTTCCTCCCTTGAGGCAGAGGAACGTGTTGGAAGGCCGAAAGCAACTGGGCCTGGCGAGCATCTGCTCTATACCTGGAAATGAAGGCAAATATAAACATGAACTGAAAACCTAACTTTCTCATCTCTGTAACTACATTCCAAGTTGCAAACATTTTTAAACTTTCAGTATTCAAAATTTTTCTGATTCCAGGATTTAATTAACTAAAAATAGAAAAAAAAATTTCAATTAATTGAAAGTTTTTGAATTATTTGAAATCAAATAAATCATTTCATTTATATGTACGCACATGCATGTTTTAAATCATTAAGGATAGCCCTGGCTGGTGTGGCTCAGGGGTTGGGTGTCGTCCCGCAAACCAAAAGGTCTCCAGTTCAATTCCGGGTCAGGGCACGTGCCCGGGTTGCACTGAGCCTCACCAAAAGCCAGGGCAACTACACTCTCAGAAGGTGGGGCCCGGGTACCGCAGTAAAATGGACTGAGAAGTCAAGATACAAAGCAGTCTACTTCATCTACTTCACGTGCAGAGTGGCAGGTGTCTACTACAGTCGGAACGTTAGAAGGTTTCTCTGTAAGGAAATTAAATGGTTATCAAGCGAATGCCTTCTGGCATTCAGGGTTCCCAGGTGTGATAGCCTCCTCCCTGCCTAAGGAAGCTGGTAGGTCGGATCTCACCGGATAACAGGCACTCACACATCAAGCTACTAATGAGGTTTTCGCTCTGAAATATGAATAAAAGGCCAACAGTCAAAGACATTTGAGGAAAGCCTATAGCCTGAGAGAGCTTAAGATAAACAAAATGAAAAAGATTACCCTAAAGAAAACAAAGATGATATAGAAAACAAAAGCTTAAAACAAAACAAAACACAACCTTATACCCTGACTGGTGTGGCTCAGTGGGTTAGGCATCACCCCACAAAACGAAAGGGCGGGCGCAGATTTGATCCGCAGGCACGCGCGTGCCTGGGTGGTGGGTTCGGAGCGCTTCCGAGACCAGTCAATGTTTCTCTCTCACGCTGATGTTTCTCTTCCTCTCTTTCTCCCTCCCTTCCCCTCAATAAATAGATAGATAGATAGATAGATAAGTCTTTTTTTAAAAAGCCTTACAGTAATTTATTCATTTATCAGCTTTTAGAATCCAGCTACCCAGAAAAGGCACAGATGATTCAATTAAGGTTACATAACAGGCTGTAATGTTAGCAACCTGGGAACTTAAAAAGAATAGATGACAGAAGTTGAGAGGTGAGGGGACATATAAGGGTGCTAATAAGTTTACAAGCTAGATGTTTCATGTATAGTTGTAGAAAAAGACTTAAGGTCTTTATGTTCAAAACTACAGAGGTAAGTATTAAGAGTGACTAATGTGGTAGGAGTCTGTTAGGAAGAAGGTGGGGAGATGAGTGGTGCGAATGAGCTAATTTTAGCACGTGATAGGCACTAAAAATAGCTACTGAAAATATAGGTGAAAAAAAAAAATGTAAGTGGATATCTCTTCAGCAAATCACTAGTGATGTATAAGCAACCACCTGAGATTAAACCTGAGAAATAGGAAGGCTATGCAGAGAACAAATTACTTTTCATTATAATCTCATTAGTATTTGATTTTTTTTTTTTAAAGATTTTATTTATTTATTTTTAGAGAGGGGAAGGGAGGGAGAGGGACAGAGAAACATCAGTGTGTGCTTGCGCACCCCCTACTGGGGACCTGGCCTGCCATGAGGTAACTATACACACCGTCCAAAAAAGCTTCGTATTAGCTGCAATTACTGTTAGTTATACTGTTACAGTATACTGCCCGGCACATAGCATATATTCAATAAATTAAAACACTTTTAATAATTTCCTTATTTACTCACACTAAAATAATGTTGCATGCTTTCCTAGCCTAGTCTTTTAGCCTGGGTTATTAAATGTGATTATGTCCTTTTGAATGCTCTCTATGTCTTTTCCTCCTTGACTGTAATTTAGTGCTCACGAGTTTTAAAAATATCTTTTGCATGTGTCCTGTATGTTTTTTATTCAGTCTAAATGCTGATTCTTTCTGAGCATTATACTTCTTTCTATACATAGGACATAGCAGATCAATGTCTCTTTTCAGGATGAAAGTCAGACTTCTGCATCCTCTTGTGATGAGACCGAGATGCAGATGACCAGCCGGGAAGACGCTGAGAGGCAGCCAGCTGGGCATGTCACCAAAACAAGGAGAAGGCACAGGACCATCGACAGCAGTCCCGACTCCCAAGTAAATGGACATGTGCAAACTGAACAGAAGCCACAACCCGTACCAGAATTGGTATATTCCGAGGGAACTTTCTTTGTGCTTCCCTTATGCCGTCAGGTAGCGGTACACCCTGTGTTGTAAGCCCCACGAACGCATGTTGCCGCGTGTAGGCTGCTCACCGTGTGCCGAGGTGCTGGTACTCGGGAAGCGCTTATTAAGTATTAAGCACGAGTTAAATATTTGTTGAAGAAACGTGAACCTTCATTAAGTGTTTACTTAAGTGAGGTGTAGTAAATAAGAAGGCAAGAAAAACCAACATTAAATGTGTTTTTTTTTTTTCTCTTTCCTATCCTGTCCCAGGCCATGTGATTACAGGGGCCTCGCTCACTTGCTTTGAGAGGACTGTGATTATATTATCCTTTCATTCAAACGTAATTTTTATAAAACATGGTCCTAGTATTTATTTTCTAGCTTTGTACAGTCCCTTAGTCGTTAGCCTGTCAGGGTCTCTTAGTGTTAGTCTCTCATCCCTGAGAGAGTCGGTCCTGCCATTTGTGCCTTCCAGTGATCCCCAGCATCTCTTCGTCCCAGATTCATACGCTGTGACTCTTGGTGAGGCAGGGAACCAAATCTGCCACACAGAAATCTTACTCTCCCACCCCTGGCTGGTGTAGCTCAAAGGATTGAGCGTGGGCTGCGAACCAAAGGGTCATAGGTTCGATTCCCAATCAGGGCACATGCCTGGGTTGCAGGCCAGGTCCCCAGTGGAGAGCACAAGAGAGGCAACCACACATTGATATTTCTCTCCCTCTCTTTCTCCTTCCCTTCCCCTCTCTCTAAAAATAAATAAATAAAATTTTTAAAAAAGAAAGAAAAATCTTACTCTCCTACTTTTCTTTAACTCCTTTCCCTTCTCAGCTTGGTACCTAGTTTTGAAGGCAGTGATTACTTTTTTGTAAAAAATACCTGACTGTTTTTACATTTTTTTAAAGATTTTATTTACTTATTTTTAGAGAGGGGAAGGGATGGAGAGAGGGAGAGAAACATTGATCGGTTGCCTCTCGCATGTCCCCAACTCCAGACCTGACCCGGCGTGTGCAGCCCAGGCGTGTGCCCTGACTGGAAATCAAACCCTTTGGTTCACAGGCTGGCGCTCAATCCACTGAGCCACACCAGCCAGGGCAATGTTTTTAAATTATTTAATGATAATATTTTGAAATCGAGGTGTAAGTGACATACAAGATTACTTTAGTTTCAGGGGTACAACCTAATGATTCGATCGACGTTTGTACGTATTGCAAAATGAGCACCATATGTCTAGTTAATATGTGTCGCCATACATAGTTACAAAAATGTTTTTCTAGTGATGAGAACTTTTTAAGATGCACTTTCTTAGCAACTTTCAAATGTGATAACCTCTTACTTACCATTTAAATCATTCATTTCCTTTTAAAATATGTAACAGGATCATTCAGAGATAAAAACAAGTGATCCCACTGAGTTCCAGAATCAAGAAAAGCAGGACACCCAGATTCTCAGAACTGCTGCAGAAGTTCCTTCTCCAGCAGATGGGAGCAAAGGAGTAGAGAATACGGTGTCCTCAGGAAAAAGGAGAATAAATGGTATGCCAGTTGCCTCAATACCCAATGTTGCGAGGGCAGCCACGTGCCTCACATTGCTGCGGTTGCCGTCACAAAGCGCTACACACGGGGCGCCTCAAAACAACACGTCTGTTCTCTCACGTTCTGGGGGCGAGACATCTGACACCAAGGTGCCAGCAGGGCCATGCTCCTCCTCCACCTTGGGTGGTCTTCTTCCTGGCCTGATCTGCCTCCTGGTGGTGGCAGCTGACCCTTGGTGTTTCTTGGCTTGCAGCTGCATCACTGTTTCTGCCTCTGTCGTATGACGTTCTCCCTGTCTGCTTCTAAAGACACCAGTCACGTTGGATTAGGGTATCCACCTAATGACCTCCCCTTAACTTGATTATATCTACGAAGACCCTATTTCCAAATAAGGTTACATCACAGTTCTGGAGGTAAAGATTTGAGCGTATCTTTTGGGGTGATAAGAGTGCAACCCATAACATCATTATGTAGACCTTCTAAGGGTTTGGCAAAGCAAAAGTTAGAACCAAATGTCGTAGGCCTTCAGATCATCTTCAGTTATAGAAACCAGGATAAGCACGGTAGCTGGGAAGTTCAGGGAAGCTGATGTCTATCCAGTGATGAGGAGAACCTGTATTTTGACCATTAGCTCCTTCTGGCCTACTCCAGAGACAGGTGCAAAGACCTGTTCACCTATTCAGGTGGGGTATTTTTTTAAAGACTTTATTTTTAGAGAGAGGTGAAGGGAAGGACAGAAACATCAATGTGTGGGTGCCTCTCATGCATCCTCTACTGGAGACCTGGCCTGCAACCCAGGCATGTGCCCTGACTGGGAATTGAACCTACGACCCTTTGGTTCACAGGCCAGCACTCAGTCCACTGAGCACCACCAGCCAGGGCTCAGCCAGGATATTTAAGTGGAGCTGCGAAGTCTACCTTCCCATGGTGTGACCATTTTTATTATGATAAACGTGTATTCTTCGTAGACTCTAACCTCCTAAAAACCTCTCCCATAAATTTTCTCAACTAAAAGCTTGTTTCAGTAAGACCGGAAAACTTCCATTTCACATGCCCAGCAGGACTTGGCACTTTCTGGTTCCATTCCTCAGGAAGCCCGCCGGCTGCAACAGTGCCTCAGTGCTCATTTCAGCCCGGCCCCTCTGCCTTGGCTGGCGCCCACCAAGCAGTTCCATGCAGAATTTCCCATGATGGGCCTTCCCATTTGCCCCAGAATTTTGCATTTCTTCCTAAATCTAGTTCCAGGAGTTCGAGGCTCTGATTCATCAGGTGAGTCTGGTGGGCTGCAGTTTTTAATTAGCACCCCAGGTTTGGCCCTTCCTTTGTCTTTGGGTGCATATGCCTCACATACCCGTTTTTAAATTGTGATTTAGAGAGTGGTCAGAAAATATGACAAAGAGTCAGAAGAGGGCGTGGAATTACAAATGTCCTCCATTCCACCAATTATTTTATTCAGGAGACACAGGTCTAGGACTCACTTTCTATGTCATAGAAAAACTGAGTTGTGGACCCATTAAATCAAGTTTGCCTAATGAAACATAGGCTGTTGGGAGGAGAAAAATCTGATCATGTACTTAGCTTCTGGTAAGAGAACTTTTTAAACTTTTTTTGACATAATTTGCAAACTTAAAGTTGCAAAAATAGTACCAAGAATTGCTGTGTATCTTTAACCTGCATGTCCCAGATGTTAACACTTTACTACGTTTTTTCTCTGTGTATATTTATCTACACATATCCATACATATTTGTGTATACATTTTTTTCCTGAACTGTGTGAGAGTGAGTGGCAGATATGTGCCTCTCCGCAAACCTAAACACTTCGATGTGTATTTCTTAAGAACACAACTACCTTCTCTCGCAAATGGCTGGAGTATAAACAGTTCATCCATGCGGCTTCATACTCCATGTGGCAGCTAACCTTTAGGAACTACTGCTTCTCAAGTTACGGCACAATGTCAAAGAATACCCACGGTTTTCTGCAAAGGCCATTAAAATACTCTTTCCTTTCAACCACACATCTGCGTGTGGCAAGATTTGCCTTCAGGTATGTTTACATCAACCAAAACAACATTTCACAGCATACATCTCTGAAGCAGAGAATCCAAATGCCTTTTATAAGTCAAACATGAAAGAAATTGTAAAAAAGAAATGCTACTCTACTCACTATTTTTGTTGGAAATTTTAGCCATTTTTCATAAATTTATTTGTTAACGTTTAATGGCCATATTGTTAATTTTAGTAGATCAAATGTTTTTAAGTGTTTAGCACATATTAATAGATATAACTAGTATACATGAAAAAAATTCTTTGGGGGCCTCAATAATTTTTGAGAGTATAAAAGGATTCTGAGACTAGAAAGTGTGAGAAATTCTGATCTAATCTATGTAGATCTTACTTAGTTGCATCAATTATTTCAGCAATTATTCCAATATAATTCCATCAGTTATGTCTCTTAAAGGAAAGTCTAAGCTCATCCTTTGCAGTTCACTGTCATCTTTCTTTAATCTACTCGAGCCTTTAATTCTTAGTCTCCCATTGTCTTTCAGGACTTTGGTATTTTTAATACAGGCAGGTTTGGCAGGGCGGGTGGCGGGTCCTCTGAGTGCTGATGGTTCAGGTCAGCCACTTGTGGCCGGAGTCCTGCGGAGTGATGATGTGTCCTTCAGAGTCAGCACCTGAGAAAGTCCAGGGGTTAGTTTGCCCTGGGAGTAGTCAGTTAACTTCCATCATCCGGTTTTGGTGGTGTCTATTAAGTTGCTTCTCTGTGAAGTTACTATTTTTCTTTTTATATTTACTTTTTAGAGAGAGGGGAAGGGAGGGAGTAAGAGGAGGGAATAGGTGAGAGACACATCTATGGGTAGCCTCTCACACCCTAACTGGGGACCTGGCCCTCAACCCCGGGCAGGTGTGCATGGGGGCTGGGAATCAAACCGGCAACCTTTTCATTCACAGGCCAACGCTCAATCCACTGAGCCACACTAGCCATGGCTAAAGTTAACTATTTTTACATTTGTAATTAAGTATCTTGTGAAGAATGACTCTGACTCTGTAAAAATCCTTTCTTTTCTTTTTTCACAGAACTTTTCTCTCTGGTTTTAGAGCCATGGTCCAAGCAGAAGCCCCTGTATAGATGCGAAGGACCTGGGGAAATATGCCAGAATGCTAATGGTGTTTCCTAGGCTGGTGGGATTGTGTGATTTTTATCATTCCAGTTATAATAATAAAATGTTTATAGCAAAAGCTCTGAAAAAAGTGTTTTTAAAGTTCTGGTATAACTTCTATACCAGGCAGCATAACATTTCTGCCTACTTGAAGCAGGGGAGCTAAGATTTTAGCGGAGTTGTAGCGAGTTCTCTGTGCGCCCTGCCTGCCGTGGCTCCCGCTGCCGTGGCAGAGCCTGTCACCTGAGTATGCTTGTGTTGACTTTCAGACCTTTGTCAGTGGCAGGAGTTTGTTGAAATCTCTTCATTAGTTCTGTATCTTTGTATTCAGGTAATGAAGATTCAAAGGTACCTTCAGAAAGAAAGAAGTCGGTCTACACAGATGGGTTTTCCAAATCTGGAAAAAATAAAAGAATTGCAAGCACGACTCCAAGTAAGTTTCGCGCACAAAGAGGCAAAGTGACTGCGGCCCCGCCGCTGTGGAGAGTCAGTGTGCTGCCGCCCCAGGGCCCGACCGGACCTCGGGCCGCGTCTGCGTTCTCACTTTCCGGCCGCGGACCTCGGGCAACTCACTCACCCTCAGTGAACCCTCTTCCTCAGTGAAAAGTGGGAATGGTTGTACTGCGTATGTCATCAGGCTGATACGTAGATTAATTGAGACTTACTTTTCTACTTCTGATTACCTAGAGCAGTAACGAGCATGCAGCAAGTATTCAATAAATATCTGAGAATGAAATGTCTGTAAAGTTCTTGGCACAGTGTCCACCTTGTAATAAATTCCCTTTTTTTAAAAAAAAGTAATAAGTCTAAGGGACTCCATTTTTTGAACAAGTAGTTCTGCCCTATTGCTTGGCACATAGAATATTGATTGAGTGCTTAGCATATATTAGAAATTCATATACTTAATTAAAATACTTTTTTAAAATTGATTTTAGAGAGAGAGGAAGATCGATTTGCCGTTCCACTCGTTTATGCAGTCACTGGTTGATTCTTGCATGTGCCCCGCCCGGGGATCAAGCCGGCAACCTTGGCGCGTCTGGACGATGTTCTAACCAACGGAGCTACCTGGCCAGGGAACATTTGCCAGGGAGTTAGAATGTACATATATATTCAATTAATTAAAATAGCACAGAGCAGCGGCCAACAAACTACTGGCTGCCTTGGCCTATCTTACATATAGCCCTTGAGCTAAGAATGGTTTTTGCAGCTTTAAAGGGTTGTATTAGAAAAGAAGAATACGAGACAGACCATACCGTTTGTGGCCACAAAGCCTAAAATATTTACTGCCTGCCTTTACAGAAAAGGTATGCCAGTGCTTGGCATAGAGCTTTCTAAACATTTTAAAACATCAAGTTTATGGTTAAATGATACCATGGGATTAATTGCTGAGGTGAGAGGACAAATCTGCCATTCTTTTCTTACCCTCTAGGCTAAACCAAAACATCAGTACGCAGTGAAATGGCCAGTGGAGAGACAGTGATAATGTTTGATAATTTTTAGGATATGTTTTATCCCTGAGTTCCAAAAACTAAATGTTTTGAAATTAAATTTTGGTAAAGATGATGTTGAAATTGAATGTCAGAGATGCTGAAAAGAAAATAAGTGTTAACAGAAGTACAAAGAGAAGGTGAATAAATGGATTTTGTTTTGTTACTAATTTTCATCTTTTGTGGAATGTTCTAGACTTTAAGAAACTTCATGAGGCTCGTTTTAAGGAAATGGAGTCCATTGATCAGTATGTCAAGAGAAAAAAGAAACATTTTGAACAACACAATTTACTTAATGAACTAAAGGTAATTATGTTCTTAATTGGACTAAGATATTTGATTTTTTTTTCTTTAAATTCCCACCCAAGGACTTTTTGTTTTCATTGCTTTTAGAGAGAAGAAGGGAGGGGTGGTTAGGGGGAGAGAGCAAGAGAAACATCGATTAGTTGCCTTTTGTACAAGCCCCAACCGGGGTCGCCCTGACTTGGAATCAAACCCTCAACCTGCCAGTGAGCCGCACTGGACAGAGCTAAAATATTTTATTTTAATGTTGATACTGTGTGTACACCATGGTTAATACAGCCAGCTTTCTATTACTCCATTAGTGGAACAGATTTGTTTGAGTGTAATGTATCTTTATTGTCTTAAATTGCTCCCCCCACTCACCTGCCCGCCCCACCCTGCCACCCGCCATGAGAATTTACAAATCCCTCCAGATAAAACAGTGACACCTCACTATACAGAATTAATTCCAAAGTGGCAATAAGTTACTACTCTGTTTCCTACTTATCTTTTCCTGTCTCTCACACAGAGGAAAAAGGGGTGACTAGCAGTGGCTAACTTAAAGGCTTTCAGTGATAACTGAGCTCCCTGGGAGCCTTCAGTCCAGGTCCTACAGGACTCTACTTCTGAGGCTGGGTTAGCAGGGCAGTGAGCTGGTACCATCCTAGAAAGTTGATGCTGTTGCCTTACTTGGTATCTGGTATTCATGGGGCGCCACAGAGGCCTGGGAAACATTTATTTTAGAACTCTTAGTACATAACCAACCACCTGCTATTTCTCACGAAGAATTTGAGGCAGTTTGTAGTATTACAACACAAAACAGTATAAAGGTGATTTAGAAAGGGCCGAAAATGAGCACCGTTAGCAGGGACATTGTCATTTTATCGCTCAGTTGAGTTTTGAGTATTCTGATGCTGATGCCAACAGGGAGATGCACTGGGTGATAAATTCTAAATAATAATTTAAAAAACACATAAGCTTCTCAGTGAGAAGCTTAATCTTGGGAAATAAACATTCATTTGGACAGATGTATAAAACCACTGTTGCACAATTGAAGACGCTGTCAGTCAGTCTTCCAGCAAACAGCACCAAAGCCACGTCATGGCTTTAAACGTCGCCATTCCTGCACACTGGCCGAACAGCAGGGGTGGAGAATCAGAGCAGCGATGCTCAGTGTGTCCACAATACTTCCTTAAATATTAGCAGGACTGGGTATCTTTGCACTCACGGTTGCATGCAAGTTCAATTGAATGGGACAAGACGCCCATGCTGACACCACTGAAAGTAGACATTTAGCTTCTGTTTCTGCATAGGCTTGGCTAGTGGCGAATATGCCCAGGACACAGGGCCATTCGTTTTCCTTACCATGGAGCTAGGTCTGCTTACGTACGTACTTGATTGACAGTCAAGCTTTCTGTATGACGTCACATGGGTGAGTTGATTTTCCAGGTAGAAGTAAAGGGCAGGACAACTGTCTCAACGGTGAACTTGAGTGTAGCCTTGAAGATGTGTTGAATAAATGAGTGGCTTATCTTATTTTTTAGTGCCAGCCCCATCTGAATGAGTTTAGTTCTAAATCCCACCCCACAACCCTTATTTAAGGGCTCGGCCTACGGATGGGTTATTTAGTATTGGACCCACTTGGAGAATGGAGAATGAAGGTAATTACAGTGACTTCGCCATAGCTGATAGGAAGTTTGGGGATTGGTCATTTGGATAGTGATAATACTAAGTGAGCAAATCGTCTTTCCTTGATTTTCACAATTAGAGAGGGGACCCCCCCCCCTTTGATTTGCTGCCAAACGGCCCCCTGAGATGCGAGCGTGCTTACTTCGTTAACAGTGATAATGATCAAAGTTTTAAAACTTTGATAATATGAAAAAAATCCCAGTTGGTATCTCTGTAATCATTCTGTTACAGGCTGTTTATATGTTATATATCTTTTTTTATGTTACAATTGGCTATTTTTCTTTGAACTTCTTTTAAAATTTTGCACATTTATAAGTCATTAATCTATATAATGATATATGTTATGTTACAAATATTTTCCCACAGTTTATCTTTTAACTATATTAATGGTGGCTTTTTACCTTGTAGGAAGTGTTTTTCATTTTTAGTTAAATCTATCCAGCTTTTTCTTTTAAGGCTCTGAATTTGGTCATGCACTACCTGTCCCAAGATCACAAGAGTGTGCTCTTACGTTTCTACTTACCGTTTTGTTCTTTTTCCCTATGTTTAATCTACAACCCATGTTTTTATTTGTGTATTAATGACTGAGTTCCTTTTTTCGTTAGAACAAGATTTTTATTGCTGAAAGAAAGGGAGGGGTTGATTGGATGTGTGGCTAACAGAATGAATTAGCACCCCCAGAGTCAGCAGTATAACGTTCTACCTGAAACAAAGCCAAGAAGGTGGGCTCTCGGCACAAGTAGAATCATTTATACATTGTGCATTGTATGGTGTTCAAGCAAAGACGCAGAGCCGACGGTCCTGGCACCAGTTGTGGACTGCAGGGAGACAGCGTGAGGAAAGGGGAATTTTAGGGGGTGCATAGAAGAAGGATAAAAGGTGTGATTAGATACAACAGTATACCTTGTACCTCTGGCCTGAGTCCTCAGCTTATGGTAAAGATGTGTATTCACTAAATGTTGTTTTAAATTTGTCTCTCGACATTGGCATTCTTCTGCTTGCATGTCAGAATGAGAAGTTAACATAATTCTCTAGTTGTTCATATTTATAGGAGTAATCAGAATTCTTTTGTCATTTGGCTTTTCATTGTGGATTTCGGTCGTCCTGCCTCTGTTGTCAGTTAGTGAAGTGCCACTTCTTCTGCTTACACCAGAGCCTAGACTAATGACAATAAAACATCCAATTACTGTCTGCCTTGGCAAGTGATAACCTACGTGGAGCTCTTCTCGGCCATTACAGAGAGAGCACTTTCCTCCCTCCCTTCTTTTCTTTAGGTTTTTAGTTTTTAAGAATTTTTAAAAACTATGTGGGGGTGAAGTAGGGGTGGAATTATTTGTAGATTCTACGTGCTAATCATGTTACAGGTTCTTCTTTGAGTTTGTATTTAATAATCTACATGTCATTCTCTCAAAGTTACCTCATCTCCAAGAGAACCTACTTATTCTCCCTTTCTGGCCCTAGGATCTCTTTAAGCCACATTATTTCTCTAGTTAGAAAATGCCTTGCTACTTGGGAGTCGGGAATGGCTTTACTCAGTACATCCAGAGGTTACTGTTAAATCAGAGCCACCACAGCAGGGAGGAAAGGATGAGGTAGTGAGGCTAAGAGTGGGGATGAAACAGGATAAATGGGGGTGCTCTTCTGCACTTTGCCAAGGAGACAATACTGTCTCAGAGGTCAAACTTTAATGGTGCACTTGCCTTTCTGCAGAAGCAGCCCATCACTAAGCACGCGGTGGCAACTCCAGTTGGTCTCCAAGGGAGAGTCTCCACGGTTCGGACGCCTGCGAGCCAGCGGCGTTCACAGGGCCGGGCCCGGGGCGCTGCAGATCAGAGCAGCTTGTGTGTGAGAGGGTCGGTCAAGCGCTCCACTCTCTCCGCCACTAAAATGAACGTCAGGTAAAGAACTCCAAAATGTGACTGAGGGCAGGTCCGAAAGCTTTGCAGCTTCTGATGCACGTCAGGTGGGCTACATCAAATATGTTTTCATGGTGATAGCAAAAGAATGAGGAAGAGGATCAGAACAGGAAAAGATCAGCAGATGGCTTTTATAAATTCTAATCTTTTCCTTTAAATTTGTATTTTGTTTTCGTCTTTTATCCAGCTTCCCTAAACTCACATTTGATTCATAAGTAAAGCTAGAAAATAAGATATATGTGAATATTTTCCGTTTTATTAGTTTTAGGTATACCTGCAAAGCTGTGTAAAGAGAAATCTTTCCCTTGACTTAAATACAAAGTTGAGGCTAAATTCCTGTAGAAAATCTCTCAGTGCAGTGAGTTAAAAAAACTGGCACGTCCAAAAGCATGAACACTGTACCTGTCGGGCGCTGCAGTAACATAGCTGTCTCACGCCCATCGATCCCTGTTTGGTTCGCTTGTACCTTTCCTGACATCAGGGTACCCCTCAAGTATGACTGGCCCCAAAGATGAAGATCTTCATGCTCCTTTTCTTTTTAAATTTATTTATTTATTTTTAAATTTATTTTTTTAATCCTCACCTGAAATTATGTTTATTGATTTTAGAGCGAGAGGAAGGGGGTGGGGAGAGAGAAACATCAATCGGTTGCCTCTCGTATGCACCCCAACCGGGAATCCAACCTGCAACCTAAGTATGTGCCCTGACCGGGAGTCCGACCTGCAGCCTTCTGGTGCATGGAACGATGCTCCAACCAACTGAGCCACCAGCCAGAGTACACTCTTTTCATACCAAAATTTTATTCTCTCCTTTTTAAAGAGCATTTGTAGCATCTGATAGAGCCAGTGCATGGTAACGCTTCCCCAATGTGTGCAATTATCTGGCGTAGTTTTTAACACTTAAAAATGCCCTTGAGTTTGGCGTTGTACTCACTGACTTAGCTGGGAATGTGAGCTACCTGTACTTGGCAGTTCGGATTATATTTAGTACTGTTCCAGAGTGCCATGGTCCGGGTCTACCGCCCGTTTTTCTGCAGTATACAAACAGCCTAGACTTCTCACCATCTGTCCAAGCACATCCAGTCTTCCCAGCTCTGTTGCAGAGTCTTTGGTAATAATTTAGGGTGTTGACTCAGGATCACCATCAGATTATCAGTTTTAAGTCCAGAGGTCCCCTATAACCCTCCACCACCAACCCTATGTGTATTTATAGCTCAGTAGTATTCATTGAATGTAAGAACTGTCAACTGAGGACTCACCATTATTTTATGAACCAGTAAAAAAAGTCACTGCCAGCTATGACATGTTATCATTTTAAAATACATCCCAATATCAGAGATACTAAAATGTAGGAAAACTATGTATCAGAGAATCCATGAAATACATACATTTATGGCAAATGAATAACATTCTTCTAGGAATATGTAAGATCTGTTCCCATCACTCATTTGACATAGTAATGTCTAGTTCCCTCTAACTTGCCATCACCAGGAAGAGAAATAAGGGGAGCTTCTTCCAGTACCTTCTAATGTGTAACTCACCGTCTGCAGCATGTCCTTCAGGCGCTGCCTTGTACTGTCATTGGCCAAGATGGCAAGAAGAGAATACAAGCCATATCTTATGCACTTGACATGAGCTTCTCTTGGCACAACTCATGTCTTGTACTCCACTGTCCCATTTAGGTTTTCAGCTGCTACTAAAGATAATGAATACAAGCGTTCACTGACCAAGACTCCAGCCAGAAAGTCTCCACATGTGACCGTATCTGGGAACACCCCAACAGGCCAGGCTGTGCTTGGGACAAACAAGTTAAAGACCATAAGGAGGGACTCTGCTGCAGGTAACAACAAACTGTTGGTTCACCTTTAAGATATGTAACTTCCTGAAATTAAGTAAAGCTGTTTCCTTGAAGCCTCTCCATATCTGTAAAATCTAAAGCAAACATTTCACTATAGCATATTCTTCATTTTATACTAGTGATGGAAATGCCAGAGACACAAAGTAAAAACTAGTGTCTCCCTGAGACTCTGTCCTTCCGTCCAAGAGGACTCCTAAAATGGTAACCCTCCCTGAAGACCTTTCAGCCCCTACTCAAACCCAGGGATTAGAAGGAGGATCACAGTATTCGTTACAGCCTCTGAATGGGGCTGCAGGACTCTACCCTAATGTGAATAAATGGCATGGTGTTGACTAGGAGGCTGGGTAAGCTAGGTACCCTTGTCCACACTGTCCACTTCATTGTCATCTACAATGCCCAGGTGGTTTTCAAAAGAATACTGTAAAACCACGCGAACATTTAAAACAGTATCACCAACAGGTTGAGGCCTGTGTTAGAAGTGAGCAAGTCAAGGTTCTCTTGAGAGTCCTGTTGAATGTGTCGGTCAAGAGCCTTGATTACGCAGAAGGGATTGCCAGATTCCCTGAGACTAGAGGAATCGAGCGGGACTCCAGAGTGGGTCATTGTTAGTAATAATTAGTGTGGAGACTCACAGGCATTCTTCATGCCTTTGAGACCTAAATTAAGGATTGAATAGTGAGACAACTGAATTTCAAGAGAAAGACCAGAGGTGGGCAGAGTGCATTTATATGATTCTTCCTCTGAATGATCTCTCATTCCCACCCTAATCCTTATTCATGTCTATACCAGCTAGCAAATGTTCCATGGAACATTCTAAATCATTCTGTAGTACAGGAAGAAAGGGACTTGGGCAGAGGGCAGTGCTGAAAAACGGAGGGTGGTCTTGCCTAAGAAATGACACTGTCATTTTACGGAGAGCAGTATGCGCTCTGAGCTCACTAAGCACCCCCCTTGTAATGAGAAGGGGCTCACAAACGCTCTCAGGTAAGGGCATGAGGCATTAATGTGGACCGTATTCCAAGCTTTCTCCTCTAATTAATTCAGGGCTGTGACCAGTTGAGGTTAGATATTTTATTCCCCAGATATCAAATATGAATTTTATTTTTTAAAATATATTTATTGATTATGCTATTACAGTTGTCCCATTCCCCCCCATTCCACTCCATCCTGCCCACCCCCCTCCCTCCCACATTCCCCCTCCATAGTTCATGTCCATGGGTAATACTTATAAGTTCTTTGGCTTCTACATTTCCTACACTATTCTTACCCTCCCCCTGTCTATTCTCCACCTATCATTTATGCTACTTATTCTCTGTACCTTTACCCCCCTCTCCCCCTCCCACTCCCTTATTGACAACCCTCATGTTCTAGTTGTTTGCCTAGTTTGCTCTTGTTTTTGTTTTAGGTGTGGTCATTAATAACTGTGAGTTTGCTGTCATTTTTACTGTTCCTATTTTTGATCTTCTTTTTCTTAGGTAACTCCCTTTAACATTTCATATAATAAGGGCTTGGTGATGATGAGCTTCTTTAACTTGACCTTATCTGAGAAGCACTTTATCTTCCCTTCCATTCTAAATGATAGCTTTGCTGGATACAGTAATCTTGGATGTAGGTCCTTGCGTTTAATCTTGGGTAACTTAATGATGATGTGCCTTGGTGTGTTCCTCCTTGGGTCCAGCTTCTTTGGGACTCTCTGAGCTTCCTGGACTTCCTGGAAGTCTATTTCCTTTGCCAGATTGGGGAAGTTCTCCATTATTTGTTCAAATAAGTTTTCAATTTTTTGTTCTTCCTCTTCTCCTTCTGGCACCCCTATAATTCGGATGTTGGAATGTTTCAAGATGTCCTGGAGGTTCCTAAGCCTCTCCTCATTTTTCCAAGTTCTTGTTTCTTCATTCTTTTCTGGTTGGATGTTTGTTTCTTCCTTCTGGTCCATACCATTGATTTGAGTCCCAGTTTCCTTCGCATCACTATTGGTTCCCTGTACATTTTCCTTTGTTTCTAGCTTCATTTTTTCATCTGTTTTTCGAACAAACTCAACCAATTCTGTGAGATATTGATAACCAGTGCTTTGAACTGTGCATCCGATAGGTTGGCTATCTCTTCGTCGCTTAGTTGTATTTTTTCTGGAGCTTTGAAGTGTTCTGTCATTTGGGCCATTTTTTGTTGTTGTTTGTTTGTCTTGGCGCGTCTGTTACTTTAAGGGGCGGAGCCTTAGGTGTTCACCAGGGCGGGGTAACGCTGGTCGCTGAGCTGTGACGCTGGACGTGGGGGAGGGGCCGAGTGGGAGCAATGGCGCCCGCCTCACTCTCCTCCGGATTTCAATCTTTCACTCCGCTACCCACAATCAAACTGGGCCACTCTGGTGCTGGTTCCGAGTAAGTGGGCCTGTGCACACTCTAGGCCCCTGTGGGTCTCTCCAACAACCTCTCCTGTGAGGCTGGGAGTCTCTCCTCCTGCCGCCCCAGACCCCAGGGGCGCTTTCAATCAGAGGTTTGAGGCTTTATTTCCCGGAGCTGGAGCCCTGGGTTGCGCAGTCTGCTTCGCTGCCCACCGTTGTCCGGTTTATCTGTGTGCGAATGTGGGGCTGCAGGGTGCTACCCGCTGCTCTGCCTGCCCCGTTCTCCGCCACTCTGAGTCCGGCCCTCTGGGTTTATCTGTGCAAATGAGGGGCCGCAGGGTCTGCTAGTGCTCGGACTGCCTGCGCCATTTGTCCCCCACTCCGCCAGCCTCAGTCCCGCCACCGCCACGCGAGTCCTCTCCACCCTGGTGCCCGTCTCAGTCCCTCGTACCCGTCTGGATGAATGTTTATTTTCTATTTCCTTGGTGTCGGTCCCCCTTGCTGTTCGATTCTCTGTCAGTTCTGGTTGTGTGAGGAGGCTCAGTGTGTCTACCTATGCCGCCATCTTGGTTCCTCCCAAATATGAATTTTATAAATATGAAATCAAACTGTACGTTGTTTTGGGGTTTTTTGTTTTTTTGGTTTTTTTCCTGTGACTTGCTTCATTCACTCAGCATAATGTTTCAAGAATCATCCGTATTTCCCCAGCCAGCGTGGCTCACTTGGGTGTCGTCCTGCAAAGTGAAAGGTCATCGGTTCAATTCCTGCCAGAGTACAAGCCTGGGTTGCAGATTCAGTCCCTGGTCGGGGCACATATAAAAGGCAGCAATTGATGTTTCTCTCTGCATCAGTGTTTCTCTCCCTCTCTTCCCCTCTAAAATCAAAAATTAAATTAAATAAAAAAAAAGAATTATCCATATTGATAAATGAGCTCAAGTTCATTCATTTTCACTGTTTTTCAATGGTACAGCTATACGAGGTCTATCCAGAAAGTATCTTACCATGTAATATGAAAAATAGAGACATTCATTGAAGAAGATACAAGAAACCTTGTACACAGGACAATGACGCCTCAGTCCCCTTCAAAGTGGGTACCTTAGGACCTCACACAGTTCTCCCAGTCGCCATCAGCTACCCCATTGTATTTTCCTGAATCTCACCGACAGTCTGAAATCTCTTCCCTTTCAAAGGTGATTTTAGGTTTGGGAAAAGCCAAAAGTCACAGGGCACCAAATCTGGGCTGTAGGGGGTGCTAGTCACCTGAGTGATCAAAAAACTATACACAGGACGTGATGCATCAGCAGGCGCATGGTTGTGATGAAGCTGCCAATCACCAGTTGCCCATAGCTGCGGACTTCTGAATCATCCAAATAGTTTCCATGGAGGAATGTTCAAGCTTAAGTCAAAATTTGATGCAGATTCGTTTCTGTACTCAGTCATTTTGAATGCGATGGCCACTCAGTCATGTGCTCACTCAATGGCACCTACCACCCCCCATTGACTAGTACAGTGAAGTCATCACTGTTCACGCATGTGCATTCCAGTCCACTCCCCTTGGCTGCCAGGTTACGTCATTGTTGTGCAAACCGTTCTCGTTATATTAACAATGGCTGGACTGTTCCCAGACAGACCTCATATTTCAGTTTATCTATTTTACTGCTCGTAGACATGGTTATTTCCAACTTTTGTTACTATATATAGTGACCATTCTTGAATATGTCTCCTGTACATGTGTAAGAATTTCTCTAGACCTTGGAGTGGGGCTGCTGGTTAGAAGGATATGCAGTTTACTGACTGAATTGTACCGATTTACACTCTCAGCAGCAGTCTGTGACAGCTGCATTGATCCCCTCCTTTCCACTCTTTACTACTGACAAAATGGGGTGGCTTAAGCACGGGGGTTGTGCCTTTCTGTTTTAACTAGGAGGTCCTAGACTCTCATCACATATACAGGCAAGTGCTACCATTCGACAACAGCCTGCACGCAGCCTGTGAGCAGAGAGGGTTATTAAATGTGTGCCAGACATGTGCCCAACTGTAGAAATACTTGGCTTGCTAAATTATACCATCCTGGTATACTTTTCTTATGCTGCAAAAATTCACATTCTTAAATGATAGCTTTTATTAATAATAAACAGAATCATGAATCTTTTCATCTATATATGATTAGGTTGCTTGCAGGCTTTATATTACTGAAAATGCTACTACTAATGACATAATTTTTAAGAAGAGTAAATAATATCAGGTAAATAGCCTGAAAAATTACCCATTAATTCTGTTTTAGTTTTTTAAAGGTTTTGTTTTTAGAGAAGGGGAAGGGAGGGAGAAAGAGAGAGAAACATCATTCGGTTGCCTTGCATACACACCCCCACCAGGGACAGAAACCACAACCCAGGCGTGTGCCTAACCAGGAATCGAACCAGCGACCTTTCGCTTTGGAGGACAATGCCCAGCCAATGGAGCCACACCAGTCAGTGCTGCCCAGTTAATTCTTTTAACAGGATTCTAAACTCCCAGCTGGTCCTAGGAAATGTCTTCATGTTTACAGACTGTTTGGAGAGCAGCAACCAGGGAAAACAAATCTGTTTCAAATTGTTTGTATAGATTATATTTTTAAGATTGAGAAGTGATACTTAATTTAAAAAACCGTAACAGGTCTTTTTATCTCTAACTACACCCTTGGGTTTTGTGTGTTGGCTTTTTCCAGTGTTTACCCCATTTAAGCTGTCGGCTGGCGCAGCACAGACTCCAGTTTCCAGTAGGAAGCCAGTGTTTGACCTGAAAGCAAGCTTGTCTCGTCCCCTCACCTATGAGCCACACAAAGGTACGTGGGGATGTTTTGAGGCACAAGACATGCGAAGACTTAGGATTAACCAATTTCACATCCGAGCATGAGACTCAGATGGAACACTACTTGACCACCTAGGGTTCCTGCCCGGCCCCCCATGATTAAATAAAAGTCCACTAAGCAAGTATTAAATAATTGATTCAGTTAACATTTTTGTTATTCAAAGACATTTCTAATCAGCGTTACTACAAAGAATTAATAAAATTTCAGCCCAAATCAAGAAACTTAGAAGTGAGCCTAGGGGAAAATGAGTGTTTTCTTTACCATTTTCAAAAGACCCAGGCTGGCTGCAAACTACCAGTCCAACTGAGTGCCTCAGCTGCACTGAGTGGCCGGGGGCCATTCTTGGGCATAGTGAGATGGAGCGCTCTTACAGCTGTCCAGAACACCGACGGTCACCGCGCCCTGCCTTTCGCTGCGTTTGGAATTACACTGAAACAAAACAAACACTTCCTACAGTCATCGTGCTTATGTAACATTTATCTTTACATTACTGATGTCAAGGAAACAAATATAATGTAAACATAAATCTTTTAAAAATAATTATTTATTTATAGAGGGAGAGGGGAAGGGAGGGATAAAGAGGAGAGAAACATCAATGTGTAGTTGCCTGTCACACACCCCCACTGGGGACCCGGCCTGCACCCCAGGCATTGCCCTGACTGGGAATCAAACTGGTGACCCTTTGGTTTGCAGGCCTGCGCTCAATCCACTGAGCCACACCAGCCAGGGCTGAAAACATCTTATTTAGCTGTTAAGAGTCAGGTCATCTGTGGTGGAAGGAAGAGGTCAAGTCTCCTTCTCTACACACCCCACTTTTTCTCCTCACGTTTTGCCATCCGTGGCAATGGCCCCTCTCACCAATATGTTGTCTTCTGAGTTGTCTGGGCAGACACCTGGGAGTCCCCTTTGGGCTAGTCCTTTTACCTCTACCTTTAAAAAAGATCTTTAATCTGACTGCTTTTCACCCCTCCGCTGTGACTCCCTTTGGTCCCAATCATCTCTTCCTTGGGCTTCTAGAACAGCCTCTTTGCCGCACTACAACCTTAGAAACAAACAGCATCTTACTTCCTTGCTTAGAACCTCCTGAGGGTTCCCATCTCCCAACCTCAGTCATCGCCTTCTCCCTTCTCTAACTTTGGGCCAATCACATGGGTGGTTCAGCCCCTCAGACACCGAGCTCATTGCCACCTCCAGGTTATTGAACTTGTCATCCCTCTCCTCTACCTGGAATACTGTATCCACAGGCCTTTGCATAGCTTGCTCCCTCATTTTAATGGGACGTCCACTTAGCTGCCACCAGCTCAGGCCTTTACGCCCCGGCTCCCAGTCTTTACTCCTTAGCCTGTTCCCCATTTCTTCATAGCACATGGCACCACCTGATGTTATGTTTAGTTGACTGTCATCTACTACAACCACTGGCACGCTAACCCAAGAGACCAAGGATTTTGACTTCTTGGTTCATGGCTTATGTCCTCAGCACCTACGACAGTCCCTGGCATATGCCAGGGACTCAGGAAGTGTTTGCTATGGGAATGACTATGACCACCACTAAGTAAGTAGTACTTCAGCAGTTACTGGTTGAATAATAATGATGGTGCAACAGTCATTTTTATAAAATGGGAAACTGCAAATGGTAATCACTGGTTCTCAGGCATGGGTCATACACTGTGCAAGTGGAGCTCTACATAAACACTTGGAAACTTGGTCCCGGTTCTAAAGCCAACAAATTATTCCCACTTGTTCCATTTTAAATACGACTTAATGTATAACAGTAATAAACTGCACAGGTAAAATACTGCTTTAATATTAAACATAATACAATGCAACCTTGGGATAAATTACTTTGTTGTGATGGCTTCTTTTAAAATGCTATGTAATAGGAGTTTTTTTGTTTGTCTGGTTTTAGTATTAAGGTTTACTCTGTGATTTTCCAGGGACTAAAAAGCAGAACTCAGCCCTGACTGGCATGGTTCAGTTGGTTGCACATCATCCCACAAGGCAAGACGTTGCTGGCTCGATTCCTGGTCAGGGCACTCGTCTGGGTTGCAGGCCCAGTCCCTGTCTGGGGTGTGTGTGAGAGGCAACTGATTGATGTTTCTCTTTCTCCCTCTCTTCCCCCTAAAAATAAATAAATATATATATATATTTTTTAAAAGCAGAGCACAGTATGTAGATAAAAAATGCAATTATATCTGTGGACTATGAAATTGAACTTAATAAAAGACATACTGGCAAATGTCTATTAAAATGTACATGTTGATAGCAAGCAAGTAGCCACAGATGAATAAAATTAGGAATATAAATACAAGAGCCTTCATTAATCTGTCTTTGTCTCTGGTTCTAAACTAGGAAAACTTAAACCATGGGGACAGTCTAAAGAAAATAAGTCCCTGAATGAGCATGTAAACAGAGTTAGCTTCCACAAGAAAACTTACAAACAACCTCGTCTCCAGACTAGGTGAGTATATAATTATCCATTTCTGTAATTCTTTTAATTTCGAAAGACTGCATATGAAAGAAGAGCCTATCTGCCCAAATAACACACCTGGATATCCCTCCAGACACCAGTCCAAGTACCCAGGGCACCTTGGTGTGCAGATAAATGTAAATTCATCCCTTCAGGGGAACCAGGCTTTCCAGGCTTCAAGGCCCTGCACAGGGTAAACCCCAGGATGATCCTTGGAGGCTTTCTTCTGCGCTTCCCTGCATGAAACCCTCCTGAGATAGAGTTACCTTCATGTGACTTGCCTACATCCACCTGCCACCAACACCTTTACTAATTATATTTGCTATTAAGATCATTAACTTGATCTCTGGGCTTTTTTTTTTCCCCCCTTAATCCCTTTCCTAATGCTAAAGTCAGATCCTGGTTCCTAGTTGCAGCATTTTCACCAGCTAGGTAATTTTAAGCTTGACATTTGACTTCCAGAGGTAGAGATTTATCTATTAAAACAGAAACTACAGGGGTTGGATTCAAGCACCAAGGTGCTTTCCGGTTTCAGTTCTGTGCTTGACTTTAGAATGCCGCATTAAGATAATGGGAAATACCAATTTATAGCCCTTTTTAACACAGCAGCGATCTTCATCACAGACCCCCAGGGTAGACAGCAGTATCGCTGTAAGTGTGTTTAAGTTTGGACGGCAGTCTAACAAGTGCTTTAGAGTGGTCTGCTGAGGAGTTTCACCTGAGCCTAATTAACACGCACCTGTGCCTTTTAGGGAGGAGCAACGCAAGAAACATGAGCAAGAACGAAAGGAGAAGAAAGCAAAGGTTTTGGGAACTCGAAGGGGTCTCATTATGGCTGCAGATTAATAGTTTAACATCCTGCAAATATTCCTTTATTCTGAACCTTTTTTTGTACTGTTTTCCCCACTTTAGTCAAAAGATCTTTTTCTTTCTCTCTATTCTAAAGTAGCATGTGTTCATTACCTTAAAACTCAAAAATTCTTCCAAATGGTTTTAACCTAAGTCCCAGTACAACTCAGTTTTCTAAAGAGACCCATCCTATAGATTTTTTTTATTCCATCATATAGATTCTCGGCCTACATCATTAATGTCAAGTTCCCTCTTCTGTCTCTAATATTAACAGAACTGCAATCCTCTTCTAGGCAAGAGGATTTGCCTGACAGTAGCTAGTGACACTGCAAGCTTTAGTAGAAACTGAGCAGGAACACGAATAGGATAAGCTGGGCAAAGGCACCTCTTCATCCTCTAAAGAATCTAATCGCTCGATGAAACTGTGGGCCGTACGGGTCGGTTACAGCATCAATGTTTTACCCGTGCTCAGTGGTTGTTTTCAAGCTTATGCACCTTTGTCTAGATCACGTCACGTAGTTGCCATCTCACTCAATGTATCTTAAAAACAACAACTAGCTCATTCTAACTGTGCTTATTTAACAATATACGGAGCCATACTGAAATTGGAGGATTGCTGCTTTAAGGATTACTGTGCTGTCAAACTGTATCTTATTCGCTTTATGGAGAGACTAGAGTTGCTTAGCATCATATCGATGTTTGTTGCACCTAAGTGGAGCTCTTCTGGGTTTTGTACTGCCTCAGATTGTCATAAATAAAAATTTTTTCTCACAGTGGTAGATTCATTCCTTGTAAACAATTGGCTTCTTAGATTCGGTTGGCCAGCTAAGACGCACAAGGTCGGTTGGTGCTCTTCACCCTTCCCTGATCACCCCGCCCACTCCTTCCTGATGCACTCCAGGAAGGAGTGACAGTGTCCTTCTTTTGTATTTTCACATCTATGAACCCACAGAATACGACACACTCCTGGGTGCTTAATCAACTTAGATTGTGCTAACAAGAGGCAGAGATCAGATGAATCAAGAAACCATGGGGTAACTGTCAAACACTGCTGCTGAGAAGGTAAAATTATACAACCACCTTGAAAAACAGTTTAGTAGTTTCTTTAAAAAGTTCAATGTTCATGTATCATGTGACCCAGCGATTCTACACCTAGGTATACATGAGGTCTGTCCATAAAGTATCTTGCCATGCAATATGAAAAATAGAGACATTTATTGAAGAAGATACAAGAAACCTTGTACACAGGACAATGATGCCTCAGTCCCCTTCAAAGTAGGCACCTTGGGACCTCACACAGTTCTCCCAATCGCCATCAGCTCCCCCATTGTATTTTCCTGAATCTCACTGACAGCCTGAAATCTCTTCCCTT
The DNA here is from genome assembly GCF_022682495.2 of Desmodus rotundus. Lineage (NCBI taxonomy): Eukaryota > Metazoa > Chordata > Mammalia > Chiroptera > Phyllostomidae > Desmodus > Desmodus rotundus. The sequence continues at coordinate 75,049,504 of NC_071393.1, forward strand.
TCAAAGGTGATTTTAGTTTCGGGAAAAGCCAAAAGTCGCAGGGCACCAAATCTGAGCTATAGAGGGGCTGAGTCACCTGAATGATGTTTAAACTTGGCTCTCTTAGGGTACTCTTAACTATAGTATAGTTTTATCCTGACTATAATATAGTTTCCTATCTCCTTCCTCTAAAATGACAAGAACTGGTCAATTTAAAACCCTGTTAATCATTCTCATTTTTGGTCTATGCAATTGCTGTAATACTTAAATGACTGGGGAAGTTTAGGGGACGTTAGTTTGGTACCTGATTTAGTTTCTCTAGTGGTTGGTTACATCAAAGTCACTATAAAGTAAGAACTGGTAAGGATCATGCGTCTTTGGAAGACTAGTTCTCTACACATTATGGACTACATGTCTGTGTTGCCCCAAAATTCGCACATTAAAACCCTAATTTCCAATATAGATGGTACTTGGAAGAAGGAGGGCCTTTGGAAGGCAACTAGGTCATGAGGGTGGAGTACTTGTGATGAAATTCGTGTCTTTTAAGGAGACCCCTGTAAGAATACAGCAAGAAGGCAGCTGTCTATAACCAAAGAAGCAGACACTCACCGGACACCAGGTACACAGGTACCCTGATCTTAGACTTCTCGGCACCCGGAACTGTGAGGAGTAAATGTATTTAAGCTACCTGGTCTACGGTGATTTGTTACAGCAGCCCAAGCAGACTAAGACAGTAGGTGTGTCTTTTTACAGTGACTTGTTTGTCTTAATATTCTTCAGCAGTCGCCCTCAAAGATGGGTTAGAAAACAGAAGAAACCTTTAAGGAACAGAGTGGTAGAAGGCCATCAACAGCCATCTCAGACTCCTTGCTTTGGAAACCACGCAGGAATTGTTTCCAATAGGAATCATTCTAACTAACCAAAAACGGTTATTTACATAGTATCTCTGCATCGGTACAGTACTTGCATTCCCTAAGTTAAGGTACAGCTTAGAACCTGGTCTCATGCTGTGTTCGCTCTATATGGATGGTCCCTCTTAGGAGCAGCATTTAGCTTTGTCTTAGGGACTATATACCAGCCACTGATTGGATGCCATTAAAGAAATACTTTATTTTGTCTCTATCATCATACAAAACTACCACATGATCACTATTTAAAAAGTCTTGGGTTAAGCACTGGAGAATTTTCATAGGCAAATTCTTCTGTGTGGGCTGGATCATTAAACACTCCAATAAAATCTATTTCCAGGAAGAATGGGCCATCCACTTTATCAGCCAGGGTGAATCCGATATAAGAGATCTAAATTTGAAACAGAGAAATCGATTAAAATCACATGCACTAAAGGTAGTGATGTTTGTTCCTGGAGTTTCCCATTCCATGAGGTGATTGCTATGGCTGGGTCTTTATTCTATCAGCCCTGAGCAAGTAGAGCATAGTTCTCATAAGCTGTAGCGAATTATAAGAGGAAGTACAGGGCTACTTTCCACATTCAACTTCCTCTCCTCTTTAATGTAGTGTCACTAAAGACTGGTAAGGGCAGCATGGATGTCTAACGGAGGTTCTTGAAGCTCTCATGAACGCTTAGTATCGTTCTCTTATTTTAAAGCTAAAATAAAAGGTAGGCATGTGAAAAGAAGACCATGATGAAATTCTCCAGGACAGGGGTTTGGCACAAAGGACAGGTCCGTGTCAACATCTGTACAGATATGAGGGCTGGCCTTGAGTAGCAATTTCCACCTTCCTTTGCCAGCCTTCAAAAATGGACTGAACTCCTCACAGGAGTTCTGTTTCACTACAGGTAATACAGTTCTGAGTCAAAGTAGAGGACGTTACCTTGTCAAGCAGAAGTTGGTGCTGAGCATCCCGGATTCTCCCTTGATTGGAGAAGAAAAATTTGGAGAATGGAATCTGAAAAAAGAAGAAACTATGTACTTCAGAGCCAAAATGTAAGTAACTGAGACCTTTGTATGTAATTGTAATAAAAGAATAATAGTTTAATTATCAAATTATTTAATATATGCAATTATGACAAGTGGCTAGCCATTTGGATCACAAATAACAGAACTAAGAAAAAGATTAAACAACCCAATAGAAAAATGGGGATGGAGAGAAACAGACATACTTGTAAAATGTTAGTAGGAGTGCAGATTATTGCAACTCTTTCAGAGGGCGGCCGGCAATTGTGGTAGGCAGGATTCTGAGCTGGCCCCCAAGATTTCCTAATTCTAGTGTGCACACACCTTCTTCAAGTTATTCAAACACTAATCTCACTGTTGCAATGAAGAACTGTGCAGGAGGTCCTTAATCGGTTGACTTTTATATAAGGAAGATTATTTTCTATAGGCCTGACTTAATCACTTGAACCCATAAAGGGGACTTGACTGATGAAAGAGATTAGAAGCAGGAAAGGGATCGGGGAGACGGATTCTCAACTGATGACTTTGAAGATAGATGGAGCTAAATGGCCAGGAATGCAGGCCGCTTCTAGGAGCTGAGAGTGGCTCCCCAACTGACAGCCAGTAAAGAAACGGGGTAACAGCCCTTCAAGTCACAGGAACTGAATTTAGCTAATAAGCAGGAATGACCTTGGAAGATTCTTCCCCAGAGCCTCCGGAAAGGATTATAGCCCAGCTAACACCTCGATTACAACCTCATAGGGCTCTGAGTGTTGAACCCAGATCTACTGGGTCCCAACTTAAAACCTACAGAACCATGAACTAACAAATATGTTTTTGAAGCTGCTAAGTTTATGGCAAGTTTTTTATGTAGCAATAGAAAACACTATCTAACAAAATCTGAAATGCTATAACTTTGACCTACCATTTTCACATTTACAAATTCACATTCACAAATTTGTATTTCAGATAAACTCCGACAAATACATCAAGGTATAGCTTTTTCTAATAGCACACACACAAAAAGACCTCCACAATATATTAGTTAGTAAGAAAGATATAAGAAGTAACAGGAAGGAAAGGAGTGATAAGCACCAGCCAGAGCATGTGCATGAAACTAACTTAGAGGCATGTATGTTTTACTGATTCATGAAAAAGTAAGATATAGACAAAATTAGTTTTTTTCTTAAAAATTTTTTTTTAAAGATCTCAAAAACTATAATAATGTATTTACTATAGCAATTGTTAACAGCTCAAGTGACTATCAATACAGGATTCATTCAATCAACAATGGGATATCTGCCCTGGCCCAAGTGGCTCAGTTGGTTGGGCATAGTCCTGCAAACCAAAAGGTCACTAGTTCAATTCCCAGTCAGGGCATATGCCTGGGCTGCAGGTTCAGTCCCCAGTCAAGGTGCACATGGAAGGCAACCAAATGATGTTTCTCTCCTCCTTCTCCCCTTGTGCACCTCTAATGAAAAAAAGTTTAATTTTTTAAATAAATAAAATATTAAAAAATACAATGGGCTATCCACATAACAAAAAATACAAAAAAAAAAGAAGGATGAACAATAACTCCCTGTAATGATATGGAAGCTCTCCAAGATCTACATTTTAAAAATATAAACAGGTACAGAAGATGCACAGAGTATGCAATTTTTATTTATTTATTTTTAAGATTTTACTTATTTTTAGAGATAGGGGAAGGGAAGGAAAAAGAGAGGGAGAGAAACATCGATGTGTGAGAGATACATTGATCAGCTGCCTCTTGCACACCCCCAACTGGGGACCTGGCCTGCAACCCAGGCGTGTGCCCTGACCGGGAATCGAATTGGCAGCCTTTTGGCTCACAGGCCGGCACTGAATCCACTAAGCCACACCAGCCGGGGTGCAACTTTTATTTTGAGTAAAGGGAGAAAATAATATGTATCCATATTTGCATAAAGAAACTGCAAAGCTACCCAAGAAACCAGTAAGAATGATTACTTACGGAGGGTGGACAGGAAAAGGGTAAACAGGGATATGAGTGGGAGCAAGACTTTTCAATGTATATCTTTCTATTTTATTTTGATTGTTGAGCCAAGAAAGAAAAATGTACAGAAAAATGTAAAAAAATAAAATGTACTGTTCAGATTGTTTATCGCTAAAAACACTTACTGACATAGAAACAAAGTCAATTCAAAGCTCTTATAATAAACTACCACGGCACAAGGTCATACCGCTCCCACAGCAACCCTAAAGGCAGCCACATCCACGCTCACCTGCTCTCTTCACTTCTGTCCCCCAAACCAGGAAGCCCACCCTCACCCCACCAACTTCTCATTCTGCATCCTAGTTTGGCACTCATCTACCTCACTGTTCGAAACATTTTAGAAATGCAGTTAACCTGCTTGCCATTCAAGAGGCCTGTGTCACCTATCTCTGCAAACTAATCTTTTATGTCTTTTGGGCACATAATTCTCTAAGATCTCTGTCTACACCAAGGGAATTAGAGTTTCTCTTTTTCATTATTATTTTTTTTTTTAGAGAGGGGGGAAGGGAGGGAGGAAGAGAGGGAGAGAAACATCAATGTGAGAATCAATAGGTTGCCTCTTGCATGCACCTGAACCGGGGACTGAACCCACAATCCAGGCATGCGGCCTAACTGGGAATTGAACTGGCAACCTTTCACTTTGAGGGTAGACGCCCAACTAACTGACCCACACCGGACAGGGCAGGAACGAGATTTTTTTAACCTAGGAAAAAAATGAAGCTAAGAAGGAATATTAAATCCATACAGCTTACATAAAAAAGAAAAGGGCTTTTTCTCTCAGCAAGTGACAGAAAACTAATATACATAATTTTCCTTTATGTGTTCTCTGCTATACTCAAGAGTAAATATTTGAATAGCTCACTTTTATTTACTAAAGAATTATTCATGAGGAAGTGAAGAGCAATTAATACATTTAATTTTTAAAAATCCCTAAGACTTCCCCTAATAATAAAGAGAACTGTTGCAAACAATTATTATTTCTAGCATTTGGGAAAGAAAGTATCGTTAATGATTACATGGTAGTTATAACAGAATAATTTGGCAATGTACATCAAAGAACTTAAAAATGGCCCTGACTGGTGTGGACCAGTTAGCTGAACGTCCTCCTGCAAACCAAAAGGTCACCCATTGGACTCCAGGGCAGGGCACGTGTCTGGGTTGCCAGTTCCAACCCAGTCACAGCGTGTTCAAGAGGCAACCGATACATTTCTCTCTCGCATCAATGTTTCTCTCCCTCTCTTTTTCCCCTCCCTCCCCATCTAAAAATAAATTTTTAAATCTTAAAAAAAAAACCCCAAAACTTAAAAATGTACATGTCATTTCTTTTAGGAATTTTATTTCCACGAATATATCCTAAGAAAATAATTAAGGATGCTTACCTCAGAGTTTGATATAACAATGAAAAACTCTCCGAACAATCTAAATTGCAATAGAAGATTAAGTAAATTGTGGTCTATTATATAATAAAATATGAATTTATTTAAAATGATGTAGAAATATGCTTTAACAGAAAGTCGTATATAAAACTCAGTTCAGGGAACAATATATGTTATAAAATAGCATTAGCAGAATACCATTTTTGTAAAAAAAAAGTATAAATAGTTTTTTATCTCTGGGTAGTAATAAAGATTTTTTTTCCTTTATGAGGTTCCAAATTTTCTTAAATGAAATACTTGTTTTGTTTAATAATTCATTATATATTACTTGTATACAGATGTTACATATAATTTTTTGGTTAGGTATCTATATTAGTACACAAACATGTACATATTAGGTGCCTATTATATGCCAAGCACGTTTTAGGTGCAGAGAAAACAGCTATGAACCATACAGACAAGGTCCCTTCTCTCAGAATTTATGTTCCAAGGGAGCAGCGGGGAGAGTGACAATAAACAGAGACAAGTGAATGGACAAAATTATTTTACGTCACACTAAGTTCTATGTATGAACTTACTACTGTTGTTATTGAAAGTGACTGGGTTAGAGGGTGCAACTCTAGCTAGAGGGACCAGGAAAGGCCTCTGGGAGGGAGCTTTGGAGCTGAGAGGAGAATAATAGGAAAGAGGAAGCCAGTGAAGCCATGAGGGGAAGAGCATACCAGGAGATACAACATGAAGTACAAAGGGTCTGAGATGGAAATGAGCTTGCTGAGTTTGACACACGGAAAAGGAGCCAGTGTGGAGGAGGGAGGTAGGAGGGGAGACTGAAGATGAAGGCAGGGGTCTGATATTGGACATCCAGTAAGCCATGTTAAGGAGTTTGGACCTCATTGTTAATTGTAAGGGGAAACCACCTGGAGAGTTTTAAGCATATGAGGGATGTAAACTGAGCTGTGGTTTAGAAAGCTCACTCTGGTTGCTGTGTGCAGAGTGGAATTTAAGGGGGCAAGAGGACAAAGGCAAATCAATAAAGCTGCTGCTGCAACCCTGGCTGGTGTAGCTCGGTAGGCCAAGCACTGCCCTTCGAAACTAAAGATCACCAGTTCAATTCCTGTTCAGGGCACATGCCTGGGTTGCTGCAGGCCAGACCCCAGGTTGGGGACATGCTAGAGGCAGCCAATCATTGTTTCTCTCCCTCTCTTTATCTCTCCCTGCCCCTCTCTCTAAAAATAAAAGTCTTCAAAAAAAAAAAGCAGCTGCTGCAGTAATCCAAAAGCCTGGACTAGGGTGAGAGTGGAAGAGACGGCTAGAAAGGTCAGCTTCTGGGTGTATTTTGGAAGTAGATATGACAAAGGGGAAGGGAGAGAGAAAGAGAGGGAGAGAACCATCGCTGAGTGAGAGATACATCAACTGGTTGCCTCTTGCATACCCCCAACTGGGGACCTGGCCTGCAACCCAGGCATGTGCCCTGACTAGGAACTGAACTGGTGAGCTTTCAGTTCACAGGCCAGTGCTCAATCCACTGAGCCACACCAGGCAGGGAAAGAAAAATTTTGATGACTGTAAATTATAAAGTATTTATTCCTCTTAAGGCAGCCTTTCTACTAAGTTAGGGACATCAGCTTAGTAGAGTTGCCTTGAAGAGATGATACAGCAGAAACTTAAAAAAGAAACATCTACTTAGGCTCAAAGCAGAGATATACCTACTTAGCATGCACCTGGCCATATTCTTATCAAAAGTATTTTTTGGTTAGTAGGCTAATATTTATATAAGTCAAAGAAAAAGTCAATTATATAAATCTTGCCCCAGGTCTTCTTCATTTCCTTCCCACACCTTCCAATGCAAACTAATAAGAAAGAAAAAATAAAATACAATGTAACCATGATCTCAAAAGTCCTAATTTCATATATAGTAAAGGCTTGTGCTGTTACCTTGACCTCCTGCCAATAGGGCCCCCCACGGGTGAACATGAAGTAACTGTACATCTGATTCTTCCTCTGGATTATATCTGTGTCATCCTTGATATTCACCATCCAAGACCGACCATCTCCACGGACACGGAGATACAGAGTGTTGAACTGGGACCAATCGTAAGATCTCTTTATGTCAAAAGGGCCCTAAGGTGCAGAAATGAAAGTTAATTTCACTTCGTTTCCCACTGTTAGCAAAATGTGAGTCATCACATCACCTTTTATAGCAACGAAAGGATCTACTAGCCAGTTTTTCTTTTTCAGCTGTTACCATAAGAGGGCAGATAAATTTGGTGATTCTTATTTTAGTACCAAACACTGACATAGTTATATGTTTCTAAGGTAATGTTCAAGACCAGACTGGCCCAGGACAGTGTGTACACGGCATAGGCACCCCCTTGTGTCACTGCATGGAAAAGAGTTACTGTTATGTACCTTCTTTCCCTGGTCCAGCGGAGCAATGGCTTCTGAGCAGGCCATTTAATGACAACTGCCTTCACATAAATTCGAAAACTATGAAAGAGCTCAAGTTTTAAAATTGATATTTTTATAACAAGTGCTACCATTCATTGAAAACTTATATTAACTTGGCACACAAAATTTAATCCTCACAACAACCCTAGGAGACAGGTACTATCATTGTACTCCATTTTATAGATGAAAAAACTGAACACTCAATTAATACTGATAAATCCAACACTCTTTAACTCCAGTATAGATAGTTGTTATGTTCTTAACAACTATCTATACTGTCTTTCAAAGTGGAATTCAGTGTTAATTTCCAAAGATGTTTGTTTATAGCAATCTCAGAGGTAATCTGATTTCAAGAAAACCAGTGTGCAGATATGAACTATTATTTACTAGCTGTATAATTTTGGACAAGTTACTAAATCTCCCCAAGGCTCAGTCTCCTCATCTGTAAAATGGGGATGATCATACCTTATTGTTGTGAGGAATAAAAGGGATAATACATATAAACTAATCAGAACAAGGGCTGGCAGGGTATACTTAATAAGTGTTATCAATATTTTCCACTATTCCACAGTCCATATCTAGCCATTTTCTACTGTGGACTGATTAAATCCATTTTGTAGATTTTCAGGGCCGGAAAAAAAATCCTGTATGCATAGTTTGTTGCTTCTGAAAGAATAGCTACCTTTCTTTTTCATCCTCTGGAGAGAGGGAGCCTAATACTACTCATAACATTTGTCTTTCTCTTTAAAGCACAATATCCAAGGGGCTGTGGCCAAGGCCAGGCATGGGAACCTGTCCAGGGTAGCCCTGAAACAATACCTTGTCAACAGATCTGCAAAAAGCCATAGGCCAGTTGAGAGATAAATGAACTAACCTAGTAATTTTCAAAATGCTCTTCTTGCCCTGGCTGCTGTAGTTCAGTGGATTGAGCATGGTCCTGTGAACCAAAGCGTCGCCAGTTCAATTCCCAGTCAGGGCACATGCCTGTGCTGCAGGCCAGGTCCCCAGTAGGAGGCGTACAAGAGGCAACCACACACTGACATTTCTCTCCCTTTTTCCCTCCTCCTCTTTCTTCTTTCCTTCCTCTCCCTCTAAAAATAAATAAATAAAATCTTTTTTAAAAAATAGTGTTCTGACTGGAAACTGTATGGCTAAATAAACTGTATTCTAGTTGGTAAAGTTGTCTCACAGAGTTATGGGTTAAAAATTCTGAAACTGCTTTACATGTATTGGGGTTAAACTGGTAAGTGAATGGATGGTAAATGTTGGGAGATGTTTCTCACTGTTACAGATAAGCAAGAGGGGGAAGACTACAATGAACCACATGGTAGTGACTTTGAGTCAGAGCAGTAGTATGAGCTCCTATTTCGCTTACTATGGACACAGAAAAAATTACAGACGTGTGTTCCTGTGGTTGGTATGCATACATACACTTCCTAGGGATGTCTACTGAGACGTCCTGGACTTAACGTCAACCCAGTAGCAACAAGCATCCTCAATGCCCATATCTTGGTTCCTAATGCCATTTTCCATAAAAAAGGAACCAGGGCTCCTTCAAGAAATGGCTTATTATAGCGCTGGGCCAGGGAAAATACAAGGTGAGCCAGAACATCTTGAAGAGCCAAAAAGTGCTCATAAAACAACAGGATGGCTGCAGATCAGAGGGAGAAGAGCCAACCTAAAAGAGCTCCCAACAGCCGAAGCTGGAACAATTTGAGCAACAAAATAAATAACATCGTGTTGGATTATAACCCAAAGTATGAGTTCATACTAAGTGAATAATAAAAGTGAGAGAAGAAACAAATCTTCCTTTCTGAAGAATCCCAATAATTTATGCATATACCGCACCTTCCAGGAGATACAACTAATCCCACACCCTTCCGGACTTGAAGGTAGGGTGCACGTAGTGACTTGCTCCCAAAGGACATGGCACAGAAAGAAGAAAAAGGTAACTGAACGATGGAGTAACCTGGCAAATACCACCCTGACCAGGTGACCAAGGCTAACATGTCAGTGGTAAGTCACGTTGCTAGTGTGTACCTTTCCTATGACGTGATGAGAAGGACACTTACACTCCGTGTCGTTCTTCCTGAAAACCCCAGTCTAACCAGGAGGAAACAACATCAGAAAACCCCAAACTGAGGGTCATTTTACGAAATGCCTGACCAGGATTTGTCAAATCATCAAGAAGACCAAGAAAAATGAATAAAGACAAATAAGAAAAGACTAAGAAACTGTCACAGACCAGAGGACTAAGGAGACACGGCAGCTAGATGTAAGGAGGGTTCCTGGATCAGAAAAAAAGTATTAGTGGGAACACCAGTGAGATCCAAAGAGAGTCTGGAGTGAGTTAACAGTACTGCACCGACGTTGGTCTCTTCGCTGTGACAAATGTACTACAGCAACGTGAGATGGGAACAGCTGGAGGCACTGGGTAAGAGCCATACAGGAACTCTGCACTGCCTTGCAATTTTTCTGTCAAACTACAAAATTGCTTACTTTAATTAAAAAAAAAAAAAGCCACAGGCTGACCCTAGAGCCACTCTAAGGAACCCCTGGCCATTACAGGGTCTGTAGTCTACGTCAGAGGACGTGCAGAGCTCCCCAGACCGTGGTTCCGTTGTCTAACCTCAGGGGAACATGCGAAGGCCACATTCTGGCCCACGGTGATGCCCGGAAACAAGCGGCCCCTCCTCAGGAACCGCCTCCCCGGTGTTTCACTTTACACTTGTGCCCGGTGGTTATTTAGCCCCCTACCAGACGAGGTGCTAGGTGTTTTCATTCACAGAAACAACAGCTCTTGGCTACAGTTCACACCATAATGAAGTTCACCCCAGTTCACTAGAAAACTTAGGTTCCTGGGCCTAACCTACCCGTGGAACCCTGGATATCATCGCACAGTACCCGCTGCGGCCACTCTCGCCGTCCTGAGGCACCGCAGAGCTCAGGGTGCCATAGAGCAGTGCACTTTGGTTATTCTTGCCCATTTTCAGGAACACTTCACTTCTGCCTCCGATTGTCTTATCCGAAGTCACTGTCCACTTATCCAAATCTTCTTTTCCACGGAACTGCCAGACAACTTTGGCTTGTTCCATCAAGACCTCATACAGAGGGCGGCCTTCAGGCCCTATCCAATGATTCACAATATCATCCTTCAAACGCCTAAAATGGTCCTTTATTTCATCTTTAATTGCTTTATCAAAACTAACTTCAGGCTTCTCCTCAGGAGAAGTTATATCCAAAGCAACTTCTCTCTGGTGATCTCCTTGTAAACCCCCTTCAGTGTTCGTCTGAGCCGAAGCTTTGCCAGGCGTAGCCACTGGTTTCCGAAGACTACTGGAACAATAGTCTGCAAAGCGAGTACTCAAAAATGGACGTGAGGCATCACTAAGCTTCAGGCATTTTCTAAGACTGTAAGTGCCATTCATCCATTTGTGAACCAAAGCCATGGTAAGAGAAAGTCAAAACATGAATTTCTCCCTAAGCTACCAGGGAAAGAAGCTTCAGCCAATTGCCCAATCCAACCTGTAATAGAAGAGACACTGAAGTTACCACTATAGCAAAAATACATCACAATTTCAAATTCAACATGGATCATGTATGGTGAAATTCACAAACTTACTTTCGAATTCATGAACATTTCCCCAGGGCTTACTAGGAGGACACTGGCTGCACTCACGCACACATCCCGCTGCCTCGTAAAAAATACCAAAGCGAATATAAACACAGGTCCCTTCATGGAGCTTATAACCAACCCAAAATAATTCAAGTATGTGTTTCATAAGGCTGTATCAGTTTTTAAAAAGATTTTATTTTTAGAGAGAGGGAAAGGGAGAGAGGGAGAGAAACATGGATGTGAGAGAGAAACATTGATTAGTTGCCTCTCACACACCCTCAACTGGAGACCTAACCTGCAGCCCAGGTACAGCCCTGACCAGGAACTGATCTGGCAACCTTTCGGCTTGTGGGATGACGCCCAACCCACTGGGCCACACCAGTCAGGGTGCGATTGTGTCAACTTTAAAACAAGTTTTTGTGCTCCATTTTGTTTACTTGTTTATTTTGAGGGTTTTTTTGTTTTTATTTTTTGTTTCTTTTTTTGGTGACTCCACCACAATAGGATTTTTAAAGAAATAATTGGTTTCTAAAATAAAGTATTCATCTAATTCATTCCAGGGCCTAGGCTAACTGACACATTAGCACTTCATTTTAGAAAAAGGGGGACTTAAAGTGCACACTGTACATGGAGCTAGAGACTTGCGTGTGACACCAGGCTCTGCTCTATACCTGCCTCTGCCCTCCTACTGGGTTGTATTTGTGACTATTGACAGTGTCGTATGACTAAACCTAATAAAGCTGTTTACTCTCAGGTAAAGCAGTTGATGCTTTGAGGTCACCATTCCTTGGGGGAAAAGCTGTGTTAACACGTCCCCTACCTACCTTTAGGGAGTCTTCTGGAGATCAGATGGAATGGTGTCTATAAGAGGGGTCTCTGATACAGTAAGTCTAACAAGATCCCCGAGATTCTTCATGTCTAACAAACTCCTAGTCCAAGGCTCACACTTTGAGAAACAAGGCTTTGACTATCAGTCACTATTTGAGCTCCTCAAAGATAGAAACTAAACAACAGTAGCACAATACCATTACATTTAAACACCATTCTTAATATTTTCACATCACCTCGATATATATTACCTCATTAATGCACATATGACTCCTGTAAGACAAGGCAGGCAGATATTTCCCTTCTCCAGCAAACAGACACGAACAGGTTAAGTGACTTGCTTAAGCTCACAATGCTAACAGTAAAGAAGTGAGAACTGGACCACTGGCCTGAAGTCCTTCCACTTGATGCTACTGCCTCTCTCTATGTAAAGGATTAGCAATACAACTTCTATAGCTCTAGCAAAATAACTGCCTTAGCAGCAACATGTAATAAGTGCTGGCAGGAAGTGCTGCCAGAACCAGGAAGACTAAATAGTCCCCTCTCCTACTTGTTCAACTACCTCTAAAAGGAAATAAAATATGTAATGCCTATTTCTTTGTCTTTGTCCTGTCTTGGCCCTAAAGACCAGGAGAGAGAAAAAATAAAAATGGAAACTTACCCACTAGTCAGAACTCAGTACTAAATGAGAAACTAGGTGGAACATTGAAAACGTAAAAAAAAAAAGTCTCTACAATGCCAAAACCCAGTTCACCTGCCTCAGTTGCCTAAGAGTCTCCATCAAAATAAGACCCAGACTGCTCTAATTATAGCACAGTACTAGTGGTACTTCCTAGAATGCCCCTCCTCCCTCATTCCCCACATCAGGTGAACCAGCACTGCCTCTGTCCTAGATCACTCACTGAACTCTGCTCCCTGCCTCCAGGCATGCAGCCCCCGTCACATCCCACCACTCAGCATCTAGAAGAGCCTAAAACACAAACCAATCATTCATATTCTCTGATGAAAACCCTTTAGAGGCTCCCTCATGGTCTTAAGAATAAAGCCCAATTTTTTCCTCAGGGTCCACAAGAGTCCTCCAGATCCAGTCTCTGCTCATCTCTCCAGCCTCACCTGTAGTCACACCCCACTCTGTGCTCAATCACAGAGGACACTTGTGGTTCAACAAGCACCACTCCTACTACCTCTCTGAACTTCAGGCCTTGGCCCATTGCTGCTCCTGGGCCACGAATGCCTTCCACCGATTTGGCCTGGCTAACTTATCCTTTGGACTCAGCTTAGATATCCTCCAAAAATCCTTCCTTGACTACTCAACTCCACCAAGACCCACATCCCTCTGATGTGTTCCCACCGATTCTGGGCTTACGCTTTCCCTGCTACAGTTACTGACAAGTTCACTTGTCACTCTTCTCCACCAGGCTGGAAGTGTCTTCAGGGAAGAAATTATCTTCATTATGCTACTTCCAGCTCTCGGGATGGTGGCAGGGATGCAGAAGGCTTCTACTGTTTGTTGAACAAATAACATCTCCCCATTTCTCCACCTCCACCACCAGTGTCATCGTTCAATGCCGTATTGCTTCTTACTGGGACTACTGTAATTCCCCAACAAAGGACTTCTCAAATTTTAAAGTACCTGTGAATAATCTGGGAATTTTGTTAAAATGCAGATTCTGATTTATTAGGTATAGAATGGCACCTGAGATTCTGCATTTCTAACGAGCTCCCTTGTTATTGGCCCATTATACCCTTAAAATAGCAAAGTCCTAACACATCCCCCTGGCTTAGATCTCCTTCCAGTTCACGCTTTGCCTGACAACAAAAGGGATTTTTTAAAAAATATGGTGACACTCCCCTTATACTAATGCAGCAACTTCCCCCAAAATTCAAACTCCTAAAATGGTACACAAGGCCCTCCAAAATACACCCAACTCCCTGGCCTAACTTGTCCTTACATCCGTGGGCAGTACCCTCAGCTCTATTAAGACCAGTGTGATCATGTCTGAAAACAGAAAAAAAAAAGAAGACTGTTCAAACCACGAAAGTGCCAACAAACATTCCACTACCCTGGCTAATATGAATGACTGCTGTATCTTGACCAGTCAGGGCATTAGCCTCACTCCAGATAGGTAAGATTCTCTCCTAGATAATATTTAAGATACCCAATCAGAGAATTAACTCCACCTCCTGACTACTTTCCCCAAAATCACTTAACACAAGTCTAAATCCAATATAGTTGTGCACAAATAACATTTCAGTCAACTACGCGGTTGGCCAAAAAGTTCGTTTGTTTTTTTCTATACAATGACTCTAGCAGTGCTTAGTTGTCCTTAACTTCATCTGAAACAATTTGTTAGACTGTATTGTGCCAGTGTCTTATCAGTGTGCATTAAAACAACTTATCAAAATTGGTGAATTTTTGTGTAGCCATTCTAATATTGAAGATAGAATACACATTTTCAGCATATTATGCTTTATTATTTCAAGAAAAGAAAAAACAAAACTGAAATGCATTTTTGCACTGTATGGAGTGGGTGCTGTGACTGACTGAATGTGTCAAAAGTGGTTTGCAAAGTTTTGTGCTGGAGATTTCTTGCTGGACGATGCTCCATGGTCTGGATGGGTAGACCTCTTGAAATCGATAGCGATCAAAGTGGGACATTAATGGGAACAATCAATGTTATACTACGCAGGAGATAGCCGACACACTCAAAATATCTAAATTAATAAAGTTAGTTGTGAAAATGAAAAATGTCTTTTATTCTACAGAAAACTAAACAGACTTTTTGGCCAACCTAACACAAACCAAGTATACAAAGGTGGTCCCATAAGTAAGACTATAATGGAGCTGAAAAATTCCTGTCCACTGGAGACATCATAGGCGTCCTAATGTCGGTGACGTAGTGCAGCGCATCGCTCACGTTTGTGGTGATGCTGGTATAAAAAAACCTACTGTGCTTCCAGTCATATAAAAGTTCAGCACAATTACCTACAGTTCCAAACACTTGACAAGGATAATAAATGACTGTTACTGGTTTCTTTATTTACTATACTTTTTTGTTGATAGAGTGTACTCTTTCTACTTGTAAAAACAAAAAAGAAAGTTTGCCATAAAACGCTATGCTGTGCTACGCCATCAGCAGCCTCTTACATCTTGGGTTTACCATACTCTTGACTGCATCATTTTTTCTTGTACTTGACTTAATCTTGTGTTGTTTTGTACAGTGTCTACTGTACAGGCTTGTAGGGTAGGAGCGATAGGCTGTACCATATAGCCTAGGCGTGTAGCAGACCAGACCATCTAGGTTTGTGTAAGTGTACTGTGTAACATTCAAAGACAAGATCACCTATCGATACATTTCTCAGAACGTATTCCTGTTGTTAAGTTACACGTGTATGTAACAAATTCCTCTAACACCCTCTTAACTGAGATCCCCCGTGGTTTCCCCTGGTGTGTGTTGTCCCTCACTACAAGGAGTAATAAACCCAACTTGCTGGACAATAGGCATGTTTCTGGTGGCCTCTGGCTGTGGACGGCATTGACATTGCTCCTCCTCTATAGTCTCCTAAGAACCTGTGCCTACCTCACAATCCTTACATAGTATTAGACTCCTGATTTTATCTATCTACCCAACTAGCCTGACCTCCTTAATCTTAAGGACTATGGCTTGAACATAACTGATGCTCAATGATGTCTGCTGTATAAATGAAAACCATGCAAACAATATGTTTTCACATGAATTACAAATAGAAGAAAACCAGGAAAAGTAAAAAGTTGATCTAATGTTCAGGAATCATAGGTAATATTTAAATTTCCCACACTGATAATACATGAATGATTTTAACTCTACATATACAGGAATTTGGGAGACAAATGATATGCTCATAAAATGGAATTTGTACAATCATAAAAATGATTCTCCTGAACCCCATGCATAGCCTTCACTAAGTGGCAAACAGGAAGGAATCAAAATTGCATACCTAACAAGTATAAAAATGTACAGAAGAAATATTTGGGCCGAGTTGGGAGATAAAAGTCTTAAAGTCTCATGTAGGATGATGGGATTAGGAGTAACATTCACTCTATTTTTCCAAGCCCTCAGTAGTATTACGTCCCTAATACAACTTTAATAAATGAAGGTTTTGTTTCTTTTATTTTTTTTTACCAATAAAGTCAATCCCGTTAACGGATGATTCTCCCGAAGTGGGTGACTTTTGACGGCAACAGAACCCATGCAGAAAAATGGGGCAGTCTTTTTAAAGACTGTATATCCAGGGCTTACACCACGTGCCAGAAACTGTTCTAAGTATTTTCACTGACTCCTCACAACAAGCCTGAGAGATACGACTGTTATTCCAATTACAAAGGGAGAAAACGAAGGTTCCAAAGTAAAATTGCCCGAGGTCATACAGCTGGTAAGCGGCAAAACTCTCTTGAGCCCCGGCGTCAGGCTCTCGGTCCGAGTCGGGAGCGCTCGGGGCCTACTGCAGTGCAGGGGTCCCCTCACTCCTCACCTGCTCGCCTCGCGCAGCCCTCGCTCGTCCGGGAAGCACGAACCGCGGGCAAAAGCCCACCTGCCTGTCCCACCGGCGCTGAAGAACGGCTTCCTCCGAGTCCGCAGCTTTTCCCCACCGGGCAATCCACTTTCCCGTGTAAGTCCGTCTGCTTTCACAGTCCGGTGCCGAACCAGGCGTTTTGATCGAGTTCCGGCCCGACGCGGAGGCTTTGGACCAGTAATGAGGAACCCCAAGCCAAGCGAGCTGAGGCCTTTGGTGGACTAGTTTTCCAAAGAGTCTGGCTTCCACCACTCCTGATATTTCCTGCCCTATGTGGAAAAAGGGGGAGAATTTAGACAAGTTATTCGCCTCTTCTTCCTGCATCTCATCTTTTGGCTGCAAACTCCATCCCGCATCTTTCAAATAGGGCCCTGATACTGCTAACGTTCCTTCGCCCGGAGGCGCCAGGGTTCCCTCGCGTCCCATCGCCCCGCAGCCGCCCGAGAGCTATAATCTCAGAGAATAGGTTCTTCTGGTATTGCCCCCGCGGAAATCTTTGGACACCCACCACGCAGGGGGACAGCAAGCCGTCCTACTCGCGGTTTCCCTATCCGGCCGGGTGGGGTCGCCCATTCTGCAGGGCTTCTGTTACTATCTTGTGTACACCTGTTTAAGCACTTTCAACATTGTATCTTGTTATTTTAGTTCTCACTTCCTCTAACACACTGTGAGCGTCTTGGGTCCAGACTGTGCTGTTCTTCCCGTCCTCAGCACCTCGTATAGTGCTAGCAGGAGTTAAGGGTTCAGCTTGAAGTAGAACTGTAGCCCCCGGCAGTCAACACCGTTCCTCTCCAGGGCTCTGAAAAGACCTCACCAAATATAATTGCCTTTTCCAAGTTTCCTCCATCATCGGTTTCCACGCCCCCACCTCCTCCTTCTTGAAATTCTGCTCTCATTTCTCTAGTGTCTACACTTGCCTAACTCTCCTACCTCCTCAAACCTTCCCTAGCTGCCTCCTTCACTGACTCTTCTTTCTCTTCCCACAACCTTAAATACGGTTGTTTCCAAGGCCCAGACGGCGCCTTCCTCTTTTCTAGTTTCAGAGATGAGTTATCTGAAGACTGTGATAACCTCTTTCCCTACACCCCAGTAAACATTTCCAGCCTCTTCACTGCAGTTCCAGCAGTGGGATACACCACTAGGAATGTCTAAAACTGAACTATCAAATTTACCTACATTGACTCCTCCTATCATCCCTATTTCTGTAAATGCCCACATCCTTTTAAACTGGAAATCCTTGGCCTATCCTTGACTTCTCTTCTTAAGACCTCCTCTCACCCTCCCTAAATCCCATGGAGCGCTCTTTGCTGTCTTTGATCTTTTGCTCCGTCTCCCCAAACCCAGTGAAACCCAGATAGTTACTGCTCTTATACAACCTACATTCAGTCTACCGACTGCCCTACTCTGGACACAACAATTTGCCTACTTACATTTTAAAATGTGGCACCCAAGCTAACAACCATATTCCTTTGGCCTCCAGATGTGCCACTACATAAATTCTAAACCCACCACAATAGCCTACTCCATCGAGAATTCTTATACTTATCCTCAATTTCTCATCTAAGCTGGTATCTGCCTAAACCACACTCAATCCTCAAAATGGAGTTAGTATTTTCTCTGCTCAGCATTCTTCCGTCTTCCCCATGAGGTACGTTTGGCCTCAGATGTTTACTCTACTCTCCCAACTTCAGCTGATTGGTCCAGTGGTAAGCACTTGGTCTGCACTGAGCCAATCATGTTATTCCCAGGAATTTTCTGAACTAAAACTTGGAAGAGCCCTTTTATTCCTAGTGGCTCTTCTGTAGCTCTTGAGTTACCCGCTAATATTGTGAAGAAAATTGGTGTGCAGCAAGATTTTTTTAAAAAGGTGCTGAGAGAGGCAGGAATGGGAGGATGAAAGAAGTTTCAGTCAGCATTTATTTTGCCAGTTCTAGCTGTTCCTGGGGCTCAGCTGCATCACTTGTCTTGCCATGGCTTGGCTATTGAATATTTCCTTGACTTCCAAGCACCAATAAATTCCCTTTACCTAAATTAATCTGAGTTGGGTTTCTATCACTTGCAACCAATAGATCCTAATTCATACATTGACTATTCAAAACACACTTTGATCCCATGTTTGCCTTAAAAACTTTCCCTGATGCATCTATCTCATAATGATTGCTCTCCTTCTGACATCCTACAATTGATTTTTTTTTTAGAGAGAGAGGAGAGGAGAGAGAGAAACACCAACTTGCTGTTCCACCCATTTATGCATTCATTGGTTGCTTCTTGTACATTAGCTGCTTCTTGAACCCGCAGCCTTGGTGTATGGGGACAATGCTTTAACCAACTGAGTTACCTGGCCAGAGCCTGACATCCTATATTTATGCTATACACATTGACAGTTACGTTCAAGTGAAAACTAGATTATAAACTTGACTACACTGCTCATTCATCGTTTTATTTACAAGCCTTTTCTCTTCAACAGGAAGGTAAAAACCTTGAAGGTAGTGATTTTATGATATACTTTAAAATATGTCTTCTAAGTAACCTGCACAAATTTAGACACATTGTGGGTACTGCCTCAAGAGGCCCAAGGGCAAATTTCATGAAAACCTTTAGGAAGCGCTGTAGGGACACAAGCCAACAAAATAACATTGCAATGGTTCAGGAAGGAGGCAATATGATCCAGCAATGTCCTATCTTGATGGAGTCCCTTTCGAGTTTAAGGATGACTAGGGCATAATCCAAGCAAAGGAAATAAATGGTTTTAGAAAAGGAAATTACCTCGTGGGAATTTGGGGTTGTGGCGGGGTCACTACAGATCCAGGGTTAAATCTCTGCTCTGCTGATTCAGGACCTTGGTTATATCTGTTTACTCCGAGGATTACTTCATGCCAAGCAACTTCACAGGAGGATAAATGACAGACCAGAATGATCATTTATTCATCTATAACAGAAAATGGGCCCGATTTGAGATTCAAGGCCCATTCAGAGTCCTTCCTGATAGGGAAGCCCACCTTGCAGTCGAGACAGACTGGCGCGTGAGGAGGTTCACCTAATTAGAAAGAGCTGGCAGTGTTCAAGGGGATTTTCCATTAAACAAGATGAATCGTCTATCCTTCTTTTTGGGATATTTATATATGCAGCTCTCAAGCCAAGCATTTTGTGAAGTTGCTTGAATAAATATCTGGACACAGACAAGTTCTTTTTCTGTGGCTCAGGTCTTAGTGTACTCCAGGCAGGCAAAACCCCAGTCCTTCCTTCACCAGTATCACTTGACACTGAGGCAATTTTATTCTCCTTTATAGTTACAATCACAGCACCTTCCTGATCTGGATTTGGGAGCAACCTGCTACATCTGCCACACCATTAAAATATTCTCAACCTGAGCTGCCTTTGACTAAACATCACTGGCCAGGGTAGGAGAATTGAATAGACTTAATAGCTTCGGTTCCTGCTTGGCATTTCCTAACCTGGTCCTCATATTCAGCAGTTGAGCCCTGTGGGGAAAATTACTCATTGACTCCTGATATTTGTTTTTCATTCATTTTATTGTAATAGAATATTTAGCTGGACACGTGAATAAGTTTACATTTCCCAGCTTCCTTTGCAGCTACCAATGGGAGTGGAAATGTCATGTGTTTCCTTAAAAGACAGCTGGCATGTGTCTTCCCCCTCTTTCATTTTGCTGTCACCTTACTGCCTAGAGCTTGGAAATGACAGTTAAAACTCCATCTTTTTAAAAACATTTATTAATTAATTTAGAAAGAGAGAAAGGAAGAGAAGGAGAAAGAGAAACAGAGAAGAACATTGATTTGTTCCCCTTATTTATGCATTCATTGGTTGCTTCATGTTTGTGCCCTGACCAGAGCTCGAACCTACAGGTGGGTCATATTGAGACAATGTTCTTACCAGCTGAGCTACCTGGCCAGGGCCCAAGACCCGGTCTTGAACATGAGGTTGAGAGCAACCTCCTGCAGAAGTAATAAAATAGGAAGGAGACTGGGACCTTGAGGTTTATGTGCATCAGAGCAGCGAAAAGAGCCCTGAATTGCCTACACCTGGACTTGGACTTGAACATGAAAAAGAAATTTTTTTCCTATTTAAGTCATTGCTTGTGTGGGTTTATCACCCTCTATGTCCCTAATCCTAAATTATATATCCCAGTTTGTGCCACCATCTCTAAGCAGACTGCTTGACCAACTTTTAAAATTTTAATAGAAGTAGCATATCCAGGCAGATCCAGTGGGAAATACAGGCAAATATGCAGAGACCTTCTGAACAAACAGAACTTTCTGTGATGATGGCAATGTTCCGTATCAGTTCCATATGTTAGTATCCTGTACGGTAAGCTCTGGCCACATGCGGCTATTGAGTGCTTGAAATGTGGCTGGTACCATTGAGGAATTGAATTTTTATTTTATTTAATTTTAACTAATTTCAGTTTAAACAGCCACAAGTGGCTGGTGGCTACCATATTGGAGAGTGTAGTCTTAGATAATGAGAGAAAACTCTGAATTACTCTCGAACTGGTCAGCATGTGAAAGCCAGAGATTAATAGACGTGATATGGAGAGTAGGATTAAATCAAGCATACATTTTTTGCCACAGTTTAAACGTTCAGAAGATTCAGGTAATATTGGCTTGAACAGTTTTAACCAGTAGGGCATTATTCAGCATTGTTCCCCTCATCCCCTAAATGTGGGGTTTCTCAAGATTCAGTCCTTAAGCCTTTGTTCCCCTTTGAGGTTTCACCCACTTCTACTACTTCATTGTAACCTCATTTAGCATTCAATCTACTTTACATTCTCACACAAGATTAGTACTTTCATTTTGAAATGAAGCCACCTGTTTCAGCTCCAACTGCCTGTGCAAATGCCTGTGTAGAGTACCTGGAGGGAAACATTTCTGAGCAACTCAAGTACGCTGAGGATCACCTGATGTGACAAGGGACACTCAGTCTGCAGAATTTGCAGTCAAAATGGCAAATTTCCCTATTAGAATATGAGAATGTATTCCACCCCATGAGGCGGAATGCTGAGGCCCAGAGACTTGGCAAAATGAATGATCTGGGCATGGGGAACAATTCTTACCCTGGACTCAAGGCTAAAAGTATAAGTGGAAGGCCCTGGCTGGGTAGCTCAGTTAGTTAGAGCATTGTATCTATACACCAAGGTTGTGGGTTCAATCCCTGGTCAGGGCACATACAACAATCAACCAATGAATGCATAAATAAATGGAACAACAAATTGATCTCTTGATCTCTGTCTCCCCCCTTCTCTTCCTCTCTCTAAAATCAATAGATAAAAAATAGAAAATAAAGCTTTTGCGCTGCTATAAAAAGAAAAGAGTAAATAGAGGATGAACTAGCCTATAACTTCAGAAGCATGGCTCTTATACCGAGCATTTCCTCTCCTTTTAGTACCGTGTCCCCAGATATTGTTTAGAAAACCACTCCTCCATTCTCAGCCACGTGATTTGGACAGGATTAACTCCAAATCCAACTCCAAGGGTTGCCCTGCCTGGCTTAATTCAATTGGCACAGCCCATCCCTTTGGTTCCAGGGACTGGTTCAGTAATTCACAACTAACCAGGTCAGTGCCAAGGAGTTACTGGGCCCTTCCAGGAGGAAGCAGCTTCCTCCTTCTCCCTTGGAGGCTCCTGAGAGAGACCTTCTATCTTTCCCTTCGTAATGTGGGGCGCAAATATGAGCTGTTTTGCAAACATGAGGAGAGAACCTACAGCTGCCTTGGTGGCAGTGGAGTGGAACACCAAGGATTAAGGCAGAGCCAAGAACAGAAAGGAAGTAGGCTCCTTCTTACATCATTTGAGCTGCTGAATCAAGCCTTGCCTAAAGCCAGACCTGCTTCTGGACTTTTCAGTCAGAAGAGCCAATAAATGCTTTTGTTTAAGCTGATGTAAGTTGAGCTTTCTGCTACTTGCAATCAAAAGCATGCTAACTGAAAGGGCTGTGAAGAAGAGAACATGATTATGGCAAGAGGAGACACATTTCTACTTTACTTTTCTTTTTTAATTCTCACCTGAGGATATGTTTATTGATTTTACAGAGAGGATGGGAGAGAGAAATATTGATGTGAGAGAGAAACATTAATTGGTTGTCTCCCATGCACGCCCCGACCAGAGATTGAACCCCCAACCTAGGCATGTGCCCAGACTGGGGATTGAACCTGCAACCTCTTCGGTGTACAGGATGTTCCAGCTAACTGAGCCACCTGGCCAGGGCCACATTTTTACTTTCCAGACAAAAGAGATGTGTTAAAAGGAAGGAGCCAGCAGAAAAAGAGATTGAAGACATGGAAAAGAAGAGCAATAATCAACAGAATAATGCTTCCGAGAAGTAGAAATAACAATATAGGAGACAGGAGGAGCTTTAGACATTAGTGAATGCCCCACAGTATCTGGGTCAAAGAAGGCATTCAATACACATTTAAGCACATAGATTAATGATTCAGAATCTTCTGAAAACTACATATTGACAACTTGCTTATGGAAGGCTGCATCCTTCTGCATTTTGAATCTACCCAAGTCATCCTAATTTCAGCTTTTGGAACACTTTGTTATCATGAGCATGGTCTGCTTATTTCAGGAAACATCAGGCATAGAAAAAAAGTCCCTCATCCTGAACCCCTTATAGGATTTTTGAGCTTCTCTGTGTCCAGACTAGTGTTTTGCAAAATGAGGCCATCACATACACTTGAGGAATTACTATGGGTATCTGTTAAAAATACAAATTCCTCACCTACTGACTCAGGCTACATTTTAACAAGCTCCTAGGTGCTCCTCAGAAAAGCTCAAGAACCATCGTTCTCGGTTGTAAACAGGGTGGTATCCTGTTCAGCTTTGTATTCCTAGCAACTGGGTCAGTGCCTGGCACAGGACAGGTGCTCAACTGAATGTCTGACACACGAACGCGTAAATCAGGGGATCCTGTGCTGCTAAAAGCCCCAAGATAGGCTTTTGATAAAGTAAGAATTTAAATTATGGGATTCACTTGTGTTCGTGGCTCAAAGTATGTTACAATCAGTTGTGATATGTCTCAAGTAATGAGTTGTTAATCACACTTAAATATCAAAGTTGGTAAATAATTAACATATAAAAATAAATTTGAAGATATGTTATCCCTATGGCAACATACCTTTCATTCCTTGGCATTCTGACCTTCTTTCTTGAGTACTTTTATTTTTTTAAACATTTTCTTAATCCTTATCCAAGGACATATTTATTGATTTTAGAGATGAAGGGGGAGAGAAACATTGATCAGTTGCCTCCCATACACACTTCAATGCGGGACCGAACCTGCTACCTAGGTATGTGCCCTGACCAGGGATGAACCCCTAACTTTTTTGCTGTATGTGACAATTCTCCAACCAACTAAGCCATGCAGCCAGGGCTTGAGTACTTTTTGACTAGAGAGGACACTTCAGAGTATGGGCGTATAGACAGCACCTGTTATGTGTGCTTAGGTTTTAAACCATGGAGCTATAATGAGAGGCCAGAGAGAGGGCTGACCTTACATATTCAAATTAGTTCCTGTTCCAAGGAAGGAACAATAAATACAAGGAAACCCATGTTTCCCATTTATTTTTAAGAGATTTTATTTATTTATTTTTATTTTTTAAAGATTTTATTTACTTTTTTTTAGAGAGGGGGAAAGAGAGGGAGAGAAACATCTATGTGTGGTTGCCTCTCACCTGCTCCCCACTGGGGACCCAGTCTGCAACCCAGGCATGTGCTCTAGACTGGGAATGGAACTGGCGACCCTTTTGATTCACAGGCCGGCACTCAATCCACTGAGCCATACCAGCTAGGGATTTTATTTTTAGAGAGGTGAAGGGAGGGCAACATCAATGTGAGAGAAACATCGATCAGTTGCCTCACATACGACGCTAACCAGGAGGAACCCACAACCTAGGCAGGTGCCCTGACCAGGAATCCAACCGGTGACCTTTCCCTTTGTGGGATGATGCTCCGAGCCACACCAGTCAGGGCCCCATGTTTCCCATTTAATACAAATTCAACCTGTACAACTTAGTAACAGAGCCCAGGCCTAAGGTGATAGATATTACCCTGTGGTTACACACAGTGCTTCCTCAGACTCCCTTGGGCAGTGGTGGCGAGTTACGCCAGTCTAACACTGCTGGGAGAGGCTACCTAACAGGTTAATACATGTTATATGATCCTATTTTGGAGTGTGTTTGCATGTGTTCCCCAAAAGGTCTGGAACAATAAACACCAAACTGGTCATAGGCGTTATTCCTGTGGAATGAGATTGAGAGAGAAAGGGAGTGACGGCTTCCTTTTTATATATTTGGATTTCTTTTTTTTTTTTTCTTTTTTTGGTGCTGGTGGTGGGGTGGGTGGGGTGTATTTGGATTTCTTATTTACAATGGACATATATTAATTTTGTACTTTAAAAACTAAATTTAAAAGAGCTGGAAGTGATGAGAACATGCCCTACATTATCCTAACTCTCCAAATTACACTTTACTCAAAGGAACAGAACCTAGAAACATGTGGCCTTTACTGGAGTCCAAAAAAGCATTTGTTGGATGAATAAAGAGCCTAGAGAAGACATCAAAAGAAACTTTGGCTTTAAGCTCTTCCTTCAACACAGCACTTTACCTTCTTCCTGTCAATTTCATCTTTTCCTTTTTTCCCTCTTTTTACTCTTCTTTTTAGTCCTCTTTTAAAAAAAGCAGCAGCCCTGGCCGGTGTGGCTCAGTGTATTGAGCGCCAGCCTGTGAACCAAAGGGTCACTGGTTCGATTCCCAGTCAAGGCACATGCCTGGGTTGCGGTCTGGGCCCCTAGTGGGGGGGCACATGAGAGGCAACCACACATTGATGTTTCTCTCTCTCTTCCCCTCTGCCTAAAAATAAATCAATTTTTTTTTAAAAAAAGCATAGTATAACATAGTATAACAAAGGAGTGTACCATGCCACCTCCTAGTAGTAGGAACCACAGAAGTACCTAAGAATAGTGGGTAGAAAAATATTATTCCATTCATACAATGGACATTAGGGGATGATTTTAGGCTGCAAGGGTCACCCAGTCCAAAACAGAGAAGTAAGAAAGAGGAAGGGCCATCCAAGAAAATTATGGTATTATCCTGAGGGGGAACATGAACTCAGCCTCCAGCCTATGGCTTCTCTCTTCTCAAAGTCTGGCTGCTCAGTTCATTATCGAAAAGTGATCAGACTCTGGCAAACCAGTTCCTACTAACCAAAGAAAGGCAAAGGGAGTGAGTTATAGGATTGACTAACAATTTACCATTAGAAGGATGTTTGCCAAGAATATTTGTGTCAGCGAAGCCATACAGTCTCTTCCCAGGAGGAAAAGCCTTCTTGGATTGGGGTACTGACTGGAGAGCAGGGCTTCAAAGGACATGGATTTGGAGGCTGGGAAGTGCTGTTTTCTCCAAACTGTGGAAGCGGGGTATCATTCTCCCCCAGGCTCCCAGATGTAGTCAGGGTATGTAGATGGGTCGTAGCCAGATGTAGGTGGACAGGGCATGCCAGCTGCCCAAGGCCCCTCTCCTGCAGCACTGCAGACCCACTAGAAAACTTTTCCTTTCTTGGTCCCCCCTTTGGTTACTGTGGTTCTGCCTGTGTTCTGTCTAGACCACCTTTACAATCTTGTCCCTTTACCTGTTTTACACTAAAGTTATTTCCAGCGGGCCAGCCCATGACTACTTTGGATAAGCAGGCTGTAGTTGCATGCCTACCAAACTAGCCAGAGGTGGTAGGCTGACAGTAGTTAAGACCACCATGCTGGAATCACACTGGCTCCGTTACTTACCAGCTGTGTGACCTTAGGAACTTTACTGTGCTTCAGTTTCTAGATGGGCAGCGAAATGTGTCATCTAGGAAGGAAGGACTTGCTGGCCTAGCTGATGGCCTTTAGCTCTTAGATACTTCAGCCTCTGGATAAGCTGCAGAGACCCCTTGCCCAGGGTCACAGCCTTTCCAGAAGGCCTGCACTGAATGATTGAATGACGCAGGGCTATAAAGGTCTAGCCTCTTCAGCCCAATGTGGGACAACTCAGACCATCTATTTTAGCTTCAGAATGCACATGTGATCGGTGTAGTCAGGTACACACTGCAGTTCAGCTTCTCCCACCTTCCCTCCCTTCCACAGTTGTCAATACCAAGGACACCCCCCAGTAAGCATCCTGAACACTAAACTCCATCTCAGAGTCTGCTTCTTGGATAACCCAATCTGCAACAGCTGGTGCTATGAGTAGTCCAAGAAAGAAGGCAATAAAATACTGTTTAGAAACTGAGTTACTCACCACACAGCTGGCAATGCAGATCTGGTGGTCCAACTGTTAAATACTTCATCATTGGTAAATAGCGATAGTATGATGGTGGAAGGGAATGTGCTAGCTGGTTGGGGTGTATAAGGTACTTGAAAAATATTTCAGGGGGGCAGCACAGGAACTATAATATGGAATTGGGTCACTATTACTGAAAGTCAAGTGTGGATGCCAGAGGGCCTCCTTAATAGCATGCGAAGAAGACTTCAACACCTGCAGTGGGTGGGCAGGGAAAGCTGAGGTCCAGGATAATCATCAAAGTAGTCTGAACTTCAGTAAGGTTATACTCCCAAGCCACGCAGGTCAGCTAAGCCTAGGCCTAGGCCCTAGTAATGGGACAATGACATTTGGGATGGGGCTATCTAATTGATGCCACTGAAGATCTTAATTCTCAGACTCTCCTCAACCCTCTAAACTTGAAGAAATGGCTCACCATCCAGCAATCCTCTCTTGCTATTAGACAGTGAAGAGGCCTATACCCTATAAGGCCATGTATGTGACCTCCTCAATATCTGTCCTTATTTCCCTCCTGGACACTAGGCCAATAACTAGGGTTAAAATACTACATAACCCAGTGGGGGACATATTGGACCTGATGAGGGAGGAAAGGGACTATACCCCAAAGGAGCTACAAGAACTAGCTAAGAAGGTAATGGCAAAAACTGGGAGAGTAGAAAGACACTGGATTCTGAGGGTGCTTGATCAAGGGGACTAGAATGTAAAATTACATTAGGGAAAGTTTACTGATTTGGAAGCACTCTCCCAAGATACAGAACTTATCACTCTGCCAAGGACCTCAGGAAATGGTGCAAATTTACTACTACAATGGTTCTGAGAAGCATGGAAAATTCTACGACCCACATGCCAGAATCACAAAAACAAAAGGTGTAGGAGGGGATTAAAAAGCTGAGAAATGAGCACAAACAACAAAATGGATGTACTATATAAAGCCAGAAATTCCACCAAATGATTATGTCCCAAGGGAAGACGGAGAGGATACTCCATTTATCAAGGCCATAAGGAATGTGATGGTCAGAGGTACACCAGCATCACTAGAAGTTCAGCAGAAAGGCTGACAGTAGGAGAGGCTGTTACAAAGCTTGGCTAACAGCAATGGGGTGATAGGATCTTGAAAGAAGAGGCTGTTAGCCAGGTGGCAGCACTTAACTGCCTTAAGCCAGGTAGATGCAATTATTATGAGCAGAAAGGTTAGAGTTATATCCAAAGAGGCCTGATCCCCAGAGAATTATGGAACTGCCTAACAGAACACAGCATCCCCAAGGGCAAAATAGATGGGCAACCAAAAATAGTACTCCTCAACTTTCAATCAGAAGAAATCAAGGTTGGGTGGAAAGAGGGCTGAAGGCAATCCTTTTCCCACTTTCAGATCTGAGCCAGTTTTTAGACCCTAAGCTCAATAAGAGATGGCTGGGTCACCAAAAGGAGGACCCTACCTTGCAGAAGGGCACCAGGCTTCAATGTGGCTAGATATGGGGGAGTTGGCCTGGTCATTTTGGATCATCTTGGCCATAGCCTCAGTTCCAAGGATATCCTGGGGGAGAGAAGTCTAGGACTTGTATCTTAGAAAAACTCCTTTGGAGTAAAGCAGTAGTTGGGCATTGGTTTTCTCTACCTGAATCCTGAACACCTTTTCAAGCTAACTGGCAGCAAACTGGACATCTAGGTATGTGTCTGGTTCCAGGAATGTCTCTATATGTGATATATTTTCTTTATTACAATACTATTTTAAGGCATACACATTTGTGATATGTATTTTAAACCTGCTGGAAAATTTAAAATTTAGACAGAGAAAGAGGGCCAGAGACCAAGGATGCATCAGCCTGCTTCTGCCCAATAATGCCTTGGGAAGTCTGGGATCTAACTCCCAAGTTCACTACCAGAAAAATGAGTTAATGGATTCCAAAAAGTTTTGGGAACAGTTTCAAGTTGTTATTTCTTATGCTTCCAACCCTATGTAACAAATCCCACAAAGAAATCACTTCTGGAGCTGCCCTTTTTTATTAGCTGGCCACAAACTCAATAGGCATAAAACTGACCTTATTTCCCACATACATCAGTTTCCCAAACCTCCTTCCACAGAGGTTCCTTATCTCGATGAAGGGCCCACTTACCACCAGCTTCCTATGCCAGAATCTGAACATCATTATGTCTGGGACCTCACCTTACCCACCCCTCTCCCCCACTAATCTCCAAGTCCCGATAGTTCTACCTTCCAAATATCCGTTCATTTCCACTGCTTCTTCCTTCGTTCAGGACACCACTAGCTCTTGCTAAAATGATACCAATAGCTTAAATGTGCTCGCTGCCCTTAAGTCTCCCTCCCTTCAATGCATTCACCACACTGCAGTCAAGGTAATCTTTTAAAAACACAAATCTAATAATGTCGTTCTTCAGATTTAAATCTTTCAATACTTCCTCATATAGCTTATTAGGCTCTGAATGATGTGGCCGCTGGGTCCCTTCGCATCCTTATCCCCCCACTCCATACCATCTGGTCAGCCATAATGAACTTTCAGTTCCCTGAACTCAACTTTTTCTGTTATCGTGGCTTTTGCCCACGCGGTTCTCTCTGCTCAGAACACCCTACCCTCTACTTTTTTTGGGGGGAGGTGACTGATGCATCCTCCAGGTCCCAGCTCAGTTGCCACTGGCACTACCTAGGTAGGAAAGCTTCATTTCCCCAACGGGTGCCTCGGCGTGGTCCAAGCGACTTGTCTTCCAGGAGGGCAGCTCCTGAAGTCGCCCTCGACACTCCAACAGTGTAGGACAGATGAAAGGCTCCTTAGAGAAGGCCCAGATGCTTGCGGCCCCAGTCCACGACAGGTATGCGGGACACCGAGCTTCGGCCCCGCGGCGGAAACACAACCAAAGCTTCTAGGGGCACGCGCAGGGAAAGGAAAAGCGATCCACCACCAGGAACCTAGCCCTGTGCTGTGCCCCGCCTCCCACGCTACGTCGGGAGCAGAATAGGGCGTGGCGCCGAGTGCTGGCGAACAGCGTGCACCAGGCAGGGGGCGGGGCCAGGGGCGGAGCGGAGCGCGCATGCGCGGTCGCCTTTGTGTGGGTCGAGCGGCGGCGGCGGCGGCGGCGGCGGCGGCGGCAGTGACCGTGGCGGTCCCACTGGCAGGCGGGCTAGCGGGAAGTCCGGGTGGCGTCCGGCGTGGGAGCCGGGGGACCACCATGGTAAAGAAGCGGAAAGGCCGCGTGGTGATCGACTCGGACACCGACAGCGGCAGCGATGAAAACCTGGATCAGGTGAGGGCAGGCCGCGGAGGCGCGGGCTGGCGGAGCTGGAGGGCTGAGTGCGGGCCACGGGAGCCGGGAGCCGGTCGGGCCCTGGGCCTCCGATCTCCAGCGCCCGGCCCGCCCCATGTCCTGACTGCCGCTGCAGCCTCCTTCCTGTCCTCCCCGCAGCTCCTGGGGCCCTCGGGGTCTGACCGGGGCCTGGAGACAGAGCCCCGAGGTCTTGGCGCCTTGGGCGGGGAGGCGGGGCAGGGACCAGGCTGGTGGGCCTCGGGCTCCGGGGACCAGAAGGGTCCGTGATCTGTTGGGGCCAGATCGGGGCGGCGGGCTGCAGGCCAGGCGATCCGGGCCAGGAGAGATAGGAAGTATCGCCCGCCAACCCGGGAGGCTGGGAGGTTTTGGAGGAGGTGCAAGGGGTGAGCGTGGGGCTTTGAGTGTGGGGGTGGCCAAGAAGGTGCGGGCTCTGGGAGATGAAGTTTTTCAGACGAGGGGTGTGGACAGAGAGGAGGGACAATCCTAAATGTCCAAAAGAACCTCTGCCTTGCCTGACGAGGACGCAAATAGATAGGTGCGCGCACGAATCTATTTGGTTGAGAAGGGTCCCTGATGAGATGTCAGATGGAAGAAAACTCTTAAGAGGAGGAAAGAGGGCAGAAGTGGAGAAATACAGGTCTGCATGGAGGGACTGCGGCCAAGGCCTCTTGGCCGTTTTCATGCAGCATCCCAGAATTCTTTACTTGAAGATTGTACAAGAACTGTTGAAAGTAACTTTTGGTCTTAGTGTCTTGGGGTTGCTTGAACTGTTTATATACTCCAGAAAATACTGTAGGGAGAAAGCTGGCCTTTGTAGCAATGCTATAGTGATACCAGGAGATACAAAGAGTTTCCCCCCATGTTTTGTGAGCTAATGATATAAAGACAATGCAAGAAGTTGTAGCTTTATAAGTTGAGCAGGGAAAAGTGCTGAACCTGGAATCTGAAAACTCGTGTTCTAGGCTGGGCTACGCTGTTTTCTAGCTGTGTATCTTCGGTCGTAACTGTAAAATCTAGCTATAACTTTAGCCTTGTATATCTAATTGGGCTATTGTAAGTATCAAGTATTTGTAAGAATGTTGGTGCAAGCACTTGCAAAAGCTTTTGTACAGATGGTTTTGTGCAAGTCCTTTGTATTAGGTCAGAGGTCTCAGGACTAAAATATTAAGGCGTGAAATGGGAGGGCTTTAAAAGGAGGGGTTGGAGATTATTGAAGAAAAGAGGGCTATTTTGAAAATGGTGGGATGGGAGTGGGGAAGTAATGGGGCCTATGGAGAGCTATCGCAGTTGTTTTGGGATGGGAATTGAATGGTAAGTTGAAAGTGTTCTCACTGAAAGGCTCCTGACATTTACAAAAATATAAAAAATATATATTCTTGACTTTAAAAGTTTGGTTAATAATTTTAGACTAACACTTAGGAGACATTAGAACCCTTTTTAATTTTTTTACTATTATCCAACCTAGAAATGTAGGTATGTCCACAATAACATCAGCTACCGTTTGCATAGGACCTAGACTGAACTAGTCACCTTAATTAGGTGTTTTGTTTACATTGTCAAGTTTTCAAAGTATGGTGAAGTTGGTATCATTTTCTCCTTCTACATATGAGGGAAGTGGAGATTGAAGAAGTAACTTATCAAGATTTATACAATTCGTAAGTGGTAGAGTTGGGATTTAAACCCACATCTGTAGGACAACAAGGCATACACTCTTTTCACTATACTGACTTAATCTGTTAGTCTTTTCAATTTTCATATTGCAAAGTGAGAATGTTTCAAGGCCATTTTCTATATTGCTACAATTCGTGTTTATTCAATAAAGTATATTGAATAGTTTAGACAGGGGCTTCCTTGGGAGAGCACTCAAGAAATATGTTCAGATGATGAATGAACTGAGCAAGTTTTTCTGTCCTTAGTGATTTTCCACAGAATCTGACAAATGAAATGAGTTGAGAGCTTCCTTTTGTGGTGG
This sequence comes from Desmodus rotundus, assembly GCF_022682495.2. Classification (NCBI taxonomy): domain Eukaryota; kingdom Metazoa; phylum Chordata; class Mammalia; order Chiroptera; family Phyllostomidae; genus Desmodus; species Desmodus rotundus. The sequence goes on from NC_071393.1 coordinate 75,081,816, forward strand.
ACAGATCCACACAGAACTTTTCTGAAGTAGGAATTGGAGAGGATTGCAATTTTAAACCCAACTATCTATTTGTAAAAAGAAATCAGCATGAAATGTGTAAGTAATACCTAATACATTTTAACAGCAATTTCGACTTACTTCTCTTGAACCATTCACTGGCATTCTTTTATCAGATGGGAACCAGATCAGAATTCCCTTTCCTTGCACATCCTAACAGAGGCACCAGTGCCTTCAGTCTGCCTGTTCAGCACTGTGCCGGGCTGTCAGAAGAATCAGAGAAAGATCTCTACCCTCCAGAAGTTTTCACCAGAGACTGTTAGCAGAAGTTCAAAGTCAGCATGGTTGCCGGGGTTCTTTTAAGGATCCTCAGAACAAAACTAATTTATTCTGGGCCTCTCCTAACCAAGATGCCTTGGGCTGCTCCATTTAGTTCTAGGTCTTCACTGGGGTTATAACATAGTATTTGCTGCCTCGTGTATTGTCCTTGTGGAAAAGAACAAACCATGACAAAACTCTGACTGTCTAGTGTGATAATGGACCACACTTAGTAAGGAGGTCCTTTGTCCTTGGGTTTTCCAGACAGGAATCTAAGCCTTCATGTCAGAAATATTATCTCCAACCTAGTCGTTACCGAAGGTGAGGCAGGTGAGCCTTCTGTGCTGTTTTTTTCTGGTATTAGGAGGACCACCTGTGTCCAAAGCTGCCTGGTTTGCTTATTCAAAATATACTTTGCAGGGGCTCCCATTCCAGACCTACTAAATCAGACCCTCAGGGGATAGAGCCCTGGACTCTGCATTTTTACCAGGTACAGCCCATGTACTTATTTGTATTAATGATTTAGACCACTGTCTGTATGTAAGTTTGTCTTTTTAGTAAGACACTCTTAAGTGTTTGGGAGAGAAATAACTTCCTCTCTTGTCAGAGTGTGTACAGTTACAACTGAAGGAACTTAAACAGAGATGTTTAAGGTGGCAGAGCTGCTGGTTCTTGTATATCTACTAAGCTATTTGAATTGTTGGGGTGCTTTTTATAGAGGCCTCTTTCTTTTTTGCCATTCTTCTTGAGGGTAAGAAATATGTAGTAACTGAATCAGAGTTGTTTAAATTTGTGTTAACTCTCAGTGCTTTTTAAAACTCAAAACTTAGAGAATTTGAAGGATTTCTTTTAATATGTTACTTGATAGTGTCCTTGCTTTTTATGTTGGACACATCCTTTTTTCGACATTTAAAAATTGCAAATCGTGAAGATACTTGCTTTTGGTGCCTCTTGGAAAAAGAAGACACAACAGAATTTGAGACCAACCTAGGCTTTTTACCCCATCACGTGCCTCCATGGAGATAATTGTAGCCCGTGTGTGTGTGTGTGTGTGTGTGTGTGTGTGTGTGTGTGACTTCTTATGGAATATTTACGCAGTAAGTCCTAGAAAATGAAAAGTGTCCAAGGTATCTATTCAGTTATCTATTCAGAGTTATCTATTCAGATCAATACAACATTTATAAAAATTGTGCTCTGCCCTTCTCAAGACACAAAAATTGAGCTACATGCATATTGGCATGAATTATTTCATAATTTCCTTTCTTATTTAAAATAGTGATAAAATTGCCACGTCCTTTTTCTCTTTGTTCACTCTACTTAAAGTAATAATAATTAAATTTGTCTTTGAGAGAATAAGTCCCCTAAAGTATTTTCTAGGAATTATTTTGAGACAATGTATACCAAAAATATCAATGTGTGTTCTTCCACAAACCTTCTCCGTTAAAGTTGAGAAGTTTAAAAGCTGTGCTTATTAATACAGTCTTTTTTTACACTAGAGCACAGTTTAATTTTTTCATTATTACTGATTTGAGAGAGAGAGAGACATTGATTTGTGGTCCCACTCATTTATGCATTCACTGGTTGATTTCTTGTATGTGCCCTGACCAGGGTTTAACCCACAACCTTGGCGTATCTGCCTGACATTCTAACCAAATGAGCTCCTGGCCAGGGCTGTAGAGCAGAATTTAAAGTCTAGGATGAACTTGTGAGAAGTGTCTGTGTTGACTTGTGAAGTTTTTAATGTGTGTCATAATTTTGCATGTAACTCATTTCTTAATTCCACTAGACTTTCTTAGAAATAGTACTGGGAGGGTTGAGGCCCATGGCAGCTTTAATAGAGAGGCTCTTGGGAAATGCTCAAAACCCATCTTTTGACACCAGTTCTGTTGGTGTACTTATTCTCCCTTCCTAGACTCTTAAGTTCTCCAATGACAGAGATTATTTATTTTTCAATAAGAGTGTTGGACAGCGCTGGGTACTAAGGCTGTTGGGTGAACAAAATGGAAGCAGTTTCTGTCTTCCAGGAGCTTACACGAGAGAGATAAAAGGAGGGGAGGCGGAGCAGGGTGGGAGAGAGGGCAGGGGCAGCGTTGCTCAGAGAGTCATTTCACTTTAGACTGTGTATGAAGAAGAATCCTATACTAGCCTGGTGGGAGTGACATTTAAACTGAGACATGGAATATGTGTTAGGGAAAAGGAGATTAGGAGACTCATGAGTACAGGAAGTGCTGACTGTTCATGGTTGAAGGACCGGCGCATACAAAGGCATTAAGGCAGGAAGGTTCTAGCACCCTCCTGAAACTGAAAGAAGCACAGTTACTGAAATTGGAGAGAGAGAGGTACAAGTGAATCTGCAGGAGCAGTCTGTTTGGACCTCCTGAGGATGGAAAACCTAGTAGTGGATCACAACCAGCATTAAAAATAGAAAGGAAATTGAAGGGAATAGAAAACATTAAGTGTGTCAGACCTAGTAATAATATTATTTTGTGAAACTTGTGTTTCATGTATATACATGTACGTGTATGTATACTGGGTTATAAGGTATAATTTTATCTTATGGTGTGCTGGGGTTAAACAGTTTAAAGCCACTGGCAGCATTGGCAATGTTAAGGACTTTGGACTTTATTCTGAGGGTAATGAGAAACCTTTGAAGGATTTTCAAACTGGAAGAGGTGTTAAGGTCTGCCTTTTAAAAAGTTTGTCCAGGGCCCTGGCTGGTGTGTTTCAGTGGAATGAGAGCTGGCCTGCGAACCAAAGGGTCACTTGTTTGATTCCCTTTCAGGGCACATACCTGAGTTGTGGGCTAGGTCACCAGTAGGGGGCGCGTGAGGGGCAACCACACATTGATGTTTCTCTCCCTCTGGATCTCCCTTCCTTCGCCTCTCTAAAAATAAATAAATAAAACCTTTAAAAAAAAAAAGTTTGCCCAGGCTCATCCAGATAGTCGAGAGGGGGCACCAGTTGGGTGGCAGATAGAAGAGTCCAGGTGGAAGAAGCTTCACTAGAATGGAAACTTCAGGAGGGCGAGGCTATTTGTTCACTGTAGCATCCCTGCACCTAGAACAATGCCTGGCATGCAGCAGGAACCCTGTCAGTGGTTGTTGAATGAATACCTGACTTGGATTGGTATGGTAGTTATAGAGACAACAGAAAGTAGATTTGATTGGATGTGATATTCAGGATATAAAACTGAGAGGACTTGACTGATTGGATGTTGGGGTGAGGATAAGGAGGCTGTGGCTGGAGACGGGAATGCTGGAGAAAGATCAGGTTTAAAGGTTAAGATCATGAGTCATTCTTAGCATTTGTAGAGTTTAAAGTTGACTATGAGATATCTAGGTGGAGACATCAAGTAGGTAGTTGAAAGTAATGTCTGGCTGACTGACACAAGGTAAGCACTTAATAAGTCTTCATTGAATAAGCACAGGCTGCTTAGCAAATGCTACTTACTAAGTTTTCTAACCTGGTTAGAGTAGGATCATTTATAGAGCTAAGGGACGTTGTCAGTTTGGGGGTTCCTAGTCTAGCCCCTCTGCTATAATAATGATATCCCTTTAAGGGGTAGAAATGTGCGTTAGTTAGAAAGTGCATTAGGAGAGGGAGCTAAGTAAAAACAAGTAATAGTAGTAGAATTTTTTAATACTTTTATGGCCCTGCCTGGTGTGGCTCAGTGGATTGGGCATCATTCTGCAGACCGAAAGGTCACCAGTTCAATTCCTGGTCAGGGCACATGCCTGGGTTGCCGACCAGCTCCCCAGTTGGCCGTGCAGGAGAGGCAACGAATGAATGTTTCTCTCTCACATCAGTGTTTCTCTCCCTCTCTTCCTTGCTCTCTAAAAAATAAATAAATAAAATCTTTAAAAAATAAACTTTTATCTTGAATGGATTGAAAACTGATTTTACTTTATAAATTCTGTAAAATTGTGGGCATTTATATAACTCAGTATTTTATCTACAATTATAAATACTTTGTGGGAAATTTGAAGGGAAAGTTCCCACATTTAGTGCCAATTGTGTGAAATGTAAAGGATTGGTATACTGCCACTTTGGAATTATTACTTCAGAGGGCTTTGGTTCTATGTTCATTGTTTTGATTTTTTTCTTTTTAATTATAAAAATAGTACATTCTATTGAGAAAGTTCCAACAAAACAGAAATGCCCCTGGGCCACAAAGCCATACTGACAGAATGGCTCTGCTCCTGACTCCTGAAAAGTAGCCAGTGTCCGCTCTTGGAATCATGTTCCTCTACCAACAATTTTGATAGAAAAGAGTAAGTATTAACATTTCAGATTTAAACCTCTGTGAATTACTGCTGTTTCCTCAGCATCTCTTAAGCCTTCCTACTTCTCTCTGTCCCTGTAGTTACTCACCTTGTCCAGGTCACCGTCTACTCTGACGACACTGGTGGGGGCTCCTTCTGACTCCTCTCTGCACTTCCACCCTGGCCCCTCTCGTTGGCTCCAGCAGTCAGCCGTGCTCTTTTTTCCTCTCTCATCGATTCTAGAGAGGGGAGAAGGGAGGGAGAAAGAGAGGGATAGAAACATCGATTGGTCACCTCTTCCACGCACCCCGACTTGGGACCAAACCTGCAACCCAGGCATGTGCCCCACCCAGGTAACCTTTTGGTCTAGGGGGTGACACCCAACCAACTGAGCCACCACAGCCAGGGCCAGAGTACTCTTTGAAAGGGGGTGGCTACTCCCCTGCGTAAAACCATTTGATAGAAAAAAACCAAACACTTGATGGCTCCCCACTGCCTTCAAATAAAAGCCAGGTTCCTGGTCCTGTTTTATAAACCACAGAGTGATCTGGTTTCTTCTTGCCTCTAACCTACCTCATTCGGTTCTCCCCCTTGCCTGCTAAGGTCCATTCACATTGGTTCTCTTTTTGTCATTTGACTAAATCAAGCTATTGTCAGTAAGGTGACACCTTACCTATTCTCTTTGGAGACTTCTCTCCAAAATACTGCTCCCCTCTTCCCTCTCCCAAAGTTTCTAGTCTCAGCCTAAATGCCCCCTGCCCCAGAGAAGCCTCCCCTGACCTCCCCATCACAGATAGGTGTCCCCTTCACTGTGTTCACTTCCTTCTGAGCACTTTCACTAGATATAATTAATTTTTTAAAAATCCTCACCCGAGGACATTTCTTCATTGCTTTGAGACAGACAGACAGACAGACAGACAGACATTGTGAGAGAGAAACATTGATTGGTTGCCTTCTCGTACACACCCTGACTGGAAATTAAACCTGCATCCTCGGTTTGGTCACCCTAGCTGGTAGTAATTACTTATATTAGTTACATTTGTGGATTGAATAAGTCAAAAAGAGCTGAGCATGCTAGTTGACTATAAAAACCTCAGCTTTGTCCATATGGACTTTTATTCCATATTTCTAGGGTGCGGAATATGTATCCCATTTACATGTGATCATGGGACGTTTGATTAAAGAGATGAGATTTTTTTTTTTTAAGTGAGAGGGAGCTAAGTTGCTGTATTATAAGTTAATTCTGACATGACATCACAGAAAGCATACTATTTGGGAATGATGGGTGGGGGAATTAAATCTTAAGGTTTGAGTCTTCACATGTTGATGGATTAGAATTCTAATCTTAACCAGGATAATGCTGTTTTAATAAACATTACCTTAGTTCAGTTAGACTTGCTTTATTACAGGGTCTCAGTTTTGACAGTCTAGTTTAATGTTAAATATAGCTTTTAAGCAATGTTAATTAAACTGCTCTAGGAGCCATAGATGGCATCCTACACAGCTATACTGATAGTATGTTGGGCATTGTCATTACTTTAAGCAGCTCTTTAGTTCCGCTTAAATTTGATACACCGTGCTGGCACTCCACACTCAGCCATTCCCCTAGAGGAATGCTGAGATCGATAAGGTTGGTTTTCACTGGGTGAGATGAAATGGAGGGATGATGGTGAGAGAGGGCCACTAGACGCAGAAACGTCCGCATGAAGCAGGCCGGAAGGAGAGGCCTGCAGATGTCCCCAGCCCCTGTGCGTGAATCAGTTTTAGATTGGCGTTGCTGAGCACAGGCATTAGATAAATCAGCCCCTACAGGTAGAAAATCTGACGGTCTGTTCATGTTTGCATTGCTGGGAAGAACTTTCCATTGCACGTTGATCTGTTCAGCTTACTTATGAGCCCTCAATAGAATATAAAAGACTCAACTGTAAAGAGTAGCTTTGCCCCGAGTTCCCCCAGTAACTTCCTACACAATTCTCAACTTACGGGTATTTTTCACAATGTTTAGAAGGTCTTTGTGGTCTCCATAGTATTGTTAATACGATATTTAAAGTTGTGTAAGAGGAGGGACTGTACCCGTGAGATGCAGTTTGTTGATGAAGGAGAGCCATTTGTTAGGTTTTTAGTATAGAGTGGAACCTCTTTAACAGAAAGGCAGTACTAACAACACTTTGATACAGTAACTTTTAATGGATGTCTACTGCATGTAATAGTTAAGTGTTTCAAAGAAGAATTTGTTGATAGTGTATCCAAATCCCTGTTATAATGAGTTGGCATCAACTCATTATACAGAATTCTGCTATATTCATGAACCTCAAAGATCAGGAAAGAGATTACTTACCAGAAGTCTTTGTAAAGCTTATAAATTTCCACTAAGGTAATATGGGGAAAAAGATAATAGTTAAGACCATACACAAATCACTGTATAACCCACAGTCTCACTCATAGGTATTTCCCAAAGTGAAATGAAAACTTAATGTTTACACAGAAACCTGTATCTGAACATATAATTGCCCTAAAATGGGAACAACCCAAATGCTTTTCAACTGGTAAGTGGATAAACGAAGTATCCATTTCACAGAAGGCTGCGCAGGAATACAGAGGAGTAAACTACTGACCATGCTGCACGATGGATGGCTCTCACATGCGTTACGCTAAGAAGCCGGGCTCCAAAGGCTACATACTGTATTATTTCATTTCTATAAGCAGACCTGTAGGGACAAATCGGGTTGTGGTTGCCAGGGGATGGGGGAAGGATATGAAGAGCACCAACTTTCAGAAAGACTGAAAATAAGAATATTCACTTGTTCATACCAAAACAGTGACTCCTATTGACCAAATACTAATTATAGCAACATTCGGGGAGGTGATGGTACTGTCATATATCTTAATTGTGGGGGTGGTTTAACCGTTTGTCAGACCTACAGAACTGTACATAAGAAAGGATAAAATGTACTGTATGTCAGTTACGCCTCAAGTTTTGAAGATACCATGAACACAAATATTGCTATAACCTGCATTTGGTTAATAGGAGTTAACAGTTTGAGTCTTGCATTTGGTGAATAGGGGTTAACTGTTTTGGTGTGAAAAAGTAGTGTTGTCTCCAGCCTTTTCAGGAGGTCGGTGTGCTAACTCCCTCTAATGAAACGAGAAGAGTAACATTTCATGACTGCTTATGAAAGAGAGCACGCCAGCTGTTAATCTGAGAAGGTCATTTTCTCATTCTGGCCAAGGAGGATATACTCCTAAAATAGAAAGAAACTGGAAGAAGAAAACAGATACTTTTTAGCAATCTATTATTTTAAAATCTATCTTGGCTCTTGACCCATAGTTGTATAGCACCATCCTCTCAAGGACTGATACTACTCATAATTAGCAGTTGTATTTTTCTCTTTCTGGCAGAAGGGGAAAGTGTTTTAGACTAGTAAAGGTGCCTGAATTAGGAGCTAGGATTCTATCTGGTTTGAATCCCAACTCTATCATGTACTAGCTGTGTTACCTTGGGTAAGTTACTTAATCTCTCCTGCTCTTTAGTTTCTTTATCTTTAAGTGTGGATGGTTACATTTAAATAAACAAATAAATAAATAGTTGGCAATAAAAAAATTGGAGCACCCAGTAACTGGCTGCATGTCCTTGCTTTGCTCTGGAAAGTAGCTCCCTCAGTCCTAAAAAGAAAAGAAAAGAAAAAAATTGGGATTATAATGATAGTTACCTTAAGGTTGTTGTGAAGATTAAATGTTAGATGCTTAGAAGTGTTCCTGGCGTCTAGTAAGGACAGTATAATGGTGGGCTGGTATTGACAGCAGCAGAGAGCTGGAACCAGAGCAAGGGTCCTTTTGTTGCACTTTTAAGTGACCCGGCTGAGTTGAAGAGGAGCAGCAGGACCGGGGAGCCTGGTGAGAGAGCAGTTGTAGCCATGACTTCATGGCATTAATTGTCCTGGCGAATTATTAAGTCAACTGGACAAAGCAGAGGTCCTAAATGGGGATGTTGGGGTTGTCAAATTAGGATTCTTTTTTTTAAGTTTTTATTTTTAGAGAGAGGAAAGTGAGAAGAGCGAAAGATAGACAGAAACATTGATTTGGTGTTTCATTATTTATGCATTCATTGGTTGATTCTTGTATGTGCCGTGACCGGGGATCGAACCTACCAACTTAGCATGTTGGATGATGCTCTAACCAGCTGAGCTACTTGGCCAGGGCTAATTAGGATTCTGATGTAGTGGTCAGCACATTTGCTGCTTGTTGTTAGACCCTGGATTAACCACTGGAAATAGACCTTTTTTCCCCCTGGCTTAAGCATTCAAAATAAAACTTGTAGTTTGTTAGCTTATTTAAATCAGCCCCACAAATGCCAGTCTTACTAGGAATTATAGTAAGAGGATGCTCAGAGAATTGGTTAGCTCTACCAGCAAGAACAGTGAGCGAATTACCTTTGTAAACATGGTTCTTGTCACATACATTCCTGAGAATTAGTACTTCTGTAGGTTATGGAGAAAATGGTAACAATTTGGAAGTAGCTTCCAGGGCAGTTTTATATTCACTTTTCCATTTCAGACATACATATATTTGCCATGAAAAGGGAGGGGACAGTTTTGAAAATATTCCTTTTAGCACCTAGGAACATTAGTTGGTCTGTTCATGTGATAAAAGTCCCCTTCAATTGAAAGCACAAAGAAGTAGAAGAGATCTAGGGAGAGTGGGCATTTTACTATTCTCGGATATTTCTTTTCTGTTGAACAAAACTCATGTGATTACTTCTGCCCTATTAGGAGCTCTTGTCCCTGGCAAAGCGGAAACGCAGTGACTCTGAGGAGAAGGAGCCCCCTGTGACTCAGCCTGCAGCCTCCTCGGACTCTGAGACGTCGGACAGTGATGATGAGGTGGGTGTGGAGGAGCGAGGCCACTGGGGCTGACAGCAATTTGAGGGTCCCTGTGTTGGTGACTCCTGATGGTCCTCCCTTAAACTGAGACCTACAACCTAAGATCTACAAGAACTTCTTAGGGAAAGAAAACTGAAAGGAAAACTCTTGAATTGTCCTGTTCTCTATACTTCTCTTTTTAGGGCATCTGTGGGCAGTTTTTAGTCTTTTGTTTTCAGTCCTACTGCAGAAGAAGGGGCACAACTTGTTGGTCATCATCTCTCTTTTTTTTTTTTTTCATCGTTTTAATCCCATTTTCGTGTTAGAAAAGAAATTCTATCAAGAATGCCATATTTTAGTGGGAAACACTTAAGCTAGACAAGAAGCTTTCTTACAAGACATGGAAGGGTATGTGGTTCGGGAGGAACTTTTTCTCTCTTACAGGAACAGTGTCTATGGGGCTTGGCAGTAGCTCCCTCACAGCACATGAATTTTGAGCGCACAGATCTCAGTCAGTCAGCTACTGACCTGTTTCGGCGCAGGGGAAATAGTTCTCCCCAGCACTACATCTCCCAAGGGTAGTAGAGCTCTCCTCAATCTAGCCTAATGCTATAACTTCTTTTTTTTTTTTTTAAGATTTTATGTATTTATTTTTAAAGAGAGGGGAAGGGAAGGAGAAAGAGAGGGAGAGAAACATCAATTGGTTGCTTCTCACAAGCCCCCAGCCGAGGACCCAGCCTGCAGCCCAGGCCTGTGCCCCGACTGGGAATCGAACTGGCAACCTTTTAGTTTGCAGGCCAGCACTCCACAAACTGAGCCACACCAGCCAGGGCATTTTTAAAATTTTTAACAGACTTTATTTATTTTTTATTATCTGTTTTAATAGATTTTATTTATTTACTTTTAGAGAGAGGAGAAAGGAGGGATAAAGAGAGGGAGAGAAACATCAGTGTGAGAGAGAAACATTGATCGGCTGCTTCTTGTACATTCCCTGACCAGGGGACCGAATCTGCAGCCTAGGCATGTGCCCTAACTGGGAATTGAACCGGTGACCCTTTGCTTTGTGGGACGTCGCCCAACCAACTGAGCCACACCAGTCAGGGCCATTGCTGTAAATTCTTTGTTGAGGACTGAAGATCCTGTATAAGGATACAGGTCCTCTGGAACTATCTTAACAGGTATTAATTGTCACTGCCACTTCAGTACAAGTTTCTTGTGATTGTGTAGAACCAGCCTGTTCTGTACTTTGGAAATATTTTCAGATTGTAATGCTGTAAAGCATAGAGGAGTTTCATATCTTCCATCATTTCTCTGCTAGAGAGAGCCATTTCAGCTGGACAGACGGGATCAATGGAACCAAAACAATTTCCAAAGTTAAATATTGTGTCCTCAGTTCAATACCCTCTCCATGTTAAATACCCTCTTTTTTAAATTTTTTATTTTTTATTTATTGATTTTAGAGAGAGAGGAAGGGAAAGAGAGCAACATTGATTTGTTGTTCTACTTACCCACACATTCATTGGTTGACTCTGAATGTGCCCTGATTGGGAATTGAATCCGCAACTTTGGTGTATCGGGATGATGCTCCTACCAACTGAGCTACCCTGCCAGAGCAAATACCCTCTTTTTTAAATGAAGGCCACAAAGTTCCTTCATCCGACCACTGCTCTAGTATGCAATAGTCAAAAACACACTGCCATGATAATTTCCTACATTCCTGTATGTCTCCATCTTGATTTCTTATTCCTACTGCTCCACAGGCCACCTTTTATTCCTTCTTGTCAGTCCCTATTATGGTGATCCACGCCTTACGCAGCCAGTTTCTCCTCGGTATTTCCAGTCGACCCAGTGCACCCCCCAGTTCACGGAGCAGCGTTGACAGCTTCGATGTCCTATTTCTGACCTTGTCGGGAGGGACCTGGGGAGTCATGTGGGGCAGTGTGTATAAAGTCTCCAGCAGTGTGCAGGAAGGTCCTAGGCCCTCAGTCTCCCTGCTCACACGCTGACCCGCCCAGAGCAGCTTTGAATCCCGTAAGCTCCATTCATGGTAATTGCCCTGTATAGATGTACCATTTTTTTTTTAAGTTTTTAAATAGCTTTATTTGAACTTAAACAAAATACACCAATATTGAACACAGTTAAGTGATTTTTTTCTTTTTTATGACTCCTATTTTATTTTAAATTTTTATTGTTATTCAATTACAGTTGTGTGCCTTTTCTCCCCATTCCTCCACACCCCCAGCTGAACCCCCCTCCCTCCCCCACCTCAACCCTCCCCCTTGATTTTGTCCATGTGTCCTTTATAGTAGTTCCTGTAATCCCCTCTTCCCACTGTCCCCGCCCTACTCCCCCCGACCATTGTTAGATTGTTCTTAACTTCAGTGTCTCTGGTTGTATTTTGTTTGCTTTTTTCTTCTATTTATTATGTTCCAGTTAAAGGTGAGATCATATGGTATTTGTCCCTCACCGTCTGGCTTATTTCACTTAGCATAATGCTCTCCAGTTCCATCCATGCTGTTGCAAAGGGTATAAGCTCCTTCTTTCTCTCTACTGCATAGAATTCCATTGTGTAAATGTACCATAGTTTTTGTATTCACTCGTTTGCTGATGGGCACTTAGGTTGCTTCCAGTACTTGGCTATTGTAAATTGTGCTGCTATGAACATTGGGGTGCACAGGTTCTTTTGGATTGGTGTTTCAGGGTTCTTAGGGTATAATCCCAGCAGCGGAATTGCTGGGTCAAAGGGCAGTTCCATTTTTAGTTTTCTGAGGAAATTCCATACTGTTTTCCACAGTGGCCTCACCAGTCTGCATTCCCACCAACAGTGCACTAGGGTCCCCTTTTCTCCGCATCCTCTCCAACATTTGTTTGTGGATTTGTTTATGTTGGCCACTCTGACTGGTGTGAGATGGTACCTCATTGTGGTTTTAATTTGAATCTCTCTGATGGCTAGTGATGCTGAGCATCTTTTCATATGTCTCTGGGCCCTCTGTATGTCTTCCTTGGAGAAGTGTCTGTTCAAGTCCTCTTCAAACATTTTTTTAAAAAGGTTTTTATTGTTCAGTTACATTTGTCCCCATTTCCCCCCATTACTCTTAACAACATGGAACAATTCATGGATTTGCATGTCATCTTGCACAGGGGCCATGCTAATCTCTGTATCATTCCAATTTTAGTGTATGTGCTGCCAGAGCAAGCACTGTTTTTTAATCTTTTATGCCATATTTTTACTGTACCTTTTCTGTGTTTAGGTGCACTTAGATGCACAACCGCTAACCACTGTATTGTCGGTACAGTGACGTGCTGTGCAGGTGTGCAGCCTGGGAGCAGTAGGCCAGACCAGGTAGCCTAGGTGTGTAGGAGGCTGTACCATCTAGGTTTGTGTAAGAATACTCTGCGATGTTCCCACCGTGACAAAATCACCTAACCACGCATTTCTCAGGACGTAGCCCCGTTGTTATGTGACTGGGATTGCCTGGAGAGAGGCCAGATATCACCTTTCTGTTTAATCTTTTACCCTGTAATCGAGGAAAATATTTTTAACAATGTACTTATTTTGCTTTACAGTTCCACTAAAGTGAAAAGTGTTTTTTATTATAATGAAATTTAATTAACAGCTAGAGCTGCATTTACTAGTGCCCCGCGTGTGCACATTAGGGATGTTTGCATTATAATTGACTGTAGTGATGTTCTCTTAATTTTAAATAATTTAATACACCTAAAATTGCTTTTCACAGCAAGAGGTGGTGGATCTGTGAGTTTTATTTTTTTGTTGTTGTGTTTATTTTTAATGGAGGGGCTTTAATTCCTCTCAAATTGATGATAATTCAGTCTGTTAGAAAAGCAGTGGGCTCTGTGAAGTAACTTGTTCCTTTTGCTCTTCCATTTCCTTTTTTTAAATGCAGAGACAATGCAGGAAAATCTTGGATGATTTCCTTTTCCCACTATTCCTACATCAACTACTTTTATTTTTCATGTTTCAGAAGTCAGCTGCTGTGGGCTTCTTCCCCCTGCCTACCAGTATTCTATTATATTTGAATCTGTGGTGTGTCTAGAATACCCTGTAACGTGTTTATGGTCTTTGCAATTCCTTAAGATACAAGCAGTGACTGCCCTGTGAGTATTTCATTCTTTGTATTTCTGTCATTAAATCAGAGTCCTAAGTATGCAGTTACTGTAGGGATTCCCTTTGTCCTTTCTAGCTGCTTCTATCAGGAAGGCAGAGTATGTGGCACCTCCACAGCACTAGAGAAACCCAAAACTTGTGCTAGAATACATCCAGAGTCCACACAAACCTCTACAGATTAGGGTTTCTCGCAGCTACTTGGCCACGTCTAAAGGCCCTCACCTTAGAATGCTTCCGCGCTGCTCGTGCACTGATTGGAGAAAAGGCTGACGGGCAAGTGGCACTCTGCCCATGGGTAATGCGACTTTGGGTAACTTTCTCCCTACAGGGTTCTTAGCTCCTGCTTCTGCCTTCTGGTCCCAGTCCCCCAGACCCACAAGTTTCTTGCAGCTCTACCTCAGTCTCCTTCCCCCCAAACCCACTGGGAATAGCAACCTCAGTATCATGGCCGTTCTGAAAGGCACCTGTTCCTCGGTCTGCATCATCACTCTTTGGCCTAGATCACTAGCTGAGCACCGCAGACTTAGGGTAGGTGTTTTACTACTTAAGTCCGGCCTACCATAAAGTCAAATTTATGACTACCATAGAGATATTTGGGATTGCGTAGGGAATTTTTGAGATCCGTAGAATATAAAGTTTGAGATGAGGCTCTTGCCTATTTTTCTCTCTCACAATGATATTTTTGTAGATAAAAACTATGTACATAGCTAAAAACTATGTACTGGAGTAATTTGCTATGTCTTCTCATTTCTGCTATGTCTTTTATATCCTTATTACTAACAAACTAGCCTTTTAGAAATTTGGTGGTTAAAGCAATTCGCAGTCAGACGGGGAACTGTACCAGAGGCTGCTCTGTAACATTTTCAAATACACCTCCCCACCCTTCTCTGCTCCCACCTCCCGCATCGTTCATTGTCATTAGTGAACAGTGCACACAGGCAGGGAAAGTGTGTCGGTCCCCTCTGATTTGCTGTGGCAGAAAACTGGTCAAGAACAATTGAGAAGGATAGTGGGTGGTTTGGTGTAAGTAGAGACATGCACTGAGAGCAAGAAGATATCTAGCTAAAAGTTACGAAAGTTTCCAGAAAAAGTAAGTGCGTTGGACATTAAGTATAACGTTCAATTAGGGAAGGAATACTAGATGTTTCGTTATAGTATCTTCACAGGGGGAATCCTAAGTTTAATGAAAGCGAATATACTTACGTATTATTTTTGGTGAATGCATTATTCTCACTGCTAATTTGGGGAACATGTAAAACTGTGAACTAGGAGTCTGTTACAAGGTTTACTTTGACCAAGCCTGGGGAATTGGAAAGCACACCCCAGTGGGAGGCCATGATGCTGTGCTGTGGCATGTTGGTGCTGTCACTTCCTGTCTCTGAAAGCGTTTGATAGGAGAAGCCCCACAAGGGTGGGAACGGGAATGGCAGGGAAGAAAAATAACGAGTTTAGGCGGAAGAGAGCGAGCAGCAGCTCACTCATGTTGACGGGATTTTTTTTAATGGCCAAAACAAAAAAGTCCATTTGTTAGGGGAAATGGAGTCCTAAATTAAGTACTCCAGAGTCCTTTTTAGAAACATTGTGGGTCGTGTAGGGACAGATAGCTGCAGCTAGGTAAGGAGAAAGCCTAGATTTTCACTTTTTACCTGTAAAACTCATGCTGGATATCAAGAAAACTTTTTTGTTGTTCAAAATTGAGTGTAACTATATTAGATGTGGTGAAGAAACCGATGAATTATGTTCTAATGCCCTCTGCCTAAACGAGAATTACTTTTTTTTTAAAGCTTCATGTATAGTCTTGTTTTCAACATTTTTGAGAAACCAAAGCATGTGGCCCAGCCCTGCAGTTCCCATGTCATACTTCTGTTTTCTTCCCCAAGACTTGGGTCGGCCGTCCTGGCTGCGTTTATCCCTGCACGTGCTGCCCCGGAGACTCTGGCCCCTTCTTACTTCTCCCCCGCCCCATTTTTTCCGTTTCTTTCTGAAGCCTCTTCCTTCTCTTTCTCTTCTGTCTCATCTGATCTTTCAGGCTCTCCCACTTTGATCCAGTTACACCCCTAATTCTCACTGTGTTGTCTCCTGCTGGCTCCAATATTTCTATTAATAGAACATTTTGAAAAAGATAACTTTTACTTACAAATTCATTTAGTAACAACTTTTCTAGGAAGTTGGCCTAGATATCCAAGAGTATTTTGTTACTGCTTTACCACACAGATGATAATAAATAATGAGCACATGCTTCCAATGAAGATCTTCACTACTAAACTGGAATGTGCCTGTGTATGTAGTGGCTTAGTACAGTCTTCATACGCATAGTTCCTCTGGACCACGATGCTCCACATGGATGAATTGGCCCAGTACTGAAAATAAACTCCTGAAAGCTTAAATATAAAGCACACTACGTTTGAATAGGGGTTTTTTTGATAGATATTATTATATATAGTTTTTCTTATTTAGTCATGATCATGAATGGCAGTTCTTATACCAGAAAATAATGACTTCCAAAATGTTGAGCCTTGTGGTGCTGCTCGTTACACCTTTTCTTTCTCTCCGTTACCGTAGGTAAGAAGTGGCCATTGTTCTCATCTTTTGGTAATTGCTCTACTTCCAACTTCCTGCATGTGATCTGTGGGGTCAGGAAACCACGGGACCCTGTAGAGTTTAGGTTGGAATACTCTTCTTTAGTACTTGAACTTAGTGATAGCTACTTGGATTGCTTATAAGCCTTATTTTTACATACTTCTTAGTTCTTGGCTATGTAGATAATCATATAGTAGTACCTCATTTATCTAGGTATCATTAAAATTTCATGAAAAGAATTTGGAAAAATAAAGTGATTTTCATAGACTACTTGCTCAAACTTGTTTACAACAGATTCTGGTAACTTCTACCAAGCAGTGGAACGGAGTACTGATTACATTTTACATTAAAAAAAAATGTGTTTTTATTGTTCAGTTACATTTGTCCCCATATTTCCTCCATTGCTCTCCCCTGCCCTGCTCACCCCCACATCCCGCATTCAGAACCCCCCACTTTTTTGGTATTACATCTGTTGCACTTTCAGTTTTGACTCCATGAGCAGACTTTAAGTTTTTGTGATTGAGTTATGTTTCCAGTAAAGTGTGTGATTGCTCCGTTATAAAATACAGTAGGGTATTTTGTCTTTTGTCTGATTGATTACATAGTAGAAAAGAAAGCCCAGCTATTCTTCATGTTCTTTAGGCTGACATTAAATTGTATTCACTCTTCAACCTCACTGACCCTTGTCTACTTTCAGGGGGGAAAAACACCTAAATCAGGAACCATACCCTTCTCACACGCCTCTTTGCTGGCCATTGTCACGACCTAGAATAATGCCTACAGAACCCTTCTGAAAAGTGCTTTGGCTTTAGTATAACACTCAGTTCATACAGAACCTGACAGCCTTGAAACTCCAAGGGCCCGTAGAGATCATCTGGACTCCTGTATTTCAGATTAGAAAATAGCCTCCTGCCTTTATATAGAACTTAATGGTTTCTGATACACTCTAAACTTCTCTTATTCTTTCCTCTTTGAGCCTCACACTACCCTGCTAAGTAGGGTAAAGGCTTGTTTATCCTGCTTTACAGATAAGGAAACAGTGCAGGTTAAGGGCTTGGGCTCTATGTACTCCAATCTTTTAACCCCTAATCCCAATATGGTTTGTCACTAGCCCAGGCGTTCTTTTTGAATTCCGCGTACCTCAAAGTGTTCGTCTTCACTTGTAAATTCATTTCGGACTACGGTTTCTATTCTGAGTCCTGAGCCCTCGAGTGTGATCCCCCTCGTCCATTAGACACAGCCTCTCTGAAGACTTGAAGTTTCTTTGCCTCTTGGATGCTCAGAATACTCAGCATCTCAGTGTTACCTAAATTCAAAGCAACTACTTCCCAAGCCATGTTTCTTCCTGTCTTTTGGCTGGAGAGCCAAGAAGGCCAGCTGCTCCCCTGATTAGGGACCTGCTTATAACACCCCACACGCACTGTCTGTCTGGCACAGGGTTGTGTAGTGCTAACCCTCCTGTGCCATTAGATTATTGCTGCCCCTTAGAGTATCCGTTGTATCAGTGAGAGTCAAACTACTCATCTCTTTTCATTTATTAACAGAACATCTTCCAGTCTCTGTTTTAGGTTTTGTTCACTGCATGCAGGTTGGGGCAAAAGTAGGTTTACAGATATTTGTATGGAAAGTAATACAGTAATTAATAAATAATAATACAAAAATAAACTGCGCTTTGTGTACTCATAGCTGTATACCTCCTTTTGCCTCACCTTGCATATACATGCTTCCCTTGTTATGTGTAGGTCTGAATACTCGTGGGCCGCTTGGGAAAGCAGGACACCAAGGTGTGTAGTCCTGACTGACGGGGCCCTCCTGCTTCCCCAGATTGTCACTGAGAGCCCTTCCTGGGGGCGGCGCTGGCCTATGCACTCAGATGAAATTGTTTTCTCATTTTTGCCTTCTGCGTGGTTCACCTTAGTGCATTTTAAGGTCACAACAGCTTGCCTTTTAATAGAGCCATAGTTCCCAAAACAAATTAAGAAATGCCTGGTCATTTCCTCTCCTCTGCTCGATGGAGAGGGCCTAACAGCATCCTTTCAATCCTGTCCTCTACTTTTGAGACTCCATGTACTACCACACTCTGGCAACGAAGGAGGAATTCATTTTCCCTCAGTCTCGGAGTCAACAGAATAAGGCTTTTGCAGAAATAGGTGAGCCGTGATGGAGCTAATGGCCGAATTAAGAGATTTGTACATCGATTTTGTCTGCCGCAAGCCTTACCCATCTTCTTTATGGTTCATCAGTTTCTGTAATTGGGAGAAGAGGTACTGGGCAAATATTTAAAATATGTGCTTGGAGTAAAAAACATTCAGGAACCTCTGGTTTACAGGAGTGAATGTAAAATATAACAAATGTGATCTATTCTCGGCGGGGGGGATGTTTAGATTATTGGGACCCATTTGAGTCTCTTTCTCTATTAATTAGGAATAATAGGAATAAATAGGAATTATGCCAGCCCCCAAATTTTAAGTGATTATTTATCTTTGAGTGATGGAAATTTGAGTGCTCTTCTTTTAGTTTTTTAAAAAATAGTTAGCTAGTTAGTGATTTTTAGAGAGGGGGAGGGAGGGAGAAAGAGTGTGAGAGAAACATTGATGTGAGACAGAAACACCAGTAGGCTGCCTCTCACGTGCACCCCAAGTGGGGACCGAACCTGCAAACCAGGCCTGTGCCCTGACCTAGAATCAAAACAGCAACCTTCACTTTGCTGGGTGATGTCCAACCAGCTGAGCCACACTACTCAAGGCTTCTTTTAGCTTTAAAAATATTTTTCTATTTTTTAAATCTTCATATAATGAACACATTTTTCTTAAAATTAGATTTTAAAGGTTTATCAAAAACAAGATATATTTTTAGAAAGTGTATGTGCAAAGCAAGTAGCTTAATCTAGCTTCTCAGTACCGAAACATTTTCATAAGAAATTTTACTTTTTTTAAGTAAATTCACCTACATTATTATAATTCCTCCCAAATCCTGTCTCTCATAGTGAGTTCAGTTGTTGCCTTTCATGTGATGGACCCTATTGACTTAGTCTCATTGGAGGTGAGGCACCTTTGTCATCTCATTTCTTCTGAAAATTGTTGGAAAGAAAAATGTGTTTCCCTTCCCACACTCAGGTTTCGTCAGGAAAGTCCTTTTTAAATGGAAGCATTTTATTTTCTATTTTTACTATTATCTTTTCTCCATCTTCCCCAAGGGATAGGCATCACAGACCAAGAATGAGTGACAGTTGCTAAGTTCAGACAGTGTCAAATTGGAGCAGATAGCGGGAGGAAGGATGAGGAAACCACCTAGCTTCCTAGTGCTTCCTGAATTGGATTCACCTGTGTGACTTCATATTTAGCTCTTTAATGCGCTCAAAAACACTTTTTCTCCCTAGGGAGTCTAGGCTTTGGCTCTGTTGTACATGAGAAACCCATATCTGTAGGCAAAAATAGACCTAACGACTCTAAAACACATGTGACCCTGGTAGCTCAGCCTGTACCCTCTTGGCCTTACGTTCCCATTTGGTAGAAATACAAAGGGCCAAGACACCCTGTTTGGGAGAGGTGGGTGGTGCCCATTTTCATAACAAACCAGTAAATACTGACTAATATGAGCAGAGTTGTGCTATTTGTTGTAACCAAAGCCAAGGCCAAAGATGTTTTATATATGGTATTGCCTCTAGTAGTAGATAAGTGTTGTCAACATAGGAAGTTGATCTATTTTAGCTCCATTAACTGAGAAATTCAGTACTTTAGCTTCTTTTGAATTCTTTAAAATTCACCTAAAATTATCTTCCTTGAATGATTAAAATTTGGAATGGTTAAGTGCCATACTTGAGTCTTTATCAACCTAGCTAACACTCTTCACCCTGCTCTGGTGATTGCCTGGGACTCCGCCACACCTGCTTTGTGGCCCACCCATGCTGCTTCCAGTGGCTTCTTCATACAAATGGCCTGTCTTGGCTCATGCTGGAGAATTTCCTAAAATCTCTAAGGTCCACAAACTCCAAACAGGCAGCATCTGGCCTCAGTGAGCCCTGTACCTCTTGCTCAGTGGCCCAAGGCCCCGCACTAGCAGCAGCCGGCCTTGGTTCGCAGCTCGGCCTCTCCTGGGCCCCTCCGAGGCCAGCACAGCAGGAGCCACCTGCAGATCACTCTGTAGCTCATGCTGGGTGGCCCTGGGCAGGGCACAGGCAGCAGTTGGTCTTGGTCTACGCTTCCCGGGAGGCCCCAGAGCCAGCACTCCCAGTGGACAGCTTCAGACCACACTGGAGAACCACCCAACCACCTCTACGAACGACACACTGAAGGGGCAAACTCGTTGGGCACCAGAACCCCGCTGAAGGGAGTCCTGCTCTGGGGGCTTAGCCCCTGCACGGCAGCTCCTCTGCTGTGGTCACAGCCAGTCCTCGAAGCCAATTGGCCTGGGGCACATCACTCCCGTTGATGTGCCAACAGCATTTGAAGAGTCTCTGGGACAACTTCAAGCGTAACAACATTCCCATCAAGGGGGTGCCAAAAGAAGAGAGAGAGCAAGAAATTGAAAACCTATTTGAAAAAATGATGGAAAACTTCCCCAGCTGGAGAAAGAAAAGACAAGCCCAGGAAGTGCAGAGAGTCCCAAACAAGGTGAATCCAACGAGGCCCACACCAAGACACGTCATAATTAAACCGCAAAGATTAAAGACAAAGAAAGAATCTTAAAAGCAGCAAGAGAAAAGCAGTTACCTACAAGGGAGCACCTATAAAACTGTCAGTTGATTTCTCAACAGTAACTTCGCAGGCCAGAAGGGATTGGCACAAAATACTCAGTGAGAAAAGCTAGGGCCTACAACCAAGATCACTCTACCTAGCAAAGCTATTATTTATAATTGAAAAACAGATAAAGAGCTTCCCAGACAAGAAAAAACTAAAGGAGTTCATCACCACCAATTCATATTACAAGAAATGTTAAAAGGTTTTGTATGAGAAGAAAAAAACATAAATAATAAAATGACAATAAATACATATATAAATATCAATAATTACTTTAAAAACAAATAGATTAAATGCTCCGGTCAAAAGTCATAGGGTTGCTGAATGAATAAGAAAGCAAGACCCTTACATATGAGGGGAACCAAAAAAACCCCAGAGTGTATTTATTAAAAAATTGTGTACTCTTACATGTTTAAACTTCAGTCACCTTCAGAGTACTCTCCGTTTGATGCAATACACCTATCGAGACTTTTTTTCCCCAGTGTTCAAAACAGTTTTTGAACTCATTGATTTTGATGCCTGTTAATGCTTCTGCTGTTTTTTGTTTCACCTCTTCCATGTCAGCAAAACGTTTCCCTTTAAGGACTTTTTTTTCATTCTGGGAAACAACAACAACAACAAAAAACGGTTGCTTGGGGCAAGATCAGGCAAATAGGGAGGGTAAGGCATAGGGATCATGTCATTTTTTTGGTCAAAAACTGTGGAACACTCAGCGCGGTGTGGGCAGGTGCGCTCATAGATCACCCATCATGAAAGGGACAAACACGTTGAGTCTTCAAAAAAAATTAATTGAAACCAAATGCAGCCTCTCAACAACAGCAGCTGGTGCACTGATACATATGGGTTTCTAGAACACTCACCTGGTCGAGGAAGCCTGTACTACAAGGAACCCCCCCTCCAGAAGATAATTCTGGTTTTTGGGGGGTCCCCCCTCGTATGCTGTCTACAAGAGACTCACTTCAGATCAAAAGACACACAGACTGAAAGTAAAGAATGGAAAAAGATATTTCATGGAAACAAAAAAAAGCTGGGGTAGCAGCAACATTTACACCAGACAAAATAGACTTTAATGCAAAGCCTATACGAGATAATGAAGGACCCAACAATTCCACTTCTTGGTATTTATCTGAAGAAGTCCAGTGCACTCAATTGAAAAGACATACACGTGTATGTGTTCATTGCAGCATTATTTACAATAGCCAAGATACGGGCGCAACCTGTGGCCGTCAGTAATGAATGAATTTTAAAAAATGGTGCATGTTAATGAAATATGACTCAATCAAAAAAAAGAAGAAGAATGAAATCCTGCCATCTGCGACAACATGGTACTGAATGAATAAGTCAGACACAGAAAGACAAATGTCATATAATTTCACTTGTATGTTGAACCTAAAAAACAAAATAACAAGCAGACCAGTAACAGACTTCATACAGAGAGATTTTGGTGGTTGTCAGATGTGGAAGTTTGGGAAGATGGGTGAAAAAGGTGAAGGGGTGAAGCAGTAAACTTGGACAGAGTAGTTGTGGGGATGTAAAGTACAGCATAGGGAATGTGGTCAGTAGTGTACTAACTGTGTATGGTGTCAGATGGGTACTAGGTTTACGAGGGTGATGACTTTGTGAGTTATAGGAATGTCTTGTCACTGGGTTTCACACCTGAAACCAGTATAATACTGTGTGTCAACTGTAACTGAAAAATAAAAAATACTTATAAAAAGAAAAGCTGTGAAAAAAAGGTAAAAACTTTTGAAATGATTGGGAACGAGGCTTTAGAAGAGAGAAGCATTAGGATTTCTTTCTAAATGATGATGAGGTGTTGAAACGTGCAAGTTTGAGAAGTATTAACTTGCAAAGGGAAGTCACCATTCATTTAACGTAGCTATCATTCTATAACTTGTTTTTGTTTTCACTTGTCCCTTTTTCCTAGCTCTTGAGTACAAAAGTAAAGTGGCAATTAGAATAACTAAGAGTAAATTTAAAATGGAAAAATCAGAAGATTAAAGTAGCACTCTCTCACAGTATTTTATTAAAGTTATTTAGCAGACTGTGGTTCTTAAGAATAGCTCATATGGAACATTTCTGAAATGGAAAGCTCATCAGAACAACCTCTCCAACCCCCCACAAAGAAATACACTTCCTTGTGACATTAGCCATTGTGGAGTGGGAGGTTAATTTACAATCACATTGTAGGAGGAGCGAAGACTCGGTGCATTTGTTGAATATTAGATACAGAGACTTGATGTTAATACCAGAGTCATAATTCAATCTGTGATGCTGAAAAGGTTATTCTTTATAGTACATAAAGCCCCCAAATAAAGTATTTTTCATCTAAAATCATTCTCCTAAATATACAAGTTAAAATATCAAAGGAGGTATAGTTTAATATAATTGTGTTAGTGAATTTTAAAACAATTGAATAGTCTTTCAGACTTACCATTAGAATGCCTGATGAAGTGTTTTTTGTTTTGGCCATGGAGTGATTACCTGTAATGTTTGCCTGTTATTTTCATAATGCAGACTGCAGGCTCCTTACATTTAGATATGTGGAATCTCCTATTTATGATTCTGTTTAAACATATCTTGTAGTATAATGTATGCAGATTTTTTTAAAAGATGCGTACACACACATATAAGATGATCTACTTTACTTTCTGCCTCTCTGGAGTTGGCACAGTGTTACTGTCGGTGCCAGAGCATGGCCTCCCGCCTCCTCCCTGTGCTTCTGCAGCTTTCTTCTGCCTACGAGCTTCATTCCCCGCCTTCCGGGGACCCACTCCAGAAGTGAACCATTCTCTGTGTACTCACACCCAGACGCGCCAGCCCCCAGCAGTTACTGCCTTCTCTGCCACAGGAAACATTAGACCCTGATTTCTGTAACAGCTGAGTTCTAGTTAATATCTTTGTTTAATTGACATCTTTGTTTTTCTGTTGTGATAAAAGTGCATTTAATTAAATTTTATTGTATCAATTACCTACTGCCTCTGAGAAATCACAAATCATAACTTAAGAAGTTATAATCTAGATTTTAAAAATCCATATCTTTCTTCATATAAAGTATATATATTTTGGGTCCAAAGCAGTAGAGACTGTTGTAATCATTTTGACCAACGTCAGAGGCTCTTAATTCTTGAATCTTCCAGCTTTTCCCACTAAAGTCTCTGTTTTGATTTTCCTTTTTCTTTTCTCCTTGTAGTGGACGTTTGGGAGCAATAAAAATAAGAAGAAAGGAAAGGCCAGAAAAATAGAGAAGAAAGGAACCATGAAGAAACAGGCCAATAAAACAGCTTCCTCGGGCAGTTCGGACAAAGACAGCTCAGCTGAGAGCTCAGCGCCTGAGGAAGGTGAGCCAGGCAGCCAGACTGTGGGGGTGCGCTCCCCGTGTTGTCGGGTTGGAGAAGCAGAGTCAGAAATGGAGGGGGAAGTACATGCGTTACAGCAGTTCGTAGCATTTTCCGTAGTCATGGATCTTTTGAGACTTTAAATGAAGCAAGAAAAGTACATGCAGTTCTGAAGGTTAATAAGGTCCGTGAAACCCATCCCGGAGGAAACCCCTAAGGAGTCCCTGCATTACTCTCAATTCACTTTACCCTGCGTACCTTCCCGTCCCTCTTTCTTACACATTGTCTGAAGGAGGAGGAAAATCCTTGAACCAGATACAAAACCCAGTAAAAAAAAAGTTCTTAACTAGGAATTCACTAACCAATTCAATAACTCATTAAGACATTGATTTTTTTACAATGTTAACTAATAAATGTAGAGAAATGATAGGAAAATCACCATTTTTCAACCATCACAATAATAATTGATTAACTCAAGAATTATCAACGAGTGTTAAAACCATTGGGTGAGAGTTCTTGGAGAGCAAGGTGTTTACTGTCTCAAAGCCTCTCCCCATTACACTTACTAACTACAAAGGAGAAAACAGTGCCTTTACACAGGAGAGATCCGGGCGATGCCACCTTAACCAGAAATCCAAGTTAATATCACCAGTAACAGAACAGGTGGCAGGTGTGTCCCGACACGATGCTTTGAAAAGGACACCATCACTTACGGAGTATACATGCCGAAAATTTATAACCTAGATAGTGCTTGATGAAGCCAACCAAACCAAATTGGGGCATTTGATAACTGTGGCTAGTTAAATTTGAATTAATTAAAACTTAAAAATTGAGTGTCTCACTTAATTGCACCAGCCACATTTCATTTGCTCAGTACCCGTACGTGGTGGCTGCTGCTCAGATAAAGAATATTTTCATCATCACCTCATACAATCTTTTTATTTATTTATTGTTTAATCCCACCCAAGACATGCTTATTGAGTTTAGAGAGAAGGGAAGGGAGGGAGAAAGAGAGGGAAACATTGATGCGGGAACGAAACATTGACTGGTTGCCTCTTGTAGGTGCCCCGACAGGGGACCAAATCCACAAACCTTTGGCTCACAGGACGGCGCTCCAACCCACTGAGCCAGACCAGCCAGGGTTCATAAAATTCTATTAGATAATTTTGGGGCTTATACTCTTCAAAAATTCAATGGCATGAAAGACAAGACCCACCAAAAATGTCTGTTGCGGATGAAAGGGTAGTAGAGAGACGGGGCAACCAAAGCAGTGTGTGATGCTAGGTTGGGTCCTTTGGCAGCAAAGTGGGTGTTAAGTGCATGTTAGAACAACTGGTGAAATTGGAATGTGGAGTATGTTAAATAAGGGTATTACATTAATGTTAAATTTCCTGAATTCGATAGTTGTATAATTGGTTATTGAAAGCCTTTCTTTTTTAGAAGTGTTTGGGGATAAAGGATTACAATCTCTGCAACTTTCAGTTCAGCAAAATGAATAATAAGAACATATGCATTATTTTATATATGGGGACAGAAAGTAAACTAGCAATGTTAACAATGGGTGAACCTAAGTTAAAAGATGTATTCTTGCAACTTTCTTCTTTAGGTCTGCAGGTTTTTTTTTCAAAATACAAATTTAAACTTCAAAGAACATTCTGATTTATATTCCAGCCTCGGTTTCCCTAACCTGTGTTTACATTTGCCAAAGGTAGACCGAGACAGCTGAGATGGCCCTATGCCACTTTACCTAGGATAGTCAAGGACTAATGTTTGTCAGCACTAGAGTCACCTGTGGCCTCTCTTCTCCAGCAGAGCCTAATCTTGTTTGGGCCTTTGTTGCAGGTGAAGTGTCTGATTCTGACAGCAATAGCTCCTCCTCGAGTTCAGACTCAGATTCTTCTTCAGAAGATGAAGAGTTCCATGATGGCTACGGGGAAGACCTCATGGGAGATGAGGAAGACAGGGCTCGTCTGGAGCAGATGACGGAGAAGGAAAGAGAGCAAGAACTGTTCAACCGCATAGAGAAGAGGGAGGTGTTGAAAAGAAGGTGAGGTTGTAGTTCCTTAATGATTAAATAAAATAATAAAATAATTTCCCAGAATTCACATTTGGAGCTCTGTCTCCACAGGATTTAATTAGGAGTTGGGATTTACCATCATTTTGTACGAATTAGATATTTCACTACCCTTTCAGCATGGTGTTTGTATTTTTTTAAACCCTCAAATGTTAAGTTGCTGTTTGATATTCAGAAGCCATGTTTAAATGGCAAAAGTTCGTCCTTAACTCCTAAGAGAATTTTAAGGTAAAAATAAACTTAGCTTTTGTCTCAGGAAATAAAATTGTCCTCAAAACTAGGATTTTCCCCTGTCTACCTAATATCATAAAATAGAAGCCTTTTCTTTGACAACAGTTATTTCTACTTCATCTGTGACCCTATTAGCCCCTCCTAGAGACCATGTTAACTATGGTGAGTTATCATCCTAGACAAGAATATTTGGCTTTTAGTTAGCAGCAACTAATAGACATTGGTTTGAGTGTGAATGCTTCCAAGGTTACCTGTACTGGAACAAACAAGACTTAAGAAACTGTGCGGAAGTTGCCAGGTGGTTTGGGATGACTTTTAAAATTTGTATTTCTGAACTATGGAAAACATAAGAGATTTCTTACATAAGGCCAGTAGGGCCCTATGGGAAAATCACAAAGAAGCTCAAGAGTAATGGTGGCTTATGTCAAGATTTTTATTATATTTTTCACCTCGTGTGAATAAGGCAGTTGACTGATTCAGTGACTTTTTTTTAGTAACTGGAAAAATGTTTTACAGTGATGATAATTAAGATAGAAGTTCCAAGCCATTCACAGAAAATTTAAGGGTTTTTTTTTTTTACCCCCACCTGAGGATATTTATTCATTGCTTTTAAGAGAGGTAGGGAGAGAGAAACATCAATGTGAGAGAAAAACATCAGTTGGTTGCCTCCCATATGCACCCGGGCTGAGGACCAAACCCACAACCTAGGCAGGTGCCCTGACTGGGAATCGAACCTCTGACCCTTTGATTCACAGGCCAACACTCAATCCACTGAGCCACACCAGCCAGGGTTAATATTTATTATATTCCTTTATCCCATCCATAAAGTTCCTTAAATTCACCAAAAAAAAAAAATAGTCTTATTTCATAAAAGCCTGATTTTTGTTACAGGGAGGGAGCCTAGACTGCATTTGTTTAAGAGAATAGCATATTTATTGATATGTTTGCTGGGGTAGAGGTGGGGGCATCTTTTCTAATGAAAGAGGGAAACAAACGTTCAAATACAGCCTTTGTCTCGAGCACTTCACAATGTGCCAGTGGCTGTCTGTGCTTTCGCTCTGTTTCTAAGGGAATGCCATTGGTGATTTAAAGTCAATTACTTTCTTCTATTATGTGACGGTCAGGGAAGAGCTGTGTGTTACCAACAGGATATAATAGTATCCTGAATATTTTCCCTCATTTAAAGTCTATTCCAGCGTAATGCTTTTAAGTACTTTTGGTGTACTGATATTCAATATTCTTTATGATACTCGTACATTGGGGTTTCTTGCAAGAAGCCGAAAGGTTTATTAACTCCTTCCTTGTACTTACTTCCTTTCTTCTATCTAATAGATATCAGTCTTTAGAAATATTTCATTGCCACTTAAAAACCAAACAAATATCTTTTAACCAGATTTGAAATCAAGAAAAAACTAAAAACAGCCAAAAAGAAAGAAAAGAAAGAAAAAAAGAAAAAGCAAGAAGAAGAGCAGGAAAAGAAAAAGCTGACACAGATTCAGGAATCTCAGGTAGGAGATTTGATGGATGTCATTACCCTAAGAGTAAAGCCTCTGTGTTGAGTGTGTGTGTGTATAAAAGACAGGTCTCTATTAATCAGCAAATATTAGTTAGGACCTAGGGTGTCCTTCTTGAAAGTGCTTACTCCTTTAATTCTTAAGCTCTCTGCTCTTTAGGCAGGTAAGCAAGGGATCGATTTTACTTCTCTATCCTCTTTGTCCACAAGAGGATGCTCTCTCCCCTTAAGCAACTTTCAATTTCTGCAGCCGGTGTAGATTCACAGTGAAGAACTGAGTGATTGTTGGGTATGGAAACTTTATCAGCACTTGGTAAATAGAGCCATCTTAGGTATCTCTCCCTTCCCAGGTAACATCCCACAACAAGGAACGGCGTTCCAAACGGGATGAGAAACTAGACAAGAAATCTCAAGCCATGGAGGAGCTAAAAGCAGAGAGAGAAAAACGGAAGAACAGAACAGGTAAGTGGGGAAAATATAATGCTACTTTGTATCTTTGATCACATACGTGATTTGACTTCCTGGTGCCCATTTTTGTTTTTCCCATTTCTCAGTTCTTTATAATGGGGAATTCCAAACACATACAGAGTACAGTGTAATGAACCTCCATGAGTCCATCATCATCCAGCCTCAACAGTCAACGCATGGCCAATCGTTTTGTTTTGTTTTGCAGGAGTTATAATAAAAATCCTTATTTAGGCCCTAGCTGGTGTAGCTCAGTTGGTTAGAGCATCTACCACAGGTGGTGGGTTCAGTTCCTGGTCAGGGCACATGCCTGGGTTGTGGGTTTGCTGCCCGGTTAGGGCATGTATGGGAGGCACCCGATCGATGTCTCTCTCTTCCCCTTCCTACCTCTCTGAAATTTAAAAAAAAAAAAAAAAAGTAGAAGGAAGTGGTTTTTAATTTTTTTTTTTAACCTTTTTTTAGGTTTGGTCAGTACAGATAAGATAAACTAGAGTCGCAGCACAATGTGCATTAACAGGCTACAACAGTTCATAAAAACTGAGTAACTGTGCACACAGATGTCCTAAACATTCTGTTGCCTAAAGAGAAAATGCAGAGCTGTATGGTGGAAAACTGCAACACTGAAACTCCTGTGGGACTCTATCAACAAGTCAGACTTCTAGTGAGAAAACTGCTGCACTGGGCAAACGTGGCAGTTTTAATCCCACATCTACTCTAGCAGGCCCCACTGGTACAGAAGAGTAACAGCAGCGCACGGCCAGTCTCGTCAAAGCTACCCTCCCTCTTCCATCGCGTTAGCTTGAAGTAAATCCCAACGTCACTGTGTTTAAGCTGTAATTACTTCAGTGTATTGAAAAGATAAGGACTCTTGTTTTAAATATAACTATAATACCACTACATTACCTAAAAATGGTAACAACAAATACCTTAATATTGTATTCCTTTATCCAAATATCTAGTCAGTGTTCAAATTTCTCTAGTTGTTTTATAGTTAAAATACACTAATTTGATCATTTGAATAAGGATTGTATATAAAATCCAGACACTGTGATTTGTTTATATGTCCCCAGAGTCACTTAATCTATAGGTTTTCCTGTCCATCTCTCTTTTTTTAGCCCCTTCCAGCTTATTTGTTGAAGAAACCAGGTCGTTTATCCTTAGTTTCTTGCAGATGCTGAGCAC
Organism: Desmodus rotundus; assembly: GCF_022682495.2. Lineage (NCBI taxonomy): Eukaryota > Metazoa > Chordata > Mammalia > Chiroptera > Phyllostomidae > Desmodus > Desmodus rotundus. The sequence continues at coordinate 75,111,500 of NC_071393.1, forward strand.
ATCACATTGGTGGTGGTGAATGTGTTCTTCTAGTCCCTTGAAATTCCTGTAATTTGTAGTTGGAGCTAGAGAATTGGGAAGATCTGGATTTGTTCTGTTTCTGTTTTGCTTTTGGGAGGAAGGCTAAGTTTTAGGTGTTGGTATATTCTTTTTTTTTAAGATGGTGTTTATTTTACTTTTAGAGAGAGGGGAAGGGAAGGAGAAAGAGAGGGAGAAAAACATCAGTGTGAGAGACATCAGTCAGTTGCCTTTCACACACCCCCAACTGGGGAACTGGAACCCAGGTATGTGCCCTGACTGGGACTTGGACCTGTGATCTTCCAGTCCACAGGCTGGCACTCAATCCACTGAGCCACACCAGCCAGGGCAGGTATTGGCATATTCTATCAGGAGACCCAGGATGTCAGCTTGTCTCTCATTTTGTGATATTACCAGCTCTCACTTAATTTTTACCACAATAATGTGAAATAGCAAACTGCCCCCAACTTAGATAAATAGTCATTTGTTCTTACTCGTGCATCTGTAACTCAGCTAGGGGTTGCCTAATTACAGGTTTAGCTGGGATCGTCCCCAAGGTCCAGGATAGAACCAGGTCTGTTCCACCTATCTCTCTCCCACCTCAGACCAGTATAACTAAGGTACATTCTTTTCATGGTGATGCAGAAGTATTAAAAAGGCAAGCAGAAACAAGAGAGGTTTCTTATGGCCTAGACTTGGAATGGGCAGTGTCAGATGTGTGCACATTCCATTGATCAAAGCAAGTCATGTGACCAAGCCCAACTCTAACGACTGGGAGGAACCACTGAGTCACATGGCAAAGGGCGTGAGTACACAGAAGGGTGAACAGCTGGAAATAATAGTATGTTCTGCCCCAACAGCCATTGATTACCTAGTTCGTTTAATTTACTATTAGTTGCAAACGGGTGATAATGTTCTGATCTGTTATTCTTTCTTCATTTATTTTCTGATCTACTTTTATAAACAGGAACTTCTCATCATCTATTTAGTCACCAACAGGCACTATTTTTTATAGGAAAGGCAGAATAATGCTTGATTTTTTTCTTTTTTTTGCTGTACTAGTTTTCGGAAGAATGAGATAGTTCCTTAACAGCTTCCAAAGGTGACCAGTGAGGTTTGTTTGTCTATTTTGAATGAACCCTGTGAACTCATGGATTTTAAGATACTTTGTGCATTTTAATCCATTGAAGTTATTATTATTATTATTACTAGTTGTAGCCCGAGTCCTTTTGATGTGAGACCCCCATAGTCTTTAGTAGCTTTCTTGCTTTCTGATTTTGGAATCAGCCATTCCTCTAAGGAACCTTGTTTTTTTTTTCCTGAGACATTGTATTTAGACACCACAGTGTGGGCCCAGCGAGTGCTCGCGCTGCTGGGTTGGCCACTACGTCTAAGCCTTTTCAGCCTGCAGAGCTGGGATTTTTTTAAATAACTTATTTTTCAATTACAGTGGTATACAGTATTGTGTTAGTTTCAGGCACACAACCCAGTGAGTAGACATCTATATGACTTACAACGTGATCACCTCGATAAATGTAGTGCCCGTCTGGCAGCATAGATAGTTACTACAGTATCATCACCTGCACTCCCTGGGCTGCACTGTAACTGCCGATTTGTATAATACTTCTTAATCCCTTCCCTTTTTCCAACCATTCCCCCAAACTCCTCTTCCATCTGGCAGCTGTCAGAATGGTCTTTGTATCATTGAGTCTTCTTCTGGTCTGTTCATTTATTTTGTTTTTTAGATTCCACATAGAAGTGAAATCGTATGTCTTTCTCTATTTGGCTTATTGCACTCAGTGCAGTACTTTCTAGGTCCATCCATGTTGTTGCAGATGGCAAGATTTCATTCTTTTTTTATGGCTGAATCATATTTCATTGTGTATATGCACCACTTTTTTTATCCATTCAATAAAATGTGGGTGGACACTTAGGTTGCTTTTATATCTTGGCTATTGTACATAATGCTTCAGTGAATGTATGGATGCATATGTGTTTTCAATTTAGTGTTTTGGGCTTCTCAGAAAAATACCCAGAGGTCAAGTTGCTAGATCCTTCATTATCACTGGTTAAGCCTTTCTTTAACATCTGTTTTGTCTGGTATAAGTATTCCTATACCAGTTTTTATTTGTTTGTTTGTTTCCATTATCAACAAATATCTGTTTTGCTGTGGCCAATGTGGCTCAGTTGGTTGGAGCATAAGAGCGCAGGTTCAATTCCTGGTCGAGGCATATGCCTAAGTTGCAGATTCAAGGTGCATACAAGGGGCCACCGATTGATCTTTATTCCCCTCCCCTCCCCTCTCTCTAAAATCAATAAGCATGTCCTCAGGTGAGGATAAAAAAAGAAAATACCTTTTTCATCTCTTTCCTTTCAATTGGGTGACTTGTGATCTCAAGTGAGTCTCTTGCAAACAGCATATGTAAGGGTTCTGCTTTCTTATCCATTTTGATAGATGTGCATTTATTACCATTTTATTTCTTTTATCTTTTTATTTTAAAGAATAACCTTTATCAATTCTTGTAATACTTGTTTGGTGGTGATGAACTCCTTAGCTTTTCTTACCTGGGAAGTTGTTTATCTGTCCTTCAATTCTAAATGACAGCTTTGCTGGGGAGAGTAATCTTGGTTGTAGGTTTTTGCTTTTCATCACTTTGAATATTTCTTACCAGTCCCTTCTGACCTGCAAAGTTTGTGTTGAGAAATCAGCCAACAATCTTATGGGAGCTCCCTTGTGGGTAACTAACTGATTTTCTCTTGATGTTTTAAGATTCTCTCTTTGTCTTTAATCTTTGGCATTTTAATTATGATATGTCTTAGTGTGGGCCTCTTGAATGTGTCTTGTTTTGGACTCTGTGCTTCCTAGACTTGTATGTCTATTTTCTTCTTTAGATGAGGGAAGTTTTCCATCGTTACATGTTCAAATAGGTTTGCAATTCCTTTTTCTCTTCTCCTTCCGGCACCTCCATGATGCGAATGTTGATACGCTTGAAGTTGTCCCAGAGGCTCCTTAACTGTCCTCATTTTTTTTCTTTTTGCTGTTCTGATTGGGTGTTTTCTGCTTGCTTATTTTCCAGATCACTGATTTGATCCTCTGCTTCATGTACTCTACTGTTGCTTCCCTGTGATGTATTCTCCATTTCAGTTTTTGTATTCATCATTTCTGACTGGTTCTTTTTTATATTTTCTGTCTCCATTTTTTTTAATCTCTTTGTTGAAATTCTCACAGAGTTCATCAGCTCTTCCCTTAAGTTCATTGAGCATCCTTATAACCAGTGTTTTGAACTCTGCATCTGGTAGATTGCTTGTCTCCATTTTACATTAGTTCTTTTTCTGGAGTTTTGTTCTGTTCTTTCATTTGGGCCATGTTTCTTTGTCTCCTCATTTTGGGAGCCTCCCTGTGTTTGTTTTTATGTATTGAGTAGAGCTGCTAAATCTCCCAGTCTTGGTAGTGTGGCCTAATGTAGTAGGTGTCCTGTAAGGTCCAGTGGCACAGTCTCTCCTATCACCCAAGCTGCGTCTCAAGATGAGCCCTTTGTGTGGGCTGAGTACACCCTCTTGTAGTTGATCCTTGGTTGCTGTTGGTGTATCAGTGGGAGGGATTTACCCAGGCCAGTCAGCTGCAAGGACTGCTGTGACCACTGACCACCCACCTCCGTCCTCTGTGGAGGGTCACTGTGCAGGGGCAGGGTGGTGGTGCTCCAACGTGGTCTGTAGCTGTCCACTGGGTACGTTGGCCATGGGGTTTCTCGGATGGTACAGGCCAAGGTTAGCGCCCACCTGTGTTTCACCCAGGTCACCTGCCTGAGCTATAAAGCAATCTGAGATGGCTGCTACTTGTGCTGGGGCCATTCTTACAGAAAAGCAGTTTGGGTGGGCCTGTAAGTTGGGAGGGATAGAGCCTCTGTGGATCTCCAAGGTGGGTCACACAGTGTTAGCCAAGTTGATGTAGTCTCAGATATAACACCAGCCTACATCTATTTGGGGGGAGATCTCAGCAAAGGGACAATGGCCTTTGCTCGCCCCAGCCAGACCCTTCAGTCTCTCCCTGTGTATCACTGGTGCCCTTCATGCTGCCACCTGGGTGCTGGAGCTCAGAGGGAGCGAGTCTGAATAGGTGAGTCTGTGTGTGGGTTCCCCAAGAGGAACTGCTTGGGCTCCAACAGCCTCCTTCACTGACTCAATCCCTGCTGGTTTTTGCAGCCAGAAGTTGTGGGGACTTACCTTCCTGGCACTGGAATCCTGGTTTGGAGACCTGGTGTGAGTTAGGGACTCCTCACTCCCGAGACATCCCTCTCGAATTTTTATCCACATGTGTGTGGAGCTAGCATTTTCCGCATCCGTGCCCCTCCTACGAGTCTGGATGGATGTGGTTTCTTCAATTCCATCGTTGTCAGACTTCCATTCAGCACGATTTCTAATGTTCCTGGGTGATGGCGGTTCTATATTTTAGTGTAATTTTGATGTGGTTGTGCGAAGAGGCGAGCCATGCCTGCCTATGTCGCCATTTTAACCAGAAACCTCAGAACCATTTTTTTTTTAATACTGTTTTTTCCCCATTGAATGGTCTTCACACTCTTGTAAAAAATCATTTGACCATATATGCAAGGGCTTACTTCTGGGCTTTCCATTCTATTTGTCTATATGTATGTCTTTGGAAAGGGTGTGTTTTAAAGTCACTTGTCACAGTTCTTTTCTGTGTGGTTATGCCATCAAATGAATATTTTGCTTCGTTTTGATTGTGATGTATAGATTTGATGTTTTATTATTTTATGGTTACATAAAATACAAGGTTCCAAAGTCAAATCTATTAAACAAGTTATATTCAAAAAAGTTCAGCACTATTTCTTTTTTATTTCACTCCTTGCCTTCTTCCCAGACTAGGTAACCACTTAAAATTTTCTTATATCCTTTTTTTTCCCTAAACAAAAGGACACAGATTCACCTCCTATCTTTGATTAATAGTAGCACACTATACACATTTTTCTCTACCTTGCTTTTTTTTACTTAACAGTATATCCTAGAAATCACTCCTTAGTTTTTATGTTGAACAGCGGCTGATAAACTACCTTTTTATAAGTATAATTTTATTGCAATACAGTGATGTCCACGTCTCATAATTGTCTATAGCTGCTTTTTCTTTTTTTAATTGCTTTGAGAGAGAGAGAGAGAGAGAAATATCGATTTTGTTGTTCCACTTAGCTGTGCATTGGTTGCTTCTTGTATGTGCCCAGACTAGAGATGGAACCCGCCACCTTGACATAGTAGGACAACGCTCTAACCACTGTGCTGCCCAGCCAGGGCCTATGGCTGCTTTCTGTCTACAACAGCAAGGTTGAGTGGTTGAGACAGTTACCAACAAAGTTTCACTCAAAGACTCTGAAGACGTCGTAGATGTTTTTTCCCATCTTACGTGCCCATCACTGAGTGTTGTGAGTGCAATAGAAGACAGCTGTCAGTAGCGTTGGTGACCCTTTCTGCCTATTTAGCAACAATCTCCCGGTTCCTTTTTTGTGTACCGCGGCTTGCCATTTGGCGCCTGCACCGTTGTTACTCTGGTCTGACTCACTGCTGTAGGCAGTCCAAGCAGTCACAGTCCAGTCCGGAGAAGCTGGAGCTGTCAGGTCATTTTCCCTGTTCTTTTGCAAAGGTGAAGAATGCTTCGGTTCCTTACTGAGAGAGCCTAGGTAAACATTTCCCACTTTTTTTTTTAGCTGAACTCCTCGCCAAAAAACAGCCATTAAAAACCAGTGAGGTGTACTCTGACGATGAGGAGGAAGAAGAGGATGACAAGTCCAGTGAGAAGTCGGACCGCTCGTCCCGAACGTCGTCGTCTGACGAAGAAGAAGAGTAAGCTCCTGTGCATTTTGGTCTGGTGGTGAGGGTAGATGGGCTCTCTGAGGAGCAGCTTGCTGTAGTTTCTAAAATCTCCCTGTTAGGGCTGTGAATTCTGTCTGGTTCAGTCCCCTGAATTTCCGAACTGAGTTTTCCAGTACATTTGCCCAAACATATGTTCCCGCCTTTGGCTCTTGTCCTGCGGCCCTGGACATTCCATTCGGGCCCAGTCGACAGGAACTGACTTCCTGTCACCTTCATATTGGCCGGGAGCTTCTATTTGTTTTCTTACTCTGATAGGTTATCTGGGGTGGCAAACCTGTCAACACAGTTCACACTGCTGCTTAGGAACAGGGTTCTTTTAGCCCTCTTTCCTGTTGGCTTGTTTATTTCTCCTAGCGCCTTGACACAGGACTTTGTGTTAAGATTTAAGAAATCGGTATTACTGATTCATCGTGATCTCTTTCTGTGATGGACACTTTTCCCAGTGCCCTTTGTTCCTCGCAGGAAAGAAGAGATCCCTCCAAAGTCACAGCCAGTCTCCTTACCTGAAGAACTGAATCGGGTTCGATTATCACGGCATAAGCTGGAGCGTTGGTGTCATATGCCCTTCTTCGCTAAGACTGTCACGGGCTGTTTTGTACGGATTGGCATCGGGAACCACAACAGCAAACCAGTTTACCGGGTCAGTGTTTCTGTCCTCGGGCGGTTGTCTGTGTTTTCAGTGTAGTGGCTCTCGCCTGGCAGCACGAGCTGCTGCACGAACCTGCCACGCTTCTAGTCCCACTGGGCGGGAACGCAGACTCCAGGCAAGGTGCCTGTGGGACAGTGACGATCTGAGGTAGCCAGGGGTTGAGCGTGACCCGCTGCCAGGAAGAGTACTTAGAGCCTGGTGGGTTCGAGTGCGGAACAATTTCCTCTACCTTTCTTCCGTGTAAAAGCAAAAAAGGAGAGATTTTATGCAGTATTTGTTGTTACATAATCTGGAAGCTTTGTTCCTTTTAAAAATAAATACAGTTAAGTCCTTACTAAACATTGTTGATAGGTTCTTGAAAACTGTGACTTTAAGGGAAACAAAATACAACAAAACCAGTTTTACCAGAGGTTAATTGATATAAACAACAATTAAGTTTCTGTAACATATTTCAGGTCACACAAAAATCACCAGACATTTAAACAGACACCCAAAATACATCTGATTTTAAACTGGAATAAGTGTGGGTCAGAAGGACTAATAAAAACAAGTAAGGGGCTTCTGGTCAAGATGGCAGCACAGGTAAACACAGTGCCCACACCGGTCCACAACGACATCAAAAATCACACTGCAAACAGCTATCTTTCAGAGCCGCCTGAGATTACAACCAGGGATGTAAAGAAGAAGCCGTATTGAGACTGGTAGGAGGGGCGGAGATGCAGAGCAGGCCGGACCCAGCCCAGCGTCCCCACTCTGGCTGTAAAAATCAGCAGGGAATGTGGCTGAGTGAGTCGGAGGGCTTCTGAACTCCCAGACAGTTCCTCTTAAAGGGCCCGTGCACAGACTTACTCAGACTTACTCTCTGAGTTCCAGCACTCAAAAGGCACCAGGCACATAGAGAGAGGAACTGAAGTGTCTGGCATTAGGGCAAGAGGTAGAGGGGTGGGAGTCAGATGGCAGCTTTCTGCCAGACAGAAATGTAGGCAGAGGCTTTCGTTCCTTTGATGAGCTTTCCCTCCACAGAGCTGCTGGCAAGGGCGGAGGGGAGCCATATCTGAATCTCCATGACCTGGCTATCACTGTTTGTCCCTGCCCTGATGATTCCCGGAGACCATGCCCCACCAGTCACCTAGCCCATCCTGGCTGTTTCCAGAGGCTTTCTTATACAAATGGCCTGTCTTGGCTCATGCTTCAGACTTTACTAAAATCTTTCAAAGAAGCAGCCTCGGGCCTCAGTGTGCGCTGTACCTCTTTCTAAGGGGCCCAAGGCCCGGCACTAGCGGCAACCATCTGCAGATGGCTTTATAGCTCAGGCAGGGTGGCCCTGGGCAGAACACAGGTGGTGGCTGACCTTGGTCTGCACTTCCTGGGAGGCCTCAGAGTCAGCACACCCAGTGGACAGCTTCAGTTCATGTCGAAGCACCACCCAACCATCTCCACAAACAACACACTTAAGGAGGGACTTGGGACACTAGAGCCCCTCTGAAGTAAGTCCTGCTCCATGGGGTGGACCCCTGTACAGCTAATCCTCCACAGTGGTGGCAGCTGATGGGCCTGAGGGTAAATCCCTCCCATTGATACACCAACAGCCGTCCAGGCTCAACTACAACAGGAGGGTGTACACAGCCCACACGGGGGCAGCACACCTGGAGTGCCCATCTCAGGTGAGCCAGGAGGCTGTGCCACTGGGCTGTGCGGCACAGTGACTACAACAGGCCACTCTGCCAAGACCAAGAGATAGATGTAGCAGCTCTACTGAATACATGGAAACAAACACAGGAAAGCTCCCAAAATGAAGAGACAAAGAAACATGTCCCAAGTGAAAGAACAGAACAAAACTCCAGAAAAAGAACTAATGTAAAATGGAGACAAGCAATCTGTCAGATGCAGAGTTCGAAACACTGTAAGGATTCTCAAGGAACTTAGTTAGGGAAGGAGTAGATGAATTTAGAGAGAAGTTCAACGGCATAAAAAATTACATGTAAACCATAAAAAATACCAGTCAGAAATGAAGAATGTAAAGAATAGTTTATAGTACTCTACTGATTCAACAGTAGAGTAGATGAAGCCAAGAATCAAAAACAGCAATTTGGGTGTTTTTTCTTCCTTATATTCCAACCGGAACAACAAAAAGAAAAAAGAATCCAAAAACTGAGGGTAGTATAAGGAGCCTCTGGTACAACTTCAAGTGTACCAACATCTGCATCATGAGGGTCCCAGAAATTGAAAACCTGTTTGAAAAAATAACGAAGGAAAACTTCTCTAATCTGCTGAAGGAAATAGACCTACAAGTCCAGTAGGCAAGAGCAGTCCCAAACAAGATGAACCCAAAGAAGCCCAGAGCAAGACACATAATTAAAATGCCAAAGGCTAAAGACAAAGAGAATCTTAAAACAGTAAGAGAAAAGCAATTAGTTACCTACGAGGAAGCTCCCGTAAGACTGTCTGCTGATTTCTCAACAGAAACTTTGCAGGTCAGAAGGGATTGGTAAAAAATATTCAAAGTGATGAAAAGTGAGGACCCACAACCAAAATTACTGTACCCAACAAAGCTGTCATTTAGAATCAAAGGACAGATAAAGAGCTTCCCAGACAAGGAAAAGCTAAAGGAGTTCATCTCCACCACACCAATATTACATGAAATGTAAGTTTAAGTAGTAAATTTACTACATGAGATTGTGAAACACAGATTAGGGAATATAGTCTAATATTCTAATAACTATATATGGTGTCAGGTGGGCGTGAGATTTATTGGGATGGGCAGTAAGGTATATAATATGACTGAAGTATACTCCTAAAACTAATATATGTCAACTGTAATTGAAAAGTAAAAGATAATTTTAAAAAAGAAAACAGGAAGTTGGTAAAATAAGTAAAAACAAGTAAGATCATGATTTCTTTTAACCCGCTCATCCTGCTTTAAGGTCATGAGTGGCAGGGTACAGGTAGGGACAGCCCCCAGCATTGTCCCCACTCACTCAGACTGGGACCGTGTATTCAAGCCAGTTCACCGACTGTGCACCTCTTTGAGAGGTCGGAAGAAACGGAGTCTCCAGAGAAAACCCACAGACTGGGAAGAACGTGCAAACCACACAGTAGTTCTGGCCGGGAATCAATTTTGTTTTTCTTACCAATGTTATAACGAAATGGCTGAACAAAGCACCATTATTTGAGGACCTGCTATGAATGAAAACGTTCCATGTTGCATACTATGTGACTTAGGGATCAAAATTATATTGCGGTTTTGTAAATAAAAGAACAAATCCCTCCAACCTACTAGAGGTTCTTTTGTTGGTTCCAGCACTGTTTCTGTGGCCCAGAAGGCTGGAACACCACTGCTTGACTTTTTCTGTTTTGTTCTGTTTGTGGTTGTATGGTTTTAACATAAAAGCCCTGGAAAGTTTGGCACCAGAAACTGACCCCCATAGTCTTCATGTTTGACTGTTAAAACTGGCCTCTGAAACTCCAAGTACATCCCCTAGTAAGGTGGAATTAAAGTGGATGAGAAGCTTCTAACAAGCCCCACCAGCCTCCTTTCCTGGCATTTGCTTACTCTGGGCGCAGGGCTCCTAGTACTTGGCTCTTAGTTCTAAACCTAAGAAAGGTGCCCAGAACACCTTGCAGCTGTGGGCCCTTCTCCGTGCAGGGTCTCTCATCTGCACTCAGGCTAATAGAGCCAAACGGAGCGGCATGGAGAGCTCCAGTGTTTGAATCTTGTCTCTGTCCTTTCACTTAGGTTGCTGAGATCACGGGTGTTGTGGAAACTGCCAAGGTTTACCAGCTTGGTGGCACCAGAACAAACAAAGGGCTACAACTACGGTAGGAGAGGTGTTTCTGCATGCGAGCTTCTGTTCCCATTGCGAGCAGGCACTACCTGGGTGGGCTGTCATTCTCTCCCAGTGTGAAGTTTTTCTGAGACTTGGAGGGAATCTTATTCTGCTGTAGCCCTAGCCCTAAAGAGAAAGTGGGATGTAGCTGCCTCAGGGAAAACCAGGGATTTGAAGTAGTGGAACACAGAGGAGGAAAAAATCAGGTTGTGAGACCCCCCCCCCCCCCCCCACAGCGCCCCGGAGGTGATTCCCGAGCATGGTCCCGAGGCTTGCTTCTGGTCCTGGCTCTGTCACTCACTCACCTGGGCTTTGACAAGTCAGGTCACTGTTTTGGACTTAGTTTCCTCTTTAGTAACATGCTGTTTGCTGAATGCCTGGTACGTGCCAGTGTCTAGGCATCAGGGTAGAGGAGAGAACAAAATAGACACACAAATCCCTGCCTTCTTGGAGCCTGAAAATTCCACAGCCCCACGTAGGAAGGAATAGAAGCAGCTTGCCGGGAGCACGGCAAACAGCAGGTCATAGGCACAGCTCTACCGTGGCCTACTTTGGTCTTTTTGGGCTGTCGCCATTCCCTTCTCCCACCCCCAGTTTCTCTCTCGGTCTGTTTAAAAGAGCTAGCTGGGCCCTGGCTGGTGGAGCTCAGTCAGTTGTGCATCATGCTGCAAAGTGAAAGGTCGCTGGTTCGATTCCCAGTCAGGGCACGTGCGTGAGAGGCAATCATCACTGTTTCTCTCCCTTCACTGCTCTCTAAAAATAAGTAAATAAAATCTTTAAAAAATAAGCTGGCGAGCTGCAGCCATAGTGTGCGGTGGGTGCCTCTAGGGAAGGGCACTGACTCACTTAACTTCGTTGGCACAGGGGCCGGTAGAGAGACAGTACCTTCCTCTCCAGGCAATACTCTTCTTGTCGTTCCGGTGTATACACAATGGTCCCTGTTCTGGATGCCAGTTCACTGACGGGTTTTATTATAAATGGACTTTGGAATTACTGGCCAAGTCCACTTGTTTCCAATGCTACCTTTGGTTTTTAATCTTGGTTGCCCAAGATTAGAACAATCTGGGAGGTTTTATTTGTTAATTTCAGTGTCTGGTTCCTACTCCCAGAGGTTCTGATTCAGTTAATGTATACAGTGGTGCTTTGGCACTGGAATTTTTATAAAGCTTAATGATGCTAAAGGGTAGCCAGGATCGAGAACCCCAGAGATAGGTAGTGCACAGACTGGTAGGGTTGCGTTGCTGGTATGTCAGTCAACATGCCTGTTCTTGGAGCTACTGTCTCTCTTTCATGTAGGCATGGCAGTGACCAGCGGGTATTCCGCCTAGAGTTCGTCTCGAACCAAGAGTTCACTGAAAGCGAATTCATGAAGTGGAAAGAAGCGGTAAGTAGATAGACAGCACCTAGCGGTTTTTCCTGAAAACAGTAACAGCATCTCTTTCCAAAATCCCTTATTAATATAACCTTTTCTCATGCTTTGGTCCAGATGTTCTCTGCTGGCATGCAGTTGCCCACTCTAGATGAAATCAATAAGAAGGAATTATCTATTAAAGAAGCTCTTAACTATAAATTCAATGACCAGGACATCGAAGAGGTAAGGAAAGTGGTACTCCAGAGGCTGCAGGTTCCCAAAAGCCGCTGTTAGAGAAGAGCACGACTTTCTTTTCTTTCTCCGTATCTCGATGTTTTAGCTGTGCCACCGTTGCATGAAGGTGAGGGGTTGCTGATACTGCTATCTTACTATTTATAGTTTATCAAGATTTTTTCTGTACATTCTCATTTGAAGTCATAAGCTATAGAAGTGTATTCAGGGTTCAGGGATCTGTATTCTGCTAGGCTTGGTCCTTCAAGAGTTCTTTTTTCTCCAAAACATTTTGGTAAAATTTTTTGATCTCTGTTCTCTGACAGTGACTAGCCTTAGAATACTGGGCCTTTGGGCTGCCGCTGTTTATCGGTACATGTTCCTTCAGACTGTCCTGGAAGAATCTCCGTGACCCCAGAAGCAGGACAGTATCCCGTAGAATGAACTTGCTCGCTCTCTGGGGCATGCCACTGCTGTGGGAAGAGCAGCCCCCTTTTAACTAGCTGCTTGCCTCCGAAATGGGCTTACTTAGCCTGTTTACAAAAACAGTTTAGGAATGCCTCACTGCTGGTATCTCCTCTCTGGTGCAGATTGTAAAAGAGAAAGAAAGGTTCAGGAAAGCTCCACCCAACTATGCTATGAAGAAGACTCAGCTGCTAAAGGAAAAGGTAAGGACCGGCACCCCAATCCCCACCCCCCCCCATCCCTGTCTTGTGGGAAGATGAGGAAATGAGACTTGTTCGCCCTCTGTCAAGGTAGTGGTGGCAGGATTTTCCTTTCTATACACTGATCTCACTTGTTCCATTCTTCTTATTTTCCTATCACTTCGGTGTCATGTGCAGTCAGACAGACCCCAGGGTAGTATGAGCACTGGGACTGAGCAGATGAGTGTTATTGCCAAGCCCAGATGCATTAGGTGGCTTTCCATGCTTCACATCAGGAAGGGGCGAGCCTCGCTGGAGTGAGTGAGCCGTAGAGGGACCTGGGTTCTAAGATTAGTATTTACACATCACTGATACCAAGGGCCCAGAGCCAGGTAGCTGTACCACCAGAGCCAGGACGGTGTTACTACCGTAGTAAAAATGATCACTTTGCATTTGTAAAGTTTGTTTTCAGCATTCTTTCACATCTGTCATTTGTTCTTCATTTGAGGTAGCGTGGCTGTGCTGGAAGTCAGGGGAGACTTGATTCAAATCATAGCCAAAAACACACACTTTTTTCTCGGTGTGCAGGCCATGGCTGAGGACCTGGGGGATCAGGACAAGGCCAAGCAAATCCAAGACCAGCTGAATGAGCTGGAGGAGCGGGCAGAGGCCCTGGACCGCCAGCGGACCAAGAACATATCGGCTATCAGGTATGTTATAGAGCCTGCTTTCACTGGGCTCCTGTCCTCAGCCCACATACCTTGCCACAATTCTCAGGCAAATCTGTACGTTCTGTGCTACACTCTGAGGTCGGCACAGTGGTTTCCTCCCTCCCTTCAAGCCCACTGACTCCTCCCCTTGTTTACCCCGTAGTTACATTAACCAGCGGAACCGGGAATGGAACATTGTGGAGTCTGAGAAGGCCCTTGTGGTGAGTGAGATGGCTATATCTGGGTCACCGAAAGTCATCTTAATTAATAAAATGATATGAAATCCTCTCAGCATCTTGCTTAAGTTTATTTTTTAAATTATTGAAATAATGTATTCACTGAACATACACGTATTCTCTCTGTATATACACATACACCAATATAACCTATTAATTTATGCTGAAAAGCAGCAGTTTTCTGCCCTGTCTTATTTGTCCCCACCCTTAGACTCTACTCCACAGTATTTGTTTTTATCCATTTCCAGGTGAGTTCCTTAGGTCGTTGCCCCGTATCTACTCCGGTGCTCGTGCAGGGGGCAGAATGACAGGCAGCTTGGACTTTCCCAGGACCTTGCGAGGACTGTTGTTTAAGTGTGAGCTCATGCTGAGAGGAGGGAGGAGAGACAGTTCTGTAGTGCACGCTCTCTCTTTCAGGCTGAAAGTCACAACATGAAGAACCAGCAGATGGATCCCTTTACCAGGCGGCAGTGCAAACCTACCATCGTGTCTAACGTGAGTGCCTGAAGAGGGCGCTTCAGTCAGGACCTAGATTCGGGGACATACAGTGAATTCCATTAGGAGATAATGAAGAAGTTAAAAATAATGTTGTCTTAGTGGGATTTGCTTGCCTCAAACTCTTGGGTCTGGATTCTTCCTTTTTTATCTTGCTGTAGGACATCCAGGTGGTAAGAACCTGGCATGGATTTACAGAAACCTGTAGACTAAACCCCCTGTGCCACAGACATTAAGAATGTGTAGGCTGAGCCCTGGCTGCTGTGGCTCAGTGGGTTGAGCGCCGGCCTGCAAACCAAAAGGTTGCTGGTTCGATTCCCAGTCAGGGTGCATGCCTGGGTTGCAGGCCAGGTTCCTGGTTGGGGACATGTGAGAGGCAACTGACTTTCTCTTATATGTCAATAGTTATCTCCCTCTCTTTCTACCTCTCTCCCCCCTCTCTCTAAAAATAAATAAAATATTAAAATAAAGCCCTGGCTGGGGTGGCTCAGTGGATTGGGCACTGGCCTACAAACCAAAGGGTCGTTTGTTTGATTCCCTGTTAGGGCACATGCCTGGGTTGCGGGCCAGGTCCCCAGTGAGAGGCATGCCAGGGGCAGCCACACATTGGTATTTTTCTCCCTCTCTTTCTCCCTCCCTTCACCTGTGTCTAAAATGGATAAATAAAATCTTTTTTAAAAAATATTAAAATAAAAATGGTTAAGATAATAAATCTTACATTTGAAAAAAAAAGAAATGTGTAGGCTGGGCCACCAACTAGGCCTGACTAGGCTGGGCTTGGCTTCAAAGCTTTTGATTGCCTCTTTTTGCCGCCTTGAAGAAAACCCCACTGAGCTGCTGATGGGGCCGCCGGGGTGCTTGTATGTTAGTGGCGGTAGGTGGGAAAGAGTCACAGTAGGACTGTGCTTAATGTTGAACACTCTGTAAAATAACTTACTTTCTCTTTCAGTCCAGAGACCCAGCTGTTCAAGCTGCCATCTTGGCCCAGCTGAATGCAAAATACGGTTCTGGAGTGTTACCAGATGCTCCAAAGGAAATGAGCAAGGCAAGCACAGCACTTCCCAGCCCTGCAGCCTGTGGAGCTAGGCTGTCGGCCTGGGCTCCGGAGCAGGCACCTTGCCTAGTCTGGGCTTGATTTTCCCACCTGGAGGAACATGGAGTCCTGCTGGCCATCTTTTCTCCATCTGAGTCATGTACAAACGTGGTGACCGCTGTTGAAGTTTGGTCAGCTGACCTAAATTCTAAACCCAACACCACTACTTACCTAAGGCCTTTACTGCGGCATTAGGCAACTGACATCTAGTCCTCTGGTCCACATTTTCTCTTACGTAAAATGGGCATGATACTCTGTACCCTACCCACCTTACAGGATAATTAGGAGGAGCAGATGGCATGTAGGGATCAGACAGTTACAAAAGTGAGAGCTCTTTGAAATGAAGACGTTAAACTGAGAGGAACTGCCCATTCAGAAGTACCTTTCTGCCTTAGTTAGGCCTTTCCCTGTGCAGCCCAAAGTATCCCAGGAATCCCTGAAACCTTAGGTCAGAAGGTTGGCTTGTCCTAAGCCTATCCTTTCTACCCTCACACCACAGACACCAGCCTGCCCTCTCCTCTTTGCCTTTAGGCTTCAGAAAAGAAACTTCTTTGTCTGTGGCCTCCTGGCCTCTGAGAAAAGGAATTAGAAAAGGGCCTTAGTAGGAAGACCTAATGAACTTAAGCAAGAGCTTTGACCATTAGTGGCTGCTGCTGCTTTAAGTGCACTTACATTTATATTTTTATAATTAGTTTTTCTCTTCACGTTGCAGGGTCAGGGAAAGGATAAAGATTTGAATTCTAAGTCAGCCAGCGACCTCTCAGAAGACTTGTTCAAAGTACACGATTTTGATGTGAAGATCGATTTACAGGTTCCCAGCTCAGGTAGGTGAGGGTGGGGTGGTGCTGGCCAAGGATCAGGTAGCTCCGTGGCCCTCTCAGCTTGCAAGGCGGCCTGTTTCAGGGAAGAAATGGGCATTTCTGCTCATCAGTACTTACAGAGGCTGCAAGAGTGTTTTGAGAGGGAATAGGGACAGTTAGGAAGGCCACTGAAGAGTGAAGCACAAGACGAAAAGAACTGCAGATTCCTCAGCTGCCAATTTGCTCTTCTTTCCCATAGAGTCAAAGGCTTTGGCCATCACCTCCAAGGCTCCACCAGCCAAGGATGGGGCTCCACGGAGATCTCTGAACTTGGAAGACTACAAAAAACGCCGGGGGCTTATCTGAGCGCACCCAGCCTGCTGCTTCTGACCCTGCATGCCCCATCGGTGGCCCACCGCTCCTCTTTTCCTTTGATTTGCCCTGTTTGGGCTGGAGCAGCAGTAGAAACTGGGAAGAGACTCTAAACTGCCAGTCGCCTGTAATATAAACCATTAACTGTATAGACCCCCCCCCCTTGTCCGCACCATCTCCCATCAACACCTCCTCCCGCCTGGGCCTCATGCAGTGTGGATCTGGGCTCTTGGGCTTTATCCATGTCTTTAGATTTGTGTTTGCCTTTTTTTTAAACTGGCACAGTTCATTGGCCACTCTGCACACATTCAGTATTACTGTGGAGCTGGGCTTCTTTCTGGAGCCCCTGGCGGTGATAGCGGCAGCACTAGGCAATCTCCTCTCGATTGCCTTGGACCCAAACCTTGGACATTTGGCATCTGGCCCTCGTGGAAGGAGCGGGTTCTGAGCACCTACAGTTCTTCCTGTCTCTTCATCTTTCTCTTCTTCCCATCTCTGCAGAAGAGGGGTTTTCAAAACCAATTTAGTTTCCAAAAAGTGTACATTTGTGGGGAGGGAGGGGGGTCTATTTGTGAGAGAGAGAGAGAGAGAGTGTGTGTGTGTGTATGTCTGTAAGTGTGTGGGTTTTTTATCATTTTTTTTAAATGCAGTACTCTTTGTATCGGTCTGTCATGGGTCTATAGCTGTTTCAGATTTTTTTCAGCTGTACTTGAGCATCTGAAACTGCAAGAAAGAAACTCA
Organism: Desmodus rotundus; assembly: GCF_022682495.2. NCBI lineage: Eukaryota > Metazoa > Chordata > Mammalia > Chiroptera > Phyllostomidae > Desmodus > Desmodus rotundus. The sequence continues at coordinate 75,128,547 of NC_071393.1, forward strand.
TTAAATGTGATTCTTCTCTAAACAGGCCTGGCTGCTGTAGCTGTGTAACTTCCTCTTCCCTACCTCCTCTTCCTCAGCACCTCCCCACCTCGGAGAAAACGCCCCAGTTCAGCCCCTCCCCTGCAGGCTGTGTCCTGGCAGGCAGGTGGGAGGGAAGCCCACAGCCGAGTGCCAGGGAGGGCAGTGCAGGTGTCCTGCTTATCCCATGGGTACGGCCGCAGCTTCTTGACTGAACGTAAAGTGAACTTTTTCCCGCCCCTTGTACTTGTCTCTTTCTAGTGGTTCTGTTTTGCTGTTTCAGTAAGCATAATATTTTGTTCTCAAGAGAAAGTATTGGACATCATGTGGAGAGAACGAGCACACGGAGATTTAGGTTGCAGATGTTACAGGCATGTGCAGTTGTGTGTGTGTGTACATATATATATGGTAAGCTAGGGTGGAGCCGGCAAAGAAGTGTGTGTGTGTCTTTATGAAATGTTTGCAAAGAGATAAGCTGACTGCTTGATAATCATTCTCAGGTGTAAAGCTCCAAGTGTAAATAAAAGTGGCATTTAACAAATCTTTTCAGAACAAAGTACAGCTGACTATATATACCAAGAACTAAGCTAAAGAAACAGCTGAGAGCTGCTGATTTCCACAAAAGGGAGAGGAATCTAGAAGCTCTGCTTTGCACTTCTTCCTTACTTTTCTGTAAGGAAGTAGGGTGATGGGAAATCATGGAGTTAAGTTGTATTTAAACATAAAAATAAACTTGCTAAATAACTCTTCTGGGTTTAGTAGAGCCTCAGTGTTGCTTTAACTTAGTTTACACTTTTTTATTTTAAAAAGGCAGTAATGGATGGTTTTTTAAAAGTATTGTGATTGTAAAATTGGTAAGTCTGACTGTCACACAGCTATGTGGTAGCTGTGACAGTTCATTGGGATGGAGGAGTGGTGATGGGCTCATTAAAATCGTCCGTACTTGAACAGTCCATTGACCGGAACCCTTCGTACACCGTTGTGTAAATGCGGAATCACAGACTGTTAAACATTGGACTCTGGCGGAGTCCCGGAGGCTGCTGGGACCTCTCCTATCATGACAAACGTGTTTTGTTTTGTTTTTTTCTCTTTCTGGTTTTAAAAGACATGAAATTATAGAATCATATAATTTGCTGGAGTCATTCTGATTCACCATGTAGATCTGTATTTAATATCATTTGGATTTGGAGAAGTGTCGATTACGTTATGGCTGTGTAATAAAATTTTTATTAAAACTGCATCACACTGTAGCCACTTCACCATTACCTCCCCACATGCAGCTGCTGAAACTTTCGTTCTGAGACGCCAAAATAGCAGGGAGAAAAGCCAACCAAAGAAGACCGAAAGTTAACTCATCACCTGAGTAGCCTGCTTGGTGATTGGAATCAAGACCGAGGACTTGGCTCCAGTCTCAACTGAGGCAGGGCCTCCGAACTGAGAGCTTGACCAGGCCTAAGACATGAAATTACAGAATCAGCGGGGTTTCATGGTATTTCTTGTGCTGGGAAAAAGCTGCAGAGGCCCCCACACTGCATATGCCACCTCCCCCCACAACATGGTTTCAGTGTTGAAGGGGGTAGTACCTAAGGCTGTTTTATACATTTTCACTTCCTTCCAAGAAACGAAAAGGCCAGTGTCCATATGCCTAGCTCATGATGTATGGGTCTGTTTGTCTGTCTTGCTTCTGACAGGTGCAGGGAAAGTCTACGCCTGCAGCTTCCCTTGAAAAAGAATGCTTTGTTTTCTTTGTTTTTGTTGTAAAATCCTGACCTGTCACTCAAACTGTACAGATATTTGTAAATAAATTTTATGCCCTGTTTTTAACAAGAGGATTGGATTTAGTCCAAGGGTTGCATCCTGAGTGGCAACTCTCAAAGTCATGTTTTGAAAGTCCAAGAGAGCCTCTCTTTTGCTTTGTTTCTCTCCTTTCTCGTAGCACTATGTGCCAAAAAAATCTTTTCAGCTCTTCAGCCGCCTGGTTCCCCAGAAGCCTCTCTGGTATGGCAGTTGTGTAGAGCCAGGGCAACCTGCACTTAGCCTCATTTACTTCCTACCTTGGAAGGCACCACCAAGCTGTAACAGAGCTAGGTAGGCCCCAGGACACGGCCTAACCCTAGTGAGCATCTGGTCCTTTAAGCTTTTGGTTGGCTTAGGAGCAGTTTCTTTGCTATGTTTTCCTGGGAAAGGGGAACTAGATGTGTCCATGTGGCCCTGGAGGAACTACTGATAACCTTCCCTCATGCCCACACTGGCAAGGGCTCCACAGGTCCACTGCCTGAGGCTGTGTCTCAGACCTTACTGACCTGTTCTAGCTAGGGAGCAAGGTCCTGCCCTTTAGCGATGGAAGGGTGGGAGTCCAGTCCAAAGCCTGCCTCTAGTGTGGGGAGAGCTGGGTCACGGTTTCACCCAGCAACTCCCTATGAGGCATTCAGTGAGGTTTTCTCCAACTCCCTATCCTGTACCTGACTGTTGGGCAGTGTGCTCCCTGGGCTCTAGAGAGCAAGGATTTGAGCAGAAGATAGCTGAATCCATTTGTTTCCCTTCTGATGCTGTGGACCAGCAGCATGCTGCCCAGCTCAGCTTGGAGAAGAGGGAGGGACCTCAGGGGAGCAGAGCAGACGAAGGGATGCAGAGGGGAGTGGGGTGCAGGGCTGCTCAACTTCATCTGAAGTTGGGGGCCAGAGTTTGGCTTTCCTTGGGTAATCCTGAGTGGCAGTGTCCAGCAACTCCCTGGAGAAGGGATGCCCCTGACCCACAGCAGCTCGGCTTCTTTGCATGAATGACTTCCTGAGCAGCATCCTGCCTTCTCTGCAAAGTTCTGCAGGCCAGCCCCAGTCAGGCTGAGCAGAACCTGGAGGTGGAGTTTCTTGGTCCTGCAGAGGGGCTTAGCCACTGCAAAGGCACATCTGGGGCTTCCAACCAGAGCTGTGGGCCCAAGGGAGAGCCATAAGGCATACATAAGGCACCTGAGTGCAGGGTTCATATCACAGGTCTGCCACTTACTACCTTTAACTCCTCTAGGCCACAAGTGTTCCTATCTTTATATAAGACCTGTCAGAATCGTGTTAAAGATTAAATGGTCCTTTCCCCAATAAGGGTTCAATAAATACTGTTGGTAGTGAGAGCAGAGGCTACTGGGCCTCAGCGGAGGCCTCGGTATGGAAGGAGGGAACTGCGGGGCGAAGGAGGGAACTGAAGCCACAGAACAACCCCAGCGCGGGGGCTGGGCAGAGGCCAAGACCAGAAGCTGGTGCGCAAGGGCCTGAGACTCCTGGCAGCCCTCACTCCGGCGTGGAGAAGGGAGGCGAGAAATTACTCCTTCGGGTTGAAGTTCTGAACAGTGGGCGGCGGTCGCTTCAGCTGGTCTGGGGAACAGTCCAGAGAAGCAGAGCTGCCCTCAACACACACCCTCTTCACTGGTGGCCAGACGGCGGGGCTTAAAGCGTTGTCCCGTTCTCTCCTTCAGTGGCTCCAGAAGACTGCCACTTCGCTGCAGCCCCAGCAGGCCCAGAAGGATTGAGGCCCAACCCCGTCCCCACCACCAAGAGTAATTAAAACATTAAAACGGCACAAAGCTGGGAAATAAGTGTAAATACGTCCAACAAAGTTCTGATCCTTCCCATGATGACTACTTAAATACCTCCTTCAAAATACCAAATTCTTACACTTAAAAAATTTTTATAGAAAAGTTTATTTGAGCTAAAACTGATTACAACTGCTAGAAGCAAGATCTTAAATGCTCCAATACCAAATTCTTAAAAATGTGTCCTCTTACAGTTGTCTGGCCCTGCTTTGCTGATCGTGGGCGGATACCTCATCTTGGGGGCACACGCACATTCACCCCGCCTGGAATGCACTGGTCTATCTCCGTTGATTTTCCCTGGAGAAATCCTCCTCACTCTTCAGCGCTCAGCCAAAAGGTCATCTCCTCCAGGAAGCCTTCCCTGAGCTCCCCCTCTGGCTCCGGTTTGGAAGCACCTCCCGCTGGTTTTCCCTAGCACGTAGCTTACCACGCTGTACTCTTATTTGAGTCTCTGCCCCCAGCCTGGAAGCTACTTTTATCGCAGCATGAATCTCCGTAAGCCCCAGCATCCAGCGCTGCCTGGCACTTAGTTAACGCCCAATAAACGTGGTGGAGCGCGGGGGCGGGGGGGCGGTGAGGGGAGCGCAGGTGGACGTCCAGCAGCAGGCGCCACGTTCTGAGGCATCTGGCCGCACCTCTTCCTCCCATCCGGCCCCCAGACCGCAGCGCACGCGAGAATGAGACCTGGTGGCGCTTGCACTATCCGCAGTTGGAGGCCAGGCTTCGCGTCTTTAGTCTTTGACCCCAGGCCGCGAGAAACGCGGCTGCGGCAGATGTAAGCGGCCGGCTACCCGGGCTGGTGTGCCGCAGCCCCGACGGACCTCCGCTTCTGTTCCCCCCGGGGTCCAACAGCCGCTGCCCACACGGGCGCGCTCGCGTCTCTGGGCGTCGACCCGGACTGGGCGCGAGTGCCGGTGACATCCCAGCGTTGGTAGCAGAGGCCTCAGCTTTTCTGTCGCGCAGCTGGCTCGGGGCAGCCCCGCAGTGGACTGGACCCTCTGTGGACTCAGTCACTGCGCACCTCGGATGGGGGTCACTCTGGCAGACAGAAACATCACAAATGGAATTAGGGGCTGTGCCCACGCCCCGCGGTTACAAGGTCGGGGAGCCTGAGCGGCAAAGGCGACTGCACTCGGGGCGCAGAGCAGCTGCCTCGACCGACACCACATCACTGACCCCAGATGCTCTCTCCACTTGGCCACTAGGAGAGATCCTGCAAGTTCTGAGTTCTGAAAAGAGACAGGAGGGAGGAGACCACAGGAACACAGGCTCCTGGAAAAGGATGGGAAACCTTGTTTATGGAATGTGTCAGGAGAGAAATGATCTTACTATGCACACGCAGGCGTGGTGGCACCTGTTCGTTTCATGCGGGAGTAATGCAGATGGTGGAAGGTCAGTGAAGGCGGTTAGATCTCTAGCCCTGCTAAGCTATTCTAGACCTAATTCTAGAATGTTCCCACGAAGCCTATCAATGATGGGGCCACAGATGGATGGCATGACAGGGAGGAGAAACCCAGAGGCAAAGGGTCTGGGGTTGTCAGGTTGACAGCCATTTACTCCCTTTCCTCAAGAGAAAGATCTTCAATTCTTCCTTATCCTCAAGTTTCCATTGGGCCCTGGCTCTGGCCAACCATCCAGCACCCTCTCTAGTACACTCTTGGCAGAGAAGGGCATCTGATTGACCAAAGGTGGGGAACTGTTTGCATGATGCAGCTGAAAGACCAAGGTCTCACTGACAGTCCCTTGAAAACAGGAAATGCAGCCATTTGGCATCTTGCAGCTTGTTTCCTGGTTGGGTCCCTTTCTGGTTTCTTTCCTTCAGAAGACAATGTAAAATAATATACCACCACTCCCAATAAGGAGGGGGTCCTCATAGGAGCTACCCATTCCTGTATTCCTCTTACCTGGTACAGTGCCTGGACCATAACAGCTGCTCAACGGAAGTTTGTTTGCTCTGTGAGTGACTGAATGAATCACAGAATATTGGAGTCTTAGAGTCAGAAAGTCACTTGCAGGATACCAAGCCCCACAGAGCATGTCTGGGAGTTGCTGATTAGAATGAGGCCCTTTATCACCTGGTCTAAAGAAACATTTCCTGCCACCCTCCACCACCGCCTCCCAACACACACACACACACACACACACACACACACACACAGGCTCTGCTCTCTCGCGGGAGGACTTCAAGTCTCCCCAGAGCAACAACAGATGGCCCATTCAGGCACACGGGTCAGGTCCTTTCTGACTCTCTCCATGTGGGTTTGTTCCCAGTCTCCCTCTGAGGGCAGTACCTTCCCAGCTCCCCCACAAACCAGGGTCGCTCCGGAGGAGGGAGAGTAGTGAGTGCAGGAGACATGAGTGTTTCTGGGCCTTCAAGCTCCAGAGCACCCCGCTCACACAGGCCCCTGGGCTCCTCCAGGCCTCTGTGCCTCCCAGGAGGTAGCCGTGTGATTTCCCAGCTTCTCCACAGAGGACTCAGGGTTCAAACCCCTGCATTTCCTCCTTTCTCTCGCTCCATTGCTTCATTTCCTCCCCATTCCTTCCCTTCCCATTCTTTCTTCTATTTCCCACAGGATCTTCTCCTTCATTCTTTGCTGAAGTTTTCAGTTCTGTTTCTGAAGCCTCCTTTTCTCTCCTCAGGGCCCTCCTTGGATCCCCGCTAAGGGAAGTAAGGAAAGAAGAGCTCCTTCTCTGGGCCCTCAGCGTCAGAGGCAGTCCTCCTGGGACTCTCCCCGCAAGGCCCCCACAATCCCTAGGCTCCAGGCACCTGACAAGGGATCCTCGCTTGTGGCATTTGAGGGAAGATGGGAAATGCTGTGAAATACTGAATTCTACTCAAAGCAGCCTTGCAGTTCACCTGACCACTAATATGTGAAGTGGCCAAAGAGCCACCACAGTGAGGCTACTGACCAGCACCGTGCAGCGCAGGAAACACTTCACCGACATCCGCAGTCTCTTCCCAGCCCCACAGGCCGACACTGTGGGCCCGGTGCGATTTTCCTCACCACCCTGAGAGTGTGCTGAACCTGAGCCTGGCTGTTTCTACCACCCACGCTAGAACCATTCTAAGTTTTAGAGATTTCCTATCTTTCATTTTGTTTTATTCTCACAGCAATCCTGTGAGGTGGACAACAACCTTGCGAAGGAGAATCAGCAGTACAAGGAGGTGAAACGACTTGCTCACAGCCACGCAACAGACTCCAAGCCGCCAACTACAAAAGGAAAAGGGGAAGCACGGTTCAGCCGCCACCAGCCAGCAGCCAGGTATGCTGCCCAGGACTACGCCACGACACCTGGAGGCATCAAGGCCCTGCCTCGGCCTTGTTCTGCCCGCGGGGAAGTGGGGGATTTGAGGGGAGAAGTCTCAGCTGTTCCCGTGACAGTGTCCCCACTTGGGGGCACGCCCTGGGGTAAGGCTCCTTTGGAAAGCCGATGGCCTTGAACTTCGTGCTGAAAGGGCACAGGGCAAAGCGAAGCCGCGGAGACCAGAAGGGATGGAAAGCGGAAAGCGATACTGGGGATTGGGTGGGAGAGCAACAGAAAGACTAGCTCCTCCCCGGCAGAGTCAGGGACCTTGGAGCCTCCGGGAGGAATCCTTCTCAGCCCGAAGCCCGAAACCTGGGAAGGCGGTAGGACCCGGAGGTGCAGCGGCCCCTCCCATCTCCTCGAGGGTGGGCACAAAGAGGCTGCGAGGGCCAGGCCCTGATTTTTTTGTCCCAGACGTCTGGGCTTCCCAAACACCAGAAGCAGCAACTGGGATCCTTCCCCGCCGGGCGAGGGCCCTGGGAGGCCCGCGCTTTCTCTGAAAGTGAAAGACGTGGGCGGGGGGCGCGGCCGAGGCGGGGCCCAGGCGGGCGGCGGCTCAGGCTCCGCCTCGGGGCAGTCTCGAGCCGGGGGCGCCGAGCGCCTCCAGTCCCCACAGCGTCGCGGGCTGGTGGGCTCCGCTGCGGCTCTTGGGCCGGGAAATGACCCTGCCCGGGGGCCCGACGGGCATGGCGCGGCCGGGAGGCGCGGGGCCCTGCAGCCCCGGGCTGGAGCGGGCCCCGCGCCGGAGTGTCGGGGAGCTGCGCCTGCTCTTCGAGGCGCGCTGCGCCGCGGTCGCTGCCGCCGCCGCCGCAGGGCAACCCCGTGCTCGTGGGGCCAAGCGGCGTGGGGGACAGGTCCCCAACGGGCTTCCGCGGGCTTCCCCTGCGCCGGTGATCCCGCAGCTGACAGTGACAGCCGAGGAGCCGGACGTACCCCCGGCCAGTCCCGGGCCGCCGGAGCCAGAGGGCGGCTGGCTCCCGGCCGTGGGCTCGTCGCACCTGCAGCAGCCGCGCCGCCTCTCCACCTCGTCCCTCTCCTCTACTGGCTCCTCGTCGCTGCCCGAGGACTCGGAGGACGATCTGCTGAGCGACAGCGAGAGCCGGAGCCGCGGCAACGTGCAGCTGGAAGCCGGCGAAGTCGTGGGTCAGGTAGGGGCCGCGAGGGCGGAGCCAGTCCCGGGCGCGGGGGCTGCTCTCTGGGGACCCAGCTCCTAGCTCCCTGAGGTCCGACTCCTTCCCAAGTTCCCTCCGCCGAGGGTCCGACTCTCACTGCCCAGGGGGCTTAGGGGTCGGAGGGAGGCGCCAGTCGGATCTGCTCTCTCGCCCCGGCAGTTTTCACCCTGGTTCCACAGCAGGGTCGCGACCCGGGCCCAGGGGCGTCCAAGAAGGCGAGTGAGGAGGAGTCTGCGACAAGTCACGGGGACCGGGCGGGGTGGGGAGCGCGGAATCGTGACCTGCCGGCTGCAAGGTGGGGCCTAAGGGTTGGTCGGGGTTGGCCTTGCCCCGAGAACTCTCGGGGAGAGAGGGGCGAACGAGTCTCCCAATCTTGCCGCCCCCTCTCCCGCGCCGCGGCCCCACCCCCGCCGTTGCCACGGTTTCCCTCTCCTGAGTGGGAGTGGAGCGGCGCTCTAGTCTCTGCTCGGGAACCGCCGCCGTCTGCTCCCCGCGCCCGCACGAGGCGTGGACCTGGGGGAGGGAGGGGCGCAGGGCTGGGAGCTCTGGCTGGGAGGGGACCGCCGCCCGCCCCGCTTTACTGCTCCTAATTTTGGTCGGGGAGGGTAAACTGAGGCTGAAAGGGCGTGATCAACCTATAGTCTACGCTTCTGGTGCCAGAGGCCTGATTCGACCCTCGAATAATCCAGGCCAGGGTTCCCTGAAGACGTTACCTGTGCCTGCCCCTTAGGGCTGTGCCGCGCGGGATAGCCGTCCCGGGCCTCTCGTTTAAACGCAGGCCAAATACTTTCAGTAACTCCTCACGATCAGTAGGAAAGAGTTCCTCTAGATCCACCTTATGCAAGTGTCCCTGGAGCTAAGGGAGAGACGAAGGGCGACCCGCAGGCTCGGGCGGCTCCTGGCCTTCCCGGCTGCAGGGAGAGCCCTCGGGCGCGGCCGGGCCTGCGGACCCCAGGCTCCACCGCACGCTGCGGTTGGACTAGGCGGGGAGACACTGAGACGACTTGCAGTGGACCCGTCTTGGTCACCCCCTGAGACTTAACTACATTGCCCAGAGGGCGGCATGTGACACGAGAGGAAAGAGAAAAGTCTCCCAGAACAGGGCCACACCCCGCCGCCAGGTGCAGGGTGCGGGCGTCCCTCGCTCCTCCCGCGGAGTCAGGGTGCCCCTGACCCACGATCGATCGTTCCCAGTGCAGCCCTGGCCCATGCAGCGAGGCGGGTGCCGCCTAGGGGTTTCCAAGGAAGTGGAATGTGGGGCAGTGAGAGGACTCCTCCCTCCCTGCCTCCTTGGAAAATCCGGAGCAGTCCCCGGCTCCCCCGCTCCAATCTCTGACAGCTGAGAGGCGGGCGCGGGAGGAAGGGCGCCACGAGGGCAGCCTCCCCCCTCAGATCCTCCCCCCCATTCCCTCTAAAGCCCGTGGGCGAAGGAGGTCCCGCGACCCAAGGCTGAGTGCTACGTAGGCAGCCCGACTGGGGTCTACACTCCAGGGACCAGTCGCAGCTGTGCGCTAGGCGCCTTTGGCCGGCCTCTCCCACCCTGGGCCTCGCTGTCCCCGGCACGGCCAGGAGCTGGAGCAGATGGCTGTTTGAAGGCCCTTCCAGCTCCAAGGCTGCGGCTCTCAGACCTTCCCAACCCCCAGCCCGCCAGGGCCTCCCCGAAGGCAAACAGCCACGGCGGCGGCCGATAAGCCAGAAGCTGTTGACAGAGGCCACCTGCGTCCCCGTGGAAGGGCCTGGCGCGGACTTTGCCTCTCGGCCGGTCCGGGAGCAGCACAGCGCGCCCGTCCAGGCTGCCTTTAGGGCTTCCCCAGGCAGGAAGCAGAGCCCATGGGCTGGCCGATCATTAAGGATGCACCCGGGAGAAGGGTACTGTGGCAGCGCTGGGAACTCCCAGGTCGCCAGCCCCTTACACTTGGACCTGGGCAGACAACGGGCATAGCCAGAGCAGAAGGAAGCCTGGGAAGGCTCTACCTTGCCTCTGCTGGGCACATACGTCCTTTTCCTTCTCCTAGGAGCCTCGAACAGCCTGCCCAGAGCCTGAAGCTGGGCTTCCCATAGGGTAGTTGGGGCTGGACAGCCTGCCTCCCTCCCTGGACCCTTCCTTTATAGTACAGGGGAAGGTCATGGGCAGGGAAACCCAAGCAGTGGAAGCTGGGGTGGGGAGAGGGGCTTTCTCCAAGGGCAGCTGGCATGACTCTTCTTAGGCCTTGCCTGCCTCTTAAAACAATGTTGGGGTGTTGCTGTGGCAGAAGAGAGGGTGTTGGCTCCTGCTCATTTGGTTCTCTTCTCTCAGTGCTCCAGGATAGGTAAGGAGACCTGGATGCCACCCTGTCCTGGACCCAGAACTCCCATACTTCACTTTTCACTAATTATAGAGCAGAATTTAGGTTAACTGACTTCCTTTTTAAAAAGTAAATGCCCCTGGGAGGGTGAAGTCGTGGGTCACTTATACCTTAGTGCAAATGATTTTATAAATTTAAACTGATTGCTTTCACCACCAACACCACCACAGGGAGTGCTAGTTTGATAGGCAATGGGAACATGGGGAGGGGGTGGGGCTGGTAGAGCGCTTCAGCCAGTGATCGGATGGCTGGAGAGAGGGAGTGGGAGTGGGGAGGAATGGGGATGAGTACAGAAGGCAGAGTAGAGGGTCCATTCTGGCAGAAGATACACTGAGTGTCCGGTGTGACTGAAGAAGCAGGAGTCCTCAGGGCTTCAGATGGGGCTTAGATACAGGCGAGTCCAAGGCTGGGGTCTAGCCAGGCCCTGTCCGGAGGCAGATGTTCCTTGTCCGGACGGAGCGGGGAGGAATTATCAGAGGGTCCTCCTGTGACTCCATTAAAGACACACAGGTCAGCTCTCCTGGACTTTTTGCCCCAAGAAGTTCTGCTGGCCTCTGGCTGTGAATTGGCTTCCCAGACTTCTGTGGGGAGTAGCCTAGGCCAGAGAATGGGGCTTTGGCCCTCTTTTCAGGTAGATCTCCCTTTGTAACACAATAAATCTTTCTGATATCCATGCAATAAAAGCCTCACCTGCTCAAAAATTATCTTCCCTGCTGTTTGTTCATGTGCCCAAATCATCACCGACCCCCCAAAGAGTGTTTCTGCAGGAGTCTTTTTGGAGATATGCCTCTTTGTACGCATCGTGTCCGCTGGAGGAGGTGGCTCCTGGAGAGGGAAGGTGGCAGTGAGTTGCATGACACTTGCACCAACCCCTTCCACGTCTGACCACATCCGTTACTGGCCAGGTCGCTGAACCCTGTCAGAGCAACCTCAGGAGGCGGCTGGGATGGCCCAGCTGACATGATGGGTATGAAAGCTCTCCGCAGCCTGCACGGCTGGGCCTGGCCTTAGTCTTTGCTGCTCTCCGCTGACACGGTCCTCTCAGAACTGGGGTGGGGAGGGCAGGTGATGACCCCATCTTACACCGTTCTTGGAAACAAGCTGATGCTGTGCTATCACACGTCAATCAAGTGGCTATAGTCCAGGACTGCCGGTGCTAAACCCTCTTCTATCACACCCAACCCTCTACCTTCCATCCCCACTCCCCCACTCGCTACTCCCACATGATCCCAGAAGAAAGGAGGATGCAGTCCCTCATCTCGGCTGACCCAAAGCTGATTCCCTCTTCCACTGGGGTGGCTACAGAAATAGATATACCCACTGATTAACCCTATCCTGGTCCCACTCTTCCCCACATTCTGCCAGTAGGCCCCTCAAGCTGCCTGAACCTCACCATTAAATCTATTCCTTCAGATGAAGGCAAAGGTGTCAAGTTAACAGAGGGATGGGACCCCAGGCAGATCTCAGTGTTTCTGAGAGATAAAAACACATCACTTTGTGGCTACATATTGGTTCACCTACTACAGAGCTCTGTCTCATGGGGGGTCCCTTTGACCCCCCCAAAGGGAATCAGGGTGGTAGCATGGACTCTGGAACCCACTGGGGCAATGGGAACATAGGAAGGGGGTTGGGCTGGTAGATAGCTCATACCAGGGACTGGGAGGCTGGAGGCAGGAAGTGAGGGCATGCTAACTCCCCTGCGCTTTGATTTCTTTGTGTAAAATAGCAACAATGCCACCCCCTCCTGCACTTACTGCCTGTGTGCTTCATTATCACCACTCTCAAGTCGAGAGTGGGAGCACAGGGTATAGGGTGGTGCTGCTGAACACACATGGCACATACATCTTCCCAGGATTTTATTTGAAGTTTTGGAGGTGGGAGAGTTTCATAATAAAACTTGGGTTTATGCAGCATAATGCAAGCCTTGTATGTATTTAAAGAATGAAAAAAGGAGTTTTGAAAGAGTGGGCTGCTTCTGGCTACACCCCTAGATCCCTGGAGATGGGACACGTGATCACACCCCAGCACACCATACAGGGACTGCGGCAGGAGGGCAGGAGCACTGCTGTCTGTGGAGGTTGGGAAGTGCCTGGTGTGCAGTAGGCGGCCAGTAAACGGTGGCTTGTGTTATGGCAGCAGCTATGCCTTCGCAGAGGAAACAGGCTTACGCAGATGAAATTCTTGCTTGGACTCACTTGCCTAGAAAGTGACAGAGCCAGGCCTGGAACCAACTCTTGACTCCCCGGCCAGTGTTCTGTCACTAACTCCCGTCTCATTACCTCCCATTTCATCCTCGCAGGAAAGGGCTTAATGGTGCACACAGCCTTACCCTGCTTAAGCCACTACCCCAGTTCTCCCTCATCTTCTTAGAACTCCCTCTGGTCAGGGAGGCTGGATTCCTGGGTTCTAGCCCTGTAGGGGCACATATGTGTAACTCCTCTAAAAGCAGGCAGCACTGGGAGGAGGCAGCAAACACACGGTTTGGGTGGGCAGACCTGTGCACGACAAACCTGTAGACATAGGAATGATGGGTTTGGGGTGGGAAGAGGAAAGGTTCAGAATATGAGAGGCTTTCAGACTGGGTGGAGGCCAGAAGAAATGGTCATGAGCCAGGAGGTACACCAAAATCTACATTTCCCTCCCAGTTTGATCTAAGATGACAGGCCCTCAGCTCTTCATCCCATTTGCAAAGCTCAGGTTTCTAGGTCCAGATTAGGACCAAGAGTGCTCTGGGTCTTGCTAACTGGTGAGGAGTGATATGGCATCCAGAGATAGCAGACAATTTTGGGAATCCCAAGTCTGTCTTCCTTTAGACACTGCCAGGCACCTGGCCCCCCTTCACTGGGCCTTTGTAAAGGTTTGCTTCTGTGATTGTCTGTCTCCCTATATGAGAGGAACCTGTGGTCCCAAAGTGAATGAATCAACAATCCCAATTTGTCCAGCTTCTGCTTCGTTCCAAGAGATGAGGTTGGGGGACAGAGAGCCTGTCACATTCAAGCCTCATTCACTGCTCACAACCACCCAGTGAAAGCTGTTATTTCCCCGTTTCACAGATGAAGAAACTGATCCACACAGGCATGTCTCTCAGGCCCCAAAATACCCTGAGGCATCAGTAGAAATGCAAATTTTTGGCCCTACCCCGGACCTACTCAGAATTTCCCTGTGGTAAACCCAAGAATCTGCATTTTTAACAAGGGTGACCATCAGGTGATTCTCACGCTCACAACAATTCTAAAACCTCGACAGAGCAGTTTAGTAACCTGCCCACGCAGCGTCTGAGCCTTCTGATGCTAAGTCCAGGGCGCATGGAGAAGCTAGATATCTGTCACCACCTTGTGCATCTCAGTGCCCACCACACAGGCGCACAATAAACTTTTCCGAGTGACCAAATGAATGAATCATCAGGCCCTAGCTGCTTGCGGTGGGGCGGGGCGGGCCGAGTCCCTGTTCCAGAGGAGGGAGGGCTTATGCACTGCCCAGATGCTGGACAAGGAGCCCCGGACCGTGTTGCTTTCAGAAAAGCCACTGGCAGAAGATCCGGACCATGGTGAATCTGCCGGTCATGAGCCCTTTCAAGAAGCGTTATGCCTGGGTGCAGCTGGCTGGGCACACGGGTGAGCACGGCGGGCGCGGGTGGGGTGGGTGTGTTCCCCGCGGACGGAGGGACTAGGCAGCGCTAACTAGTGTCCCCGTCTACAGGGAGTTTCAAGGCGGCGGGCACCAGCGGGCTGATCCTGAAGCGCAGCTCGGACCAGGAGCGTTACTGCTTAGCGCGGCTGATGGCCGACTCGCTGCGCGGCTGTGTGCCCGCCTTCCACGGCGTGGTGGAGCGCGACGGCGAGAGCTACCTGCAGTTGCAGGACCTGCTCCACGGCTTCGATGGCCCCTGTGTACTTGACTGCAAGATGGGCATCAGGTACGCGTGCCCTGCCAGGCCGTGCAGGGACCACCCGGCGGGGGTGCAGGGCGGTGCTCCGCCAGGTGCGGCGTGAGTCCGCTCACACCCCGCCGCCGCCTGCGCCTCCTTAGGACTTACCTGGAAGAGGAGCTGGCCAAAGCCCGAGAGCGGCCCAAGCTGAGGAAGGATATGTACAAGAAGATGCTGGCTGTGGACCCTGCGGCGCCCACCGAGGAGGAGCACGCGCAGCGCGCCGTCACCAAGCCGCGCTACATGCAGTGGCGAGAAGGCATCAGCTCCAGCACCACGCTCGGCTTCCGCATCGAGGGTATAAAGGTGGGCCCCGCTCGCGCCTCCGAGCACAGCCCCACCCCGCGGTGTCCTAACTTCCAGGTTGGCCCCCAACCTCCCGGCATTGTACCCTTTGGCGGCTGCCTCTCAGTCCCTAGCTTCCAAGGTCTAGGGAGGTTGCTCTAACCGATCCTCTCCCCGCCGTCGGGTAACGGCCCCTGACGCTTCCTGTCCCACCTCCTTAAGAAAGCAGACGGATCCTGCAGCACCGACTTCAAGACCACACGCAGCCGGGAGCAGGTGACTCGAGTCTTTGAGGAGTTTGTGCAAGGGGATGCGGAAGTGCTGGTGAGCGCCAGATCCTAGAACCCTGAGCTATTGGGAGCCTGAAACCGAGGGGTGCCCCGAGCCAACCTGTCTATTGCCCTCGCCTGTGTGACCCCCATCATGGCATTTTATCTCGTGGTGTTGTAATTGTTCCACGTTCCTTCCCTTCTGTTCCGCGCGCCGCTTGAGGGTCTGTGTTTTCCTCCGCTGGTATTTACCAAGCCGAGCATGCATCTTGGCCCACAAAGTTAGCAGAAGCTCAGTTGGTGTTTAGTTAATTTGCCCTCCTCTCTTACCCTCCCTCTCCAGAGGAGGTATCTGAATCGCCTGCAGCAGATCCGGGACACCCTGGAGGTCTCGGAGTTCTTTAGGAGACACGAGGTAAGAGCGTAAACTTGCGGTCTGTGGTCCATGAGGGCTGCACCAGAAAAGCGCGGCGGCGCTTTTGCCGGGGAAAGGGCCGTGGCCTGACCTTCTGGAGCTCTGCAGGTGATCGGCAGCTCACTGCTCTTCGTGCATGACCACTGCCATCGCGCCGGCGTGTGGCTCATCGACTTCGGCAAGACCACGCCCCTGCCAGACGGCCAGACCCTGGACCATCGAAGGCCCTGGGAGGAGGGCAACCGCGAGGATGGCTATTTGCTGGGGCTGGACAATCTCATTGGCATCCTGGCCAGCCTTGCCGAGAGATGAGGCTAGGCCTCTATCCCCTCACGGACCGCTGGTCTGGCAGATGGACCTGCGTCTTTGTCCCCGCCGTGCATGCCGGGGAGAGACTGAAACCCAGAGGTTGGGGTGGTTCACAGGTTCCTGTAGGGCCAGGTGCCAGACACTACCGGATGCACTGTAGGCACCAAGGCTGTTCCCCATACAAACCCAAGTGGTCCCAGAGCCCATGACACTAATTTATGGGGGAGGGGGATGTAGGCTGTGACAATGGGCTTCTTCCTCAGCCCAGCTCTTCTGAGGGGCTCTGTGATTCTCCAGAGAGGCCAGATAATGAATTTTTTTTTGAAGGCACTAGATCTATTGATCTAACCTCCCACACTACAATGGACCCCCCTTCTCAATAAAACTCAAAGACACCAGCTTTGGCAACTCAGGCCTCATCTCCTCCCTCCTCTGGTCCCCTCTTTCTCAACTCCCAGGCATCCCTTACGTCCACTCAGATTACGGGACTATATGAGAAGACTTTTTAGAGGCATCTGTAGGGTTGCAGACTGCCCGGATGAAAGATGCTCACAGAGGAAGGGCAATCCAGCCACGGCTTCCTGCAGAAGGCAATTTCAACTCACCACCCGCACCTGAGGGAGGAGGGTTGGCCTCTGTTCTGGTCCCAAAGTTCAAAGTCTGGGAGTGGCCGGGCTCTTCCCCAGGAGGCCTGGGTCTGGTTTCCAGGATGGAAAGTCCAGTGCTGCAGGCCAGCCCTGAGACAGGCCCAGGCATGCAGCAAAACTGGGGCAGGGGTGGCAGGGGAGAGGCTACTGGAATAACAAGCCACCTAGAAACCTAGGGAGGAGTGCAGGGAGGAACCAGTGCTAGCATCAGTGCCTGTGCCCTCACCCTCAGCCTTGGGGCCCAGCAGACATAGGTAGGATTCCAAAAGTTCTGAGGTTGGAGTCCCCTGGATTTGAGGGGCTTGAGGCCAGAAGGCAGCCAAGAGCCAAAGAGGCTCCCTCCCAGGTCTTCAAGCCCTCCAGACTCAGTTCCTGGGTTTGTGGGGAATCTTAGGCCCTCCAAA
The DNA here is from genome assembly GCF_022682495.2 of Desmodus rotundus. NCBI lineage: Eukaryota > Metazoa > Chordata > Mammalia > Chiroptera > Phyllostomidae > Desmodus > Desmodus rotundus. The sequence goes on from NC_071393.1 coordinate 75,145,228, forward strand.
GGTCTGCTTCCCAGTCGGGAAGTCCCTTCCCCCTCCAGAGTGGGCCCCAGCTCCATTGGCAGAGGTGAAGTCAGCACGTCAGGTCCTATAATAGGATGGTAAGGCAACTGGGGCTGAGGGAGTGGGGTTTGTGTGTGTGTGTCTTTTTAAGATTTTATTTATTTATTTTTAGAGGGGGAAGGAGGAAGAAAGAGGGAGAGGAACATCAATTGGTTGCCCTGACCTGGAACCTAGCACACAACCCAGGCTTGTGTCCTGACTGGGGATGGAGCTGGCAGATTTTGCTTTGTGGGGTGACGCCCAGCCAACCGAGCCACTGTGGTCAGGGCCCCAGTGCTGTTTATGGCCTCCTTCTGGCCCCCAGGACCAGGTGATCACAGCAGGTCATGGGGCGCACTTGAGAGCAGCTGAAGATGCTCCAAGATGTTGGCAAAAGTGGGGCAGAGTTCAGGCTGCTGCTGCCAACACCAGGTCATGATATGCTCCCTGGGGGGAAGCAGGATTTTGTGCTTAATCATGGCTGTGAAGCACCCCCTCCCTGAGCAACACTTCATTCCCACACAGGCCCTGCACAGCCCTTGGGAGGGTCCATCTGTCCCCCTCTGACTATGAAGTCCACTACCTCCTGGTTGGTGCGCCCAGCGAGAGGTCCCAGAGCAGTACCCCAAAAGACCTGCATCATGAATGGGGGGAACCAAATGAAGCCCATCAGGCACAGCCTCCTCTTCCCTCATCTGAGGCAGGGGAGTGCGAGGGCGTATCACCAGGAGTCTGTCCTGAATGTGAAGGTGCCCTCCAGGAAGGCCTCTGGGGCAACTACTGGACCTGCAGCAAAGCCCCGCAGATCCTTGTGGAAAAAAGTGGCTCAGCTGAAGGGAGGAGGAGAGGGATGAGTTATTCAAATGTCACAGGAGGCTGCTGGGAAACTCCCTTGAAGCAGCAACCTTCCTCAAAGTCCCCAGTCTTGACCACCAGGCTGTCCCAGTGCAGCTCAGCAAACAGTTCCTGGTCGCGATGTCCCTGCAGAGTTGGGGGGAGGGGTGGGGGGAGGGGACCACTGCCAGAAGTCAATCTCTGGCTCTAATCTATTTTCATAAAAGTTATGTGCAAGGGCTCTCTCTTGGGAGGGTGGGGCGGGGTGGGGCCAGGGGTTCCTTGAATCGAGATTACCTGGACCTGTGGATGAGGGGATTTTCCTCCAGGTAGTGGCAGCTCTGGGCTGTGTCCTGGGCCAGCTTGAAGCAGGTCTGGCATGGCCAGAGGTGAGAGCTGGGCTGGGTTGGGCAGGCAGTACATTGGTCTGTGCAGGTGTGGCATACATGCACAGGGTCTTTAGAGGGGCCTGGGAGAAGGGTCTCCCCAGGTAGGCCCGGCTGTGCCTCAGGAAACTCTGAACATCCTCCCAGATGTCAACTCTGGTAGAATTAGGCGAGGGGCAACCTGGAGGCTGAGCCCCACACGGGCACCCAATGTTTTGATGGCTGACCTTGCTGGGCAGGTGGTACACACACCCCATCACCTGCAAGGAAAGAGACCATGCTTTAGGCTCCACAAAACTGGAGGGGACCGCTGTGTCCCTAGACTCGATACCTCTCAGCCCCAGGGTGAAGAGAGGCTGTTCCTGCAGGCAGTTCTGGGGGCCTCTCCCACTACTTCCACGGGGCCTCTGGCCCCAGGTGCACCTGATGAGAGCGCCTGCATGAGGAAGTCGGCTCCTCCCGCGGAGAGCAGAGCTCTGGCAGGGTCTGGGAGGACAAAGGCGCAGAGCTCCCGAGCTCCCCAGACACTTTGGGAGGGTGGGTCGAATCCAGCATCAGCAGTTGTTTCTCCCTCCATGGAACCCTGATCTCCTACCCCCAGCTGGAAGTCCCCCCGCTCTGACCTTGATAGCCACCTACAGGGGGCGGGGGTCCCCAGGAAGGCCGATCACCAGACCCTCACAGACCTCTGGGAAGGCACCCTGGCCCAGGTCTCTGCACGAAGACAGGTTGGGAGTGGGTGGCTGAGCCTGAGGAAGGGTCCTGGAGAGTCTAGTCTCCTTTATCTCCCTCCCCCCAGCCCCTCCTTTGCCCAGCTGGCCCTATCTGAGGGTCTGAGCTCTCTCTACATCATGGCATGTCCCCAGGTGTAAGTCCTGCAGAGGTAGTGTTGACTGGCACAGAGCCAGGGCAAAAGAGAGGAAAGGTATGGGCTCAGGGTGGGGGTGGGAGTCTGTACGAAGCTTCCCCTTAGATCCTGGCAGACACCCTGAGGTGGAGGTGGCCCTTGCTCCAAAGGAATCATATCCTAGGGTCCCTACCATCCAAGAATTGAGAGTGACATCTGACCCTGGACAAGTTATTCTCTTTCGGAGGTGCTCTGGCCTCTATCTCTATACAAGGCGTATGGGCTGCTCTCTGGGATCCAGAACTCACCACAGCAAGGGGCAGGATGGGAGGCGGGACTCAGAGTGCACAGGTTCTTGGAAAGGAGGCAGAAGACTAACCTGAGCAGAATGGCATTATGGGGAAATCTCAGGAACCCCAGGACTGAGCTGGGCCAAGCCCCATCTGGCAGCAGTAGGGAGTGGGGGCTGTCCCGATGGTGGATGTTCGAAACTTGCTCAGTTCAAGCACAGGGCCTGGCAGCCTTGTCCTCCGCAGGCCCTGCCACGTCTATGGGTCACTGAAGGTGGGAGAAGCCACGCTGCTCTGCCTCCTCCGGCCTAGGACACCTCTTCAGATGCCCGTTAAAGCAAATGTTTTCCCCAGGGCCTCCCCAGGTGCTCCTCTTCGAACCCCAGAGGAGTTCGCCATTGCACTGCAGGGAATGGGGCTCTTGAAATCAGCCACATGGGGCCCTGAGACCCCACACAGCTCAGTGGAGAGGTGGGCAGCCTTGAATCAGCCGTATCTGCTGGATGATCCATACCCGGAATCAAGACCCCACACACTGTAAGGAGGCTCAGTGTAGAAGTCGCTCCCACAGCCACCAATAGAATCAGAGCCTGGGGTGCGGGCAGATCCAGGGAGAGAGAGAGACACCTCCAGTGGGAAGCTCCTCTCTGTCCCCCTACTCCAGGTTTTTACCCATGTCTGAAGACTCAGCTCAGATGTTAACTTTTCATCCGTTATTTTTAAAATCTTTATTGTATTTTTTTCCATTACCATTTAGTGCCCTTATATCCCCCTCCCCTAGCAATCCCCACACTTGTCCATGTCCATGATCAGGTGTTAACTTTCCCATGATGCTTTTCCCACTTATCCTAGACAAGCACAACCTCTCCCGTCTGAGAACCCCTAAAACACCCCCCCTATGGCAATTGTCACTTTGATATCTATCTATGTCTGGATATATAGATAGCTGGATAGTGCCCCTCCCACACTAGACCACTAGACCACATGCTCCCTGAAGGCAGAGCGGGCACTGGTGCATATCCAGTCTCCTGCCCATGCCCAACACAGTGCCTGGCACACAGCAGGCAACGTTCGCCATACCCTCCTGCTCCTCCCAGCCTGAGCCCCCTGGAGTCCAGACCTTCGACAAAGGCAGAACATACACATGCAGGTGATGTTACCCGCCGCTAGCCCCATGCCCCCTGGGAACATGCATTCGGCCAGCTGGAACTCTGCCTGCCATGGGCAGCCTTTCAAAAGGCGTGACTACAATTGAGATGCAGTCGGATCTCCACTTCTCCATGGTTCTCCTTGACGATGAGTAAAAGAACTAATATTGCAGGGTGAGGATGGAGCTGTGGGGACACATACATACTTTTGCCAGCCCCGTGGATAATTCTAGCCCTGGACTTTGAAACAAGGAGCAAAGCCAGGCATGTAAGGGTGGGTGGGAGGTCTTGGGGGGGCTTCTGTCAGGACTGCATACTTCCTTTTCTGGAATCTTTGAACTTGCAAGTATTTGAGAATTCATAGTAAGGAGATACTTGAAAAGCACCCCAGAATGCCCCATGCAGACAGCCCAGTTCCTAAGTATTTCTGTGCTGTGCAAGAAGCAGGTAGTTCACAGTGCGGAGTTCCTGGCTCAAATGGGAGTGGGCTCCGGGACTGAGGAAAAGACTAGGCCAGACCGAAAGGTGGTGGGTAGGGGCTAATACCTGCCAGAGGCTGCAGGTAGAGCTCACTGCTGGTGTGTAGAAAGGATACGCCACCTTCCCCATTAGCTGAGAGCAAGTCTGTCTCTGAGGTATCACCCCCTGGAAATAGAAAGTGATAGAAGAAGAAGGGGCACACAGCTGCCTCACTGCTGGTAATGGCTTATGAACAGTGGGGCAGCTGGAGTCTCCCAGCAGAAACCTCCACTCCCAGCGTGTGGCCTCCTCTATGCTAGCATCACAACACAGGTGTGCCAGTTCGAAGGTGGGGGCCCCGAGCCAGAGAGAGGTGGGAGGGAGTAATCAGCTGGGGCCTGTAGGCCCGTCCTCTCAGGCTGGCTGGGACCTCCTTGTCCGCCTGACTCCTCTGATCCCACATCCTCAGCTGTAAATGGGAGAGGCTGTGTATAACGGGAGACGACGTATGCAAACTATTTATAAACAGTGCAGCCTAGACAGACACCAAGGCTCTGTTTCTCTACACCAGCAGTTTCCAAACTCAAACGTGTGAGAATCACCGAGAGGCCTGATTAAAACACAGATTTCTGGGACCCTTCCCTAGAGTTTCTTTTTTTTTTTTCCTTTCTAACATTTTAAAATTTATTTCTTAACTTTAGAGATAGAGGAGAGAGAGAGAGAGAGAGAGAGAGAGAGAGAGAGCACGTGATCGATCTGGGTTCCACTTATTTATGCATTCATTGGTTGATTCTTGAATGTGCCCTGACCTGGGGATGAACCTGAAACCTGGGCCTATGGGACGGTGCTCTGACCAGCTGAGCGACCCTGCCAGGGTGACCCCAGGGTTTCTGATTCAGTAGGTTGCAGAGGGGCTGAGAGTTTGCATTTCTAATAATTTCTTAGGTGGTGCTGATGCCACTGGCTCAGGGACCACACTTTGAGATCTACTGATTTAAACTATCTCTGCCTTTCTTTCTGTCTGCTCAGCTTGCTAATTTGACCAGCTCTAAGTTCCTGTGACTACTGCGGAACAAGAAGGGGATCCGCTGTGGTGAAAAATGTCCTGGATTCAAGTGCAAATCTAAGAAGTGCTGTCTGCGAGTGTGACGTTCAACTTACCTAACATTTCTCTTCCTTCCTCCCTTCCTTCCCTCCTTCTTCCCTCTCTTTTCTCACCTCTTTATCTAAGAGCTATTACTCTTTCTGCTCTGGCCTGGAGCCGGGCTCAACACCTTGCCCATTCATTCTTCTGAGAAACTCGGCCTGTTCTAAGGCTCTACCCTCACTTAACCCTAGGGGCTGCCCAGCTGCCCTGGCCAAGGGCGCACCTACCCCAGTAGCCTCCATCGCTTCCGCCCACAGTGCAGGCACCTCCGCCACCCCCGAAGCCGCCGGTTGCAGCCCAGCCAAGCGCAGCCCTGGCCGCCCTCCGCCCCGTCCCCCTGGCGCAGTGGGCAGCCCGCCTGCGGAGAGGAGGTCCAGCCCTCCACTCCACGTGCGGAGCAACCGAAGGATGGCTGGCAGCACGCCCACCTCTCCCCGTGGCCCCACGCCCTCACCTGTCGTGGTGGAGCAGCTCTCCAGTTTCTCGGCGGCCTGAGGTCCTGTCGCCTCAGGTGGGCCCGACAGCCTCCCCTGGCCGCTACCAGCAGCGGTTCAGCGGCGTGCCCTCCAGGCTTCGAGTGAGGACGAGGGCGCTGGGCGACGGCTCCCACCCCTGGGGCTGGAGTAAGAAAAGGGGCTCCCAGCCAGACCCAGGGACTTTGGTCCCCCAGGCCCGCGTGCAGAGCGCGTGAGTGTGCACTCACGGGAGAAGGTTAGGACACTGACGCTGAGCGTTGGGGAGGGAGCTCCCCACGGGAAGCTGAAATGTGCCCAAAAGCTGTAGGTGGCGCCTCCGCCCAGCGCCGCGACCCCTTCCGTCCCATCTGTCGCCGCGTGCTCCTCAGCGGCCTGAGACTCTCCGAGGCAGACGGCTGGCTCTCCGGGCTCCTTGGCGGGCATCGGGTGGGAACCAGCAGGGCCCCAGGCACGCACTCCCCTTGCGGCGCGGAAGTCTGAACACCGAGGAGCGCTCCCTCCCTTCACCCGTCCTCGGCCCGCTGCAGCAGCCCCTTCCCACTGGCTCCGCTGACTCCAGGGCGGGCGTCCTCTCCCTGCCGCCCAACGAGGATGTAAAGCGGCTCCCCGCGACCAAGGGGGAAGGCGCAGCGCGCCGGTGACAAGTGGTTCTTGGAGCCTTTGGGCCCGCGTGTCCCAGTAAACTGAGATCTTGCGGACAACTGTGGGTCCTGGGGCCACTCCCCTGAGCCAGAGGCTGGTGACAGCGGCGGCTCCATAATTTCTTATCTGAGGGACTTAGAAGCCATAGTCTATTTTAAAGAGATGGGAGACTAGATTTGCACACCATAAAATTACATTCTACACTTATTTAGGAGGCTTAATGGAGATGGGTAGGAGGAGGCTCAAGTCACCCACCCCTTGACTCCGCCGTCGATTTTGGGTCCTCTGCTGGGCGGGAACGGACTTTTGGGTGTGGCCTAACTCGATGGCGGCTATTGTCACCTTTCCCAAGTTCCGCTGGAAGAAGGGACAGTCATGGTCACCGAGGCCGCACGTCAGCTGCACAATACCCTAAGACGCAAAGTGGTGCGCAAGTGGCCTGCCTTCCCGTGACGATAGAACCTCAGACTCCCAGGTCACCACCCACTCCCATTCCTGCTCCCCACGCCCTAGTACTGGCCCGGCGCCCCCCAGTGTCACCACCGTGTTGCGGCCTGCGTAAGCCCCATCTCACTCTTCGTGTGGGCTCGCGCCGTCCGCTGGCCCTGCAGGTGGACGACTGCCAAGGCCCCTCGGCGTCTGGGAGCAGGGAGGGAGGAAAAAAATAATAGGGCACCAGCTCGGTGGTGGGTGGAGAAGGGAGGAAGGAGCCTGGAGCTCACCTGGGGAAACCAGCGGAGAGGCTGGCTCCGAGCCTGCAGGCTGGGCGGGGCCGTCGTGAGGTCCCGGCCCTGGGGGCTGGGAGGGGCGGGGACGAGGGTGGCAAAAAAGGAGCCTGCGACTCGGAGCTGAAGCAGAGAATGGCTCCTGAAAGGAGACAGGGAGGCAACGGGGTTGGGAGAGGAGGCAGCATGTTCTTGGGGGACGGGAGGTGAGGAGAGAACCTCTCCAAAGCAGCCCCACCCAGCTCGTGGCCACGCCCCCAGCCCCACCCATCCAGTGTTCACCTCCAGTGACCCCTCCCCTGGCCCCGCCCACCCAGTACGGGGAGAAGCAGGCCCCCACCAACACAATACATCTGCAAATTTCTCTCGGACAGAGGCCCTCCCAGTGAATGACAGGGGAGTCGCACTGAGTTTGGCCCTGCAGCCTCCCCATCCGTTCCTCGACTTAGCGTGGTGTTCCCGCTCCCAGGCGGTGCTGAGACCCCAGGGCCTGTCCCTCCTTCCCTAGCTGCCTGATCAGGGTTCTAGGATTCAGGCACACACCGCGCCTCTTGGCCCGCATTTTGTAAGCGCACCCATTCCGAGTGCTGGCTGCAAAGGTTAGAGGCTCCTGAAAGAGCCATTGGTACCCAGTCTGTTGCGACCTAGGAAAGTGCCTCTGGCTGGACAGTTCCTTGGCTGCCAGAGGGCACTTACCTGCAGCTCTGAGCCACAGCAGGCGCAGGCCTTAGCGGCCCATCGTCTGTTCCTCCTGCTGCTTCTAGGTTTGCTGGCTTAGACCCAACTACCAGGGCCCGAACGAACTGCGGTTTATAGGAGTGTCCAGCCGCTCGCTAGACACCAACTGGCCCTAAAGCTGGCCTGACCACTCCCACCTCAGATTCTGGGATTTTGAAAGCGGAAGGGGCAGGTCGTGTGATCAGAGAGGTCCCTAAGCTTCCTGGAAGAGTCTTGCAAGCCCCCCATAAATAGACTCGCAGTCTCCCGCCTCTGACTTGGGCTGCCCCAAGGAATGGGGTGGGTACCCAGTAGGGGAGGAAGTGTCTCCAGCCTTTCGAAGCAGGATCATGAAAAAGTGGAGAGCCACACCCCTGACACCCCACATGGGGCTTCTAGATTTCTCCTGCCAGGAGCAGTGGGGTGTGTGTGCACTTCATTGGTAGTGGCCACTGTGATAACACATGGGAAGTGCTCTTTAAACTGCCCCAAGGAAAAATAAATAAATAAATAAACTCCCCCAAGAAAGGCAGTATCACTTGCCCTAACTGGTGTCTTTTAGTGACTTTGTGACTACAAGGTTGCACCTCCCAATACTCTCAGAAACAGGGACCTCTGGGTTCATCTCATACAATTCCATTGCCTGTGTTAACTCTGCACACAACTGTAGTGTGATGGCGTGAAAACCTGAGCCCTGAAGTCAGGTGTGAGTGCTGGTGCTACCATCGAACTCGTATCTCTGGTGATGGTGCATAGCCACAACAGTTCTAAGACAGTTTCCCCACCACCTGTAAAAATCACAGGAAGAGAAACTGCTCTGTAATTCACAAGGCATCCCACAATTGTGAGGGCCAGTCTTCATAGTTTTGTGTCTTCCTCACTCTTCTGCACAAAGTCCTAATTTTATAGGCTAAGGCTTGTGTTCACTATAAAACGTTGGAAAAAAGCAGCTTTGGTGGCCCTGGCAGGGTGGCTCTGTTGGCTGGAGTGTTGTCCCTTAAACCAAAATGTTGTGCGTCCACCGGGGTACTGAGGGTTTGGCCCTGGGTCCAGGGTGCTTACAAGAGGCAACTGATAGCTATTTCTGATGTCTCCCTCTTGTTCTCTCTGCCTTCCCCTCTCTCTAAAATCATTAAACATGTCCTTGAGTGAGGATAAAAAAAAAAGCTATAGTAGTTAAGTCTCTGTACAATGCTAGATGTAGATACAACGGTGATTCTGTAAAATCCCTGGCACCCATGCCCTGTTTAATTCTGTAGATATTCCACCATGAAGTCACAGAATTTACTTTGCAAGGTCTCTGTAAGCCAGTGGTTCCCAAAGTGTGCCTGAACCAGGACAGCAGCAGAAGCATCACTGAGGAACTTGTTAGAAATGTAAATTCTTGGGTTTTACCCTAGACCTACTGAATCAGAAACACTGGGTAGGGCCCAGCAATCTGCTTTAACACATTCTCGAAGTGATTTTCATCACGTTAAGTAACTATTGCTGTTTGCGGATACAGTAGTTGCTTAATAACAAGCTATTGCATAATACTACGTTCAGCCCTGGCTGGTGTGGCTGAGTGCTGGTCTGTGAACCCAAAGGCTGCAGGTTCGATTGCAGGTCAGGGCACATACCTGGTTGCAGGGCAGTACTAAAGACTGAATGGTTGTGTGCCCCCCACCCCCTAAAGCCAAATTCATGTTGAAACCTAATCCCCAGTGTAAGGGTTATTTGGAGATGGGCCCATTGGGAAGTGATTAATCATGAGGATCCTACCCGTGTGGTTGGAATGGGACTAGTGCCCTTCTAAAGCTCCTGTGTCCCTTCTGCCATGTGAGAGCTGTCTAGGAACCAAGAAGCAGGCCCTCACCAGAGACCAAATCTACCAGCACTGCACCTTGATTTTGGACTTTCCAGCCTCCAGAACTGTAAGAAATAAGTATGTTTATAATAAGCCTCCCAGTCTATGGTATTGTTAGATCAGCCCAAACAGGTAAGACAAACAGCTACTGCAACAGGCTGATTTTTGGCCTCTTCATGTCTCAGGACAGCAGTTGATGGAAATAGGGAACTGTAAGAAGAAACGATGCTCACCTACTTCATTAAGGACACCTGCTCTTCAAGGGGACTGTTTAGAGTGTCCTTCCAGAAGTGTGCGCAACACCAAGAACATTGCCCTGGCCTGGCTCCACTCCAGAACTAGGATCCACATTTTTGTTGTCTCCACACGTGGACGGTTTTCACCTTCCCCTGGTTCCTCCTCCCATGTCTCTCATGCTTCTCCCCTGGGATAGCCCAATCCTTGACACCACATCTGAAATCAGCCCAAATCAGACTCCCAGAAGAAAAAATTCTATTTATTTCAACAAACAGCTATAGCGTTCTTGTACCTTAGCCTGGGTCAGCAGGAGGAGACAGGTGTACTTAGTTTGCCTTGTCCTCAAGAGGGGATAAATAGCTAAATCATCCTTCACTCCTAGCAGTGATCCGCAGAAGTCCCACATCCTGAGCTCCAGGTATCAGGTGTATAACGGTAGGGCTGACCTGACCCTGCCAAAAAACTCAAAACAGCCTGCTTCTAGGAAGGCAAGCCTTCTCTCCTCTGTCTCCTGCCCTCCCTTAGGACACAAAGCCCTTCTGTCTGGCCAGGCATCTGCTGGTGAACTCCAGGAGAATGCATCCATCTCTTCAACCGTAGCAGCTATATTAGGTCTCCGATACCCCATTTTGGGGTATCCCTGAGATCAGTCTCTGGAGGTACTGCTGACGCAGAGGGGGCACCTGGGGATACAGCTCAAAGCCCCCTGGAAGGGTAGAATTAGGAAGCTTATAGTGGAGGAGGTGCTGCCGGAGACCCTGCAGAGAGGGAAGAAACTTTATGAGGTGGGTACTGAGGTATTGTTGCGATCTCTGTGCCCAAAAACCCACTACTCTCCCACCCTCCAGGATGTGCCCGACCCTACCTCATCTGCCAGCAGCCAAGTTTTCTGCAGCATGCTCCTGCGGGCAGCCTTTACCTCGTCCTAGAGACAGAACAGGGAGAGGTGGCACTGGGCCAAGGGCTGGTACCCCTCACCCCCTCTCCAGCTGGCCCAAGGGCAGTGCAATTGCAGGCTCTCTTCCTCCCTCTGGAGATGGGGCTGTAACTTACGGAGCTCTTTGGGTCCTGGGAGAAGATGAAGCTGTTGATATGAGCCACAGTCACAGCATAGAGCACGGGGCACCAGTGTGGACGGAGTGCTCTGGTCACCAGGGCCCGGAAGTAGAGCTGGAGGAGGGCCAGGTTATCCTCAGGAGGCTCCGTGTAGCATTCCAGGGACACAGGCAACTGCGACAGGGGCGACAAGATATGCTGCGGATACAACGGCCACCACTGGACAGCGGGGGTATGGAGGACTGTGATAACGTTCTTTTTAATTCTCAAAAAACTTTTAGTGTATTTATATAAAATATACACTTATAATTTATACATACATTAAAATACTTCTAAGTTTAGCAGAATAATACAAATTTAAAAATGAAATATTAAAAAAACAGTAGCTCTTTACAGCTTATAAATTGAACTCCTCAGCCTGACATTTGAAGCTAAGACTTTCTCAGACTTGTTTCCAGGAAGTTCCCAAACTGAAATGTGTTCCAGACTGTCACATTCCTCTCTGCCTCTGAGCTTTTGCTTATGCTGTTCCACTAGATACATTCCTGGTCTATGCCAGGTCACTTCCCACTTCTTCCATAAAGCCTTCCTCTTACGGGAAGCCAACTTTCCCTTCTCCGACTCCTGACTTAACACCTAAAATCTAAATAATTTAGAACTATCCTGGGATTTAGTACATCTCTTATCTGGACCACAGCACCACGTGAACAAGAAGGTGTGCCTTGAACATCTACTACATGCCAGGTAACCTTATCATGGATCCATTTAATCTCCTCGAAGCCTCCAATAGGTAAAACAAAGAACTGGAGGCCCTCCAAAGTTCCCCACTGCTCACGACTGCCCCGGAGGCCCAGTATGGGATGCCTGTGGTAGGCTCTGCTGGGTGAAAAAGTACCTGCGACAGAGGCAGGCCCAGAGCTCGCAAGGCTCCCACGTGCTCCCCAAAGAGGGCGAGGCGCAAGGTGACACTGAACCGACGCTGCAGGGGAAGGAGTACCAGAACCCCAAAGAGGTGGTCCCCAAAAGAGACAGCCTCAAAATGCTCCAGGAAGTTGGCATAGAGGTCAGGGAAAGACGCCAGGCCAGGAAGTGGGCAATCCAGGTTGAGTTTTGGCAGGACTTCGGGCTGGCAGAGCTGGGCCAGGAGGGCTGCCACCAGACGTTGTATTGGTATCTCCCGGAACAGTTCACTGTCCACCAGGAACACACACATGAGCCTGGCCAGGCGGGCAGCAGGGGGCACAGCCCAGAGGGCCTGGGGGCGCCAGCTCTCCAGTACTAGCACCCACTGCAGGGCCCGCATGGCTGTGCCCACAGCGTCAGCAGGAGGGAGCCCTGAGGGGGCATCTGAGGCCTGGTGGTAGAGGTGAACCAGGGGCAGGAAAGGCCAGTCAGTGGGCAGCAGAGGCTCCTTAGGCAAGGGGAGCAGCAGAGCTGGGATTCGCTGTAGCTCCCCTCGGTACAAGGCCTGAGAGGCTTTCAGGCTGGGCTGGGGCAGTGAGCAGTGGGTCAGGTAGCAGCTGCGAATGCTGGGGAGGTCCTGGCAGGCCTGGGCCAGCAGAGCCCCTCGCCCACACCCAGGGTTCCTGCTGCTCCCTAAGGACAGCCGGTCAGAGAAGTCCGCTGCTTCTGGACCTCCTGATGCTCTTTCCCTGTAACAGAACCCGAAAGCCACAAATAAGGGCTGGAACCACAGCACCCAGAAGGCCATGCCAGCTTTCCAGGGCTTCTCAGAGATCCTAGGTGCTCCCAGTTCCCCTGATAACCTTCCATGTAGTGTGTGTGGCAGTTAAGAGAATGGGCGCTAGAGTCAGCTGCCTAGGTGCAAGTTTACAGAACTTCTCTGTACCTGTTTCCTCACAGTAAAACGGCTAAACAGTGAATCTACTTATTGGGCATCACTCTGTAAGGGATGTAATGTCTAATCAGTATGCCATACACCTGAAACTAATATAACATTGTATGTCAACTGTAGTTGAAAAATAAAAATTTTTACACAGTAACACCTACCTCATGGTACAGGTTAAATACAGTCAAGTACTTAAGGGAGCACCAGACACCGAGTGAGCACTGAGGAACTGTTGGCTACTGCACATATATAGCTAGTTTATATACTACTATCCGGTCACAATAAAGTCTCATAATAATTTTCCAGTGTGTTTATTCTCAACCTCATCTTATTAATGAGGAAATGGAAGCTCAGGCAGGTTAAGTGTAATTCATGGAAGAAAGAGAATTAGCCCAGGTCTCCCGGTTCCAAATTTAAAGGTGTTCTGTCAACAAACCACCACAGCCCCCTCTCAAAGGGCTGAGGTGACACCACCAAACCTGGACTTACGGGAGAAACTCCAGCCGGAATACACAGCTCAGCAGTAGTTCATGCGCAAGGTGCTCGCTTCCGGGCAGCAGCCGACTCAGCAAGGCCAAGGCTACGCCATGATGGAGGGCAGCATTAGCAGCTGGCACTGGCTGGACTGTTGCCTGTGGACAGAAGGCAGAGGGCCCAGGGGCTGAGAGGGGACAAAGCAAAGAGAAGCGAGGACAAGGACATAAACAAAGGGGGTGTGTGCTGAAGGGCAGGTCCGGAGGAAAGCAGGAACGGCATCTCCTGCCAGCAGCAGCACAGGTTCCAGAGAAGCAGGAGGGGGATGACGTGGGCCGGGGGGAGTAGATCAAGGTATGGGGGTTGGACACACCCACCGCTCTCTGAGCCAGGACCAGTGCCAGATACTGCAGGTGGTACTCATGGCGGAGGGCCCACGCTGAGAAGGGTGTGAGGGGCGGGGCAGCCCCAGGAGCCACACATTGGAGGAAGTAGTTCTGGAGTCCTGGGGCAGCCAATACACCAGCCAGCTAAGGAAAAGCAAGCTTGTTCAGATATAGAAGGTGACTCTGATCCTTTCTGGGGTGCCCAGGTGGCTGCTCTCTCCCCAACCTAACTCAGAAAAATGGGTGCTGGCCGAAGAAGCCTCCTTTTTCCAAGGGGTGCCCTCCCCACTTTCTTTCTGACTGCTGCCATATTGGCCCCCTGCCTGGAACCTAAGCAGGGGCCTAGGGCTCACCTGGCCACATAGCCCCTTGTGGATCCGGGCAAGGGTGTTGAAAAGACAGAGGAGGGAAGTGAGGACCGGGAAAGGTGAGGCTGAGCCAGCAAGACTGAGAGGCGGGCAACCTCCCGTGCAGCCCAGTGACTTGAGGCTGCGGAGAGCTTCTGGGGCCGGAGCACAGGACTGCGGGTTACAGAGAAGAGAGCAGTGCCTGCAGGTAGAATGGAGAAGTTGAGGGGCTCTAGCCTGATGTGTGCCAGGCTGGGAGAGTCAGGGGCTTGGCTGTGCAGACAGTGCCCGCCTTCCTCAGAGCCCCCAACTAATGCCCGCTCTGGAGTCAGATTTCCCTCCCACTGAGGGCTTCCACCAAGAATGGACCAGGGAGCTAGATTCCGGACCCCCACAGGAGAGAAACTGCCTCTGCCACAACTATGCCCACAGTACCTACCTGAGGGAATCCCACAGGCTGCCCAGGGCAGGCTGGCTCAGCAGGGGCAGCAGCAGCTCCTGCGACAGGCGCTCCATGTCCTGAAGCCAATCCTCTGGGCACAAGTCCGGCTGAAAGACCAAGGGGCTCACTGAGCTGACAGCCCAGGACTCCCATTCTCTTAGACTCTGTGTACCCAAGCGCATAATTCTAGGAGCCCAAAAGAGTCAGTATTTGGAGGTTCCTGCCTTCTGACCCTTGTGGAGGGAGAGAAAACCCTGAGGTTCCTCTGGCACTTGAGGTCTAGGGGTCCCGAGACAGCATAAAGGCTCCGTGGAGGCTGAGCTGCTGCTTGGGGTTCTCTGGCTCTTTGGAAGCTCCACTGGGTATGGAGGGGGAAAGTGGACAAAAGGTAGGAAGGGAAAGGTAGAGAGTAGGAGAAGGGGAGTGGGGAGGCAGGAGTGGAGAGATGAAAACAGAGAGAGGGTGGAGTGTTAAGGTGAAAGCAGGGCCTCCTGGGCATGGGGCAAGGCAGCAGGGCAACACTCACCTGCCGGCTCCAGGCCTGGTAGTAGGCATCTAGGAAGAGCAAGCAGGCAGTGGGCACAGGGCCCAGAGCACTCCACAACTCAGGTCTGGGCAGTAACTTTAAGGCCTGTCTTAGACAAGGCTCCACAAGAGGCTGGAGCCCAGACACCTGTGTCCAAATGACCGCGGAAGGCGTGGCCAACAGACTGGCCTCAGCGGAGTCACTACAGGAAAGCGAAAAGGGGCCACAGTGAGGATCTGGCTGCCTCGACTCCCCTCTAAGCTCTAGCCACCCTCTCCCTAGGGAAGAGCTCTCCTGCCTCTCTCAGAGCTCCTGGTGGGAGGCCCCTGCTGGCACCTCAGGGCCACTGCCCACCTGCTGGGTTTCCAGGTAGTGCTGCTGGCTGCCAGGGTCAGCTGGCTGAGGACAGTGAGCAATGAGGCTATCCGTTGCATGGACAGGGGCTGAGGGGTGTGGGCGCTGAGCTCCTTTGGCATGACCTGCAGGGCCCGGATCAGCACTGGGTATAGTTCCCTGGGGAGAACAATGACTGCCTTTGAGAGTAGAAGAGAGATGGAGATGTAAGATGCAAGGCAAGGCCTGCCCAGGGCTTTACAGGCTAGTTAAGGAAGATCAGAAGGGAGAGATCCTAGGGCTGGGTACTCCTGGTCAGCTTCAAGAGGGAAGGAAGATTTAGGGCTGAAGGGAACGAGGCAGCCCTTCAGGCCTTCCCCCAAAAGGGAATTTAAATCTGATTTATACCAACATTGTTGTACACAGAATGTAAACAATATTCCCCGCTCCCCTACCTGGTCTTATTCCCAGAATCCCCTCTGCCTCATTTTCAGCCTCCCTCCAAGCTTGAAACCTTGAGCAAGGCCGAGTTATCAGTTTAGGCAAGACTGCAGCACTGGAGGGGTCTCCCAAGGAGCCTACCTCTTGTTTTTCCTCACCTGTAAAGGTCACCGCCCTGGCCATAGGAGGCTGCTACAGCCCACAGACGGAAGGCCTCGGTATTCAGCATCTCAGCTTCCTCTGGGGGCAAGGTCAGTTCCTGGGGAGCCTCAGCTATAAAGCGGCACAGGCAGCTCCGGAGATCAAAGCTACTCAACTGCGAGTGGACAGAGTCTGGGGATCAGGGTTCCTGGTAGCCTCAGGTTCTTTCATTATGGAGACTGGCTCATCTTAGCCCTGTTCCGGGCCCCTCTGGTGCCACAGGGTCATAGCTCTGGGCCAGGGTGAAACTACCTCCTCTGTGTCTCTCTCTCCCACACTCCCCTCTCCTCTCCTTTTTAGCAAGCACTTGCTGGGCACCTTTTCAAAGGCTACTTGGCTATGGGTGATGTGTGCCCATCTGTATATGGCTCTTCTGATCTGGGAGCCTGCTCTTCACGTAATGAGAGCACAATAGGTCTAGAGCATACAATAGTCTCCAGGTGACTAGGTTCCTGACTGGTGGTTTTTGTTGTATTTCTAAGCAATAGAATCAGAGATGAAGAGGAAGATGGAATGAGCAGGGCCCCAGAGTCCAGGGGCCATGCTTAGCCCCAGCCCAGCACTTTTTCGAGGACCCCCGGCCCCACCCCTGTCCTGTGTCCTGCTCACCAGCCGGGCAGCAATGTTTCTACCAGCTGAGGCCAGGACACGGAGCAGTTTCATAGCAGCAGCGCAGGGTACTTTGTGTAGACTGGGGGTAGGCCCTACCCCGATGGGGGACCAGCTGGTGGGCAGGAACTCTCGAACTACAGTCTCAATCAGCCGAGGGCACTCCAGGACCTGTGGGGGACAGGAGGAAAGGGAGGTAGGGAGGCTGAGGGTCAAGATCAGGCCCAGCTAGGCTCTTTGCCCATTCCCTGTCTCTTTCTCACCCTTGTGGCTGACTCCAAGGAATGCCGGGCCAGGCGGATGAGCACGGCCAGGATGTCAAGGACCACAGAAGGTCCTGGGCAGGTGACCTCTAGCACATAGCGCAGCCGAGGCAGCAGGCTGGTGGCCAGAAGCCCCTGGAGGTGAGAGAAATAAACGCACTGCCAAACGCAGTTGGGCCCAAGCCCTGATGACCCCTCTTGTCTGACATGTGCGTGCCCTGGAGGTCATGGGACAGATGCAGCTGTCCCAGCATCTTTACCTTGATGACATCATGTTGGGCCAGGTCAGATGGAGGCCGGTTTCCTTCCTCAGGGCTCTTCTTTTTTGCCTTTTCTCCTGAAGGCTCTTCATCTTCATCCTCATCCTCCTTGTCCTGCTGGCTTGGCATCAGAGGGAACACCAGAGCGCCAAGGTACCAGGAGAAGGTGCTGTCGAGGAGCTCCTGCCAGAGGAAAGAGGACGGGGTAGGAAGAAGAGGGAGAGCCAGGAAATGGGTGCAGAAGCAGTGAGTGGAACGACCCACACAGAGAAGAAGGGCAAGGCTCTGGGCTTTGGGGTTTTTAGGAGAAGAGGGGCGCGCTTCCATCCCATTCTCTGCTCTGCCTGGCAAAGCCTCACCACGAGGGCATGCCCAGAAGGAGGAGTAGGGACCTTGATATTTCAAAGCCCCATTCTTATCCCGGTTGTACCTCATCTCCAGGAACCACCAACAGAGCTCGAAGAGCTTGAACAGCAGCCGCAATGACCCCATCCACTCTATCATCCAGGGAGAAGCGCAACAGGAAAAGGAAACCAGCATCCAAAAGGAGGTGCAAGACACTGCCTGCTAGCCGGTCCCGAAACTCACCAGCCTGGGCCTAGGAGGCAGGAGGATAAAACCTTGCAGGAGAAAGTCATATAGTCTTTGTCCCAAATCCCCTTCATTTGCCTGCCCATGACCTTGGGCTTGTCCCATTCCCAGTCTGACCCACGGACGGTTGGTGTATGGACTCGTGAGCGGGAGGTGGGAAAGTCTAAGGCTGCGAGGTGAGGAGTGGGGGTGGGCAGGACCAAGCCAGCAGTGCACTCACCCTGCTGATGACTTGGGCCAACACATGCAGAGCTAGTGCTCTCTGCTGGGACACCTGGCTGCGCGTCAGGTGGAACAGCTCCTGCAGGGAGTACCCTGCTCTCTGGGGCAGGGATCAGGAGTCAGAAAGAGCCAAGATATAGGGCAGCACCCCCTATATGCCAGGCACTGAGTTAGGAGTCAAGGGGAAGACGAAAATAAGTGGTAGCTCTTGCCGCTGCTCTCCACGGGTCCTCAAACTGGTAAAGATATGATCTGCATACAAGGAACCAAGACATAAGGAAGATTGGGAGGAACATAGTAATCAGTGTGTAACTTGCGACCAGAGGAGAGGAGTGAGAGAGAGAGAGAGAAGTGGAAAAGTGACATGGTCTTAGTGGGTGGGTAGAGCTTCTTCGACGGCCTAGCCCCGGAGTACAGGGTAAAGGCATTCCCTGGAGCAGGCTTCAGGAACTGAGCCCTGGAGGTCCTTAGGCATAGGGTGTGTGCGGGGAAGAGGGCAGCAGAATGATACGGCAGGAGTGAAGGAGCCAGAGACAGATTGTGGAAGGACTGTCTTGTGGGGCTGAGGAGCCAACACCCATTCTTTGGGCAGAGGGGAGCCAGGAAACCTTCTGAGGCAAGGCAAGGTGTGGCCCGAGCTGGGCCAGAGAGAATCAGTGTGGCAGCCCCGCAAGGGATGGGATAGAACGGCATGGCACGGCAGACCAGAAGACATGGTGACTGAGCAGACAAGAGGGAGCAGAGGTCTTATCTAGAAAGCATCAAGGAGAAGTGAGAGAACTGGCAAGTTCTGGGAACTGACTAGAAAGTGAGGGAATGAGGAGATTTCAAGCTAGGAACCTGAATGGAGAGCGAGACATGAACTAGATTAAGGCACCCAGGACGTCCAAGGCATCTGACCGGAGGTGCTTTGCTACATGGTTATTAAAAGCTGCCCAGTCCTCCCTGGGCCGCATGCCTCACCTCTGCCTCCTCTCCATGGTGGTGTAGTCCCAGATGGGTGGGTAGGTCCACATCGGGAGCCAGCAGCTCTCCCTGAAGACTGAATCGGGCCTGCATCCTCTAATGGGAAAAGAAAGAGGACTATGCACTGGGGGCAGCAACAACTTCTCCATACCCACTCTTCATCTGTAATCCCAGCCTCTTAGGACTCAGGTCCTGATTCTACTCCTGACTAGAAACAGGCTCCTCTGGCCTATGATGCCAGGAGGTGAGCACAAAGAAGAGATATTTCTCAAGCTTGGAGGAAGAAAAGGGCCTGACTTCTGGGGTCAAGAGCCACAGCCCGCTCTCACCCAGCTCCACCCCTTTAGGCCAGGGGCCTTCCTCACCTCCTGTGTCTGCTGCCGCCGGAGTGGGGGCAGGTCCTGGGTCCAATGGAGCTTGTCCAGTTCAACAGTGTCCATGTGCAGCCACTCCTTGCTGGGGGCTACGGGCAGTGCCAGAGCTGGGGAGATGGAAGCAGAGTAGTATTCCCTAAGGGACTCAGCTCACTGACCTACTGGTGTCCCAGCCATCACCCTGTAGCTGCCACGTCCATCTCTACCTGAGGGTCTGGTAGCCTCTGCCTTCAGCTGTGGCTAAATGGCATGGCCCAGGAGCTGGATTCCTGGGAACTGGGCGAATGTCTCAAATATGGCAGAACACACCCAGTCCCTGGGCTCCCTATTTGACCCCAAGGATTTGTTGGGAGGGGAAAGAGGAAGAGGAGAAGATAAGGAAGAGAAGAGAGAGGGAGCAGAGGAGGAAGGGAGGACCACATATATCAGGGAAAACATAGTTCTCCACTGCCTACTACGAACCTCTTAAAGGAGCAGAGAAGTAGGGACGATGAAGAGGAAGCAGCTACACTATTCCAGGAAAGCAAGACAAAAAACACACCCCGACAACATCTAACATCCTCTTCCTTTCTCACCACCACCCCCGCCCCACCTGCTCAGCTGGCCTGGAGCTCATCCAGGGGCAGGAGGGTCCTGGCTCTCATAATTCAATTTCTTCTTTTGTTAATCACTAATAAAATAATCAAATTCTTGGGAAATGAGTGCCCCCACTGGCCTCTGTGCTTCGGGTCTGGCATGTTCATAAGACCTGCGTCACTCTTCCCCCATCACCCTGGCCCTGCCATCTCCCACCCCCCACCCCCCAACAGTGAGAGCAGGGGCAGAAAACTGGTATGGGTGGAGCCACAGCTGGAAGGGTGAAGAGGGTCTGCCAGGGGAGGGGGCCATTCAGCCACCACACACTGCAGATGAAGAATGATTTCAATGCAACAATAAGGATTCACGTTATGTGCTCAAGGACAGAGAAGATTCTCTTTTCTCATCTACCAGGAGGAATATGGTACTTTCCTCTACTTTTATTCCCAAAAAGATGCCCCCCACCCTACTGCAAACCTGGGGCTCCTGGCCCCTCCTCCTCTTCCTGCCTGGGTTCACCGGAAGAAGTTGGCATAATGGGCTCTTCTCCAGGAACCTCAACAGAGGGTCCTCCTGGCGTCTGCTCCTGGGTTGCCTTTTCTTCTGCTTGCTCATGGGTGCTGCTGCAAGATCTCAAGAAAGCAACCAAGCTGGGATCTAGAGGAAAGAGGGAGGGGAGAGTGGGTGAGGGCGGATCCTCTCTAACCTCCTGTAGACCTAAAACCTGAATACGACCTGCCTATAGATGCCAAGACAAGCCACTCCCCAGCCCTGGCCTGAGCCCCCTGTGCTCTCCTGGGACCTGCCTGCCCAACCATGCCTCCACCCTTCAGTACCCTGGCCCAGGTTTATGTCCATCCCTGTGCTTGGCTCCAGGTCACAGGCCCAAAGTAAGTGGCTGTGGAAAAAATGAATAAATGCTGACTAGAGCGAAAGAGAAAGCATTTAGGGGAATGATTTCTCTCACTTTTAGCTAATTTATTTATGCACAAATCTTCACTAAAAACCTAATATATGCTACCCTCCATATAGGTGCTAAATATACAGTTTGGAACAAAATGGACTTGGAGCACAGAAACTAGGAGGGAGGAAAGGTATAGTGGAGCATCATGTAGTGGAGCACGCTGCAGCCATACTGGAGAACAGCTATAATACAGCAGCTATTACACTAGGGGAGTACAGTACACACGGCGGAGTGGTTAAGAGCAGGGCCCGAGAGGCCAGATGGACCCGGGTTTACATCTCATCCATGTTCCTTACCAGCTGGGTTACTTCAGGGAGAATTTCTCAAAATTTTGAGCCTCAGTTTTTTCTCTTTCTTTTTTACAAGTAAATGAGGTTAGTATCACCTACTCATAGGACAGTTTGAGGACAGACTAATATAACACATTCAAGTACTCAGCACAATGCCTAGCAGTCACGGTAAGTTTTCCTCAGTAAGTGGCTGTCCCTTCTTAGCTCAGTCTCAGCAGGAAAGCCAGGTATTCATACCAAGCTGAGCCAGCAACCTCTGCTGTTCCTGCAGGATCTCCTCAGAAGTCATGGCTTGAAGTCTTGCTATGTTCTCTTCATGGATGGTCTGGGCTTCCTGCTCAGCCTCCTGGCCCCGGAGCCCTTTCCCTGTGACCAGATGGGGCCCCTGGAAGTTGTGGCTGCCCCATGGAAGCTGGTGATACTTCTCCCTGCGTGTGAGGGACTCACAGGTCACAGCCCCTGGAAGAAGTGTATGATCAGTTTCACTGCCTCATACCAACTAGGCTTTTTGGCCCTCTTCTCAATCCCATTAGTCCTGGAGACAGATGGAGGCCCTAGAGCTTTCCTGGGCACAGGGTGGAGACCCCCACCTCTACCCCTACTCCTTCTTTCCCTTGGATTTATATGAGGGAGTTTCCCTTAGAAACATCCTACTTTCTGATTCTTCTCAGACACTGTTCAGGCTACTATCTGCCTCCAGGCCATGCCCCCAGCTGTCCTGCTGGTAATCTGCATCATTAAAGGAACCATGGCTTCTGTCTTTATTTTACAGTCTCTGCCAGACACTTCCATCCTCTCCCTTGGCTTGCCCTCTTCCTGCACCTAAGACCCAGATATGGACACAAGCCACCCACACTTCATACTCTAAGGGAGGATATAGGACAACTTCCTCTTTAGATGGCTCAATTGCAATTCATATTTGAGGCAGGGAACATGTATATCCAAAGACGACTCTACGATCATGCATCACAAAAAAGCCAAGCCATGCCTCTTCAACCTCAGCTCACCCTCTGGTGGGTCCACAGTAGACACAACTCCTCTAACTGGTGGGACACTGGCTTCAGACACTCTCCTTGCTGCAATTTCCTGGGCAAAGATGCTTCTCTTACCAGAGACTGCTGGCTTCCTCTATGGGGCAAAAAGAAAACAAGGATGACTGATATTCACTAACCCATTCTCTTCTCAACCTCTTTATACCAAGGTCACTGGAACAAAGAGATAAAAGGGAATTGCTTACTCTCCAAGGATCACAACCCTAGTGCTCAGAAAAAGAAGAGTATTATAGGAGCAGAGATCTTGAAGTCTGACAGATTTGGGTTGGATTTCTGACTCTTCTATCAGATATGTGGCGTTGGTTAAGTTATTTAACTTATGGAGGGGGTCTCAGTTTCCTCACTTGAAAGAATGGGCATAATGTTACCTACCTTACATGGTTATTATGGGGATTAAATGAAGTAATGCATATAAAGTGCTTAGTATGGTGCCACTTTAACAACAGAATAATTTATCACTATTAAGATTAACGATCTGGCCCTGGCAAGGTAGCTCAGTTGGTTAGAGCATCATCTTGATATGCCAAGGTTGTAGGTTTGATCCCCAGTATAGGCACATACAAGGATCAACCAGTGAATGCACCGATAAGTGGGACAACAAAAAAAGTCTGTTTTTTTCTCTCTCCCTCCTTTCCTTTCCCTCTCTAAATCAATAAATAAAAATTTTAAAAAATATATTAATCTGGGAAAGATGTACTATGAGACCACGAGGCTCACTTGACTGAACCCTAAAGCACCATCTAAGGTTACTCCTGCCTACCTGTCTCCCCTGTGAGCGATGGAATACAGGGGGGAATGCAACACCACTGGGCACAGGCAAATTCACAGCCACTGAACTTGTATCTCGTTCCTGCAGCAACAGAGCACAAAGGAGTGATGATATAGAGATCTCCCCAGGCTGGAGCCTATCCTAGTAGCCCCAGTTCTATATAACTATAACCTTACTCTAGGAAGTAATACACTCACCTTGCTTTTTAGGGCACAGTGATTCTACACTTGATCTTAGCCAAAAGGCCAAAAAGTGATGGGGGACAGTGATTCTAAACCAGCCCCCAACCTGACTGTAGGTCCCACCCTTCTAAATCATCCTTTACTCATAAGGCTCACCACCCCCGCCCAATGTTGTTGCTGCCCTAGGATGCCTTATCCCACTCAGGTACGGTAAGACGCACAATAATCTTAGTCAAGACAGCAGTGATGTGCTGATCATGCCTGTTCAGCCTCTCCTCAGCGTCCTCGTTGTCAGCCAGGGGATGGCCGGGGCTAGGCTTGGCTCTTTTTGGGGGAGCAGGAACCAAAGCTGGGGGCAAATCTGGGAGACCTGGGAGAAAGAAAAAACAACCCAGATGTGAGGATATTCATATATTCCCAGGAAGAGTCTGAGGGCTAGGGGAAAGCCAAAGAAAGAAAGTCAGCTGCTGGGGGCCCTGGCTCAAGCTGTGTCACCTTGGGCAAGATCTTTACTTCTTCGAGCCTGGGATTGCAGTTACAGCGGCTATGCAGTGTATGAAATAATGGGTAGAACCCAGCCACAACAGAAAGAGGAAGGAGACTCTCAGACTGTACCCTCTCCTTCTCAGCCTCACACCCACAGCCACTCACTGTCCAACATCACTGTATCCCGATGATCCCGCAGCAGAGGCTGGTCCAGGTTAGCATCGGCACCTCTCCTACTTCCCTTCTTCACCAATTGTACTGCTGGGGCTGCACCAGATGCAAGAAACTGACTCTGGAATCGCAGCAGGTCCACCTCGGACTCCCCTGGCTTTGGTCTGGAGAGCATCTTGACACTCCAGGGGCTTCCCCTGTGCAGCTCTTTCCAGCACTGTTTCGGTGTGGGGACTCCCTCTCACTCACCCCTGAAAGCAATAAAGATGGGCCTTCTTTAAATGAACCCTGGTTCTCTTTCTCGTGCATCAAAGAAGGCTCTTTCTCCTTGCCAACTCATTCCTCCTCATTCATGCTTTCTTGCCATTCCCTTCCTATTTAGCCCTCCCTGATGTCGTCAGCCTAGCAACATTTATTGCCAACTTAAGCCCATTACAACCTGTGGGTAATAAAAAGTCTCAGCAACAACTGTCGAGGAACTAAGGAAAATGTTACCAGGAGCCAGGCAGATAAATAAGTCATATCAAGGAGTGGAGATTCTGTAACAAACTAGAAAGAACATGCCTGGCCTAAAAGTAATGAATTAGTAAACCACCTCGGGCTGTAAAGGGCCGATATATAAAAATCACTTCTAGTTTTATACACTATCAAAGAATGATCAGAAAACGAAATTAAGAAAACAATTCCACTTACAATAGCATCAAAAAGAACAAAATACTTAAGAATAAATTTCACCGAGGAAGTAGAAGTCTGGTACACTGCGGGGCCCCACAACTCCGCGTATGGCTCTATGGACCACCCGCGACAATACTAGAGAAATCAGGTAGTTTCAGCCTACGCTGCCCGCGGATGGAGGGAGGGCCGCGGCCGGGATCTCCACACCACAGTGGCCTCGACCGCTCCTGTGCAGTCCAAACACATTCCCGCAGACTCTGACGAAGGAACTGAATACTCTGCAACAGAGCCCTCCAAGGAGATCCCCTGAACTCCGTCTCTCCAGACCAGCCACCTACTCGCTCCTGCACCACTTGGGGGCCGCCATCTTGCCCCGCACGGGCCCGGTTTCCGCCGCCGCCGGCCTTGAGCTTCCGCCCCGCAGCCTGGCCCCGCCTCTCCGGGCCTGGCTCCGCCCGCTCTGGGGTGTGTGGGCTTGGCTTTAGGGACCGCCTGAGCGCGAAAGTACTGCGCTTGCAGTATACCTACCACGTGAGTTTTGTGTTGACAGCACACATCCTTCGGTGTACAGTGGGCGCAGGTCCTTCTTCACGTACAACACCCGCAACAGAGGCCAAGCGCGGATATCCTCACTAGCGCGGATAACCCAAGCTGCAGGAATGGTGGTGCTGAGGAGAGAGAAGAAAGCAGCCTCACTGCCCGCAAGGCGATCCCCTTCGTGAGCATTCTGCCTTTGTTAGCCAGTGTCCATTATTGGAAATTGTCCTTTCCACTCTACGCCCAAAGTGTTTCTCTTAAGGTCTAGCTGGAATCAACTGTAAAACCTTGGCCACCCTGGCTACTCACTGAACTTCGCTTGGAACCTCGTGTGGCATGTTGGGAACTATCAGTAGTTACCTTTTCACAAGCATATGTTTTGTACCCGTCCATAGACTGTGAGTTCCTTGAGGGCATCAGGCCTTCTTTTTTGCATCCCTAACGTTCAGCACCCACCGTATTGCCGTGCACAGAGGACCTTAGTCGATCAATGCCATTTTAGGGCAGCCAATAATTAGTCCAGTGGTTCTCAAACTTGAGCAGGCACCAATCACCTGGAGGGCTTGTTAAAATAGATTGCTGGCCCTTGCTGGTGTGGCTCAGTTGGTTAGAGCGTCATTCAGTGGGCCCCGGGGAAGTGGGGGCGGGTCGCAGCAGGTGCCTGGGTTGTGGGTTCCTCCTCAGGCACGTAGGAGAATGTTTCTCGAGTCAGTGTTTCTCTCCCTCTCTCCCGCCCTCCTCTCCCTTCCTTACCCTCTCTCTAAAATCAATAACCATGTACTCGGGTGAGGATAAAAAACAAAACAAAGAACAGATTGCTGGACCTCATCCTCAGAGTTTCTGATTCCGTAGGTCTGGAATAGGACCTGAGAATTTGCATTCCAACAAGTTTTAGAACCCCTTTTTAGTTCTCTTGATCTCAACCGCAGCAGTAAATTTCAGCTACTGGGATTGAGCCAAACTTGGAGTCCAAAATAGTACTGGACCTGGTCAGAAGTTATGAGAAATGAGGGAGGGGAACTGGAGCCAAAAGTGTAGGAAAAATGATAGTAGAAAATCGTTGTTTGAGCCACTAAAGATATAATCATTCCAGGCAATGTTCATTAATGGCTGATAAAACTATTAAATGAAAGGTCGATTAGGATTTTATATGGATGGATCAGGGTACCAACTTACGAATCTGATGAATCTTTTTTTAAAAAAAGATTTTATTTATTTACTTTTAGAGAGAGGGGAAGGGAAGGAGAAAGAGAGGGAGAGAAGCATCAATGTGTGGTTGCTTCTCACATGCTCCCAAATGGGGACCTGGCTACAATCCAGGCATGTGCCCTGACTGGGAATCGAACCAGCACCCAATCCACTGAGCCACACTAGCCGGGCTGAATCTATTGATGAATCTTAACATCACTAAAAATGAGATCACTGGATGTAATATGTTTCATGATGTGATACAGTTGTGAATACAAAACACTTCTTCAGAAGGCTTCATGGCAAAAATTGAATCTAGCCAAGCATCTAGATCTAGCTACCAAACTTCAGGAAATATGGGCAGGAGAGGAACATGTTAAATGATCGCACAGGATACAATTAAAAAAATCCAGATTGTGGGAAGATCCTTTTTTTAAAGATTTTATTTATTTTATTTTTAGAAAGAGGGGAAGGAAGGGAGAAAGAGAGGGAGAGAAACATCCATTAGATGCCCCTTACTCGCCCCCAACCAGGGACCTGGCCCAGGCATGTGTCCTGACCTGGAATCAAACTGCAATCTTTCAATTCTCAGGCTGGTGCTCAGTCCACTGAGCCACACCAGTCAGGGTCAGATTGTGGGAAATTATTCAAATTTCATCTATACATTTCATATCCAAATGAGAAAGAGATTATCTATTAAATATATGGTCCTTATTTGTATCCTGATTCAAACAAACCTACTGTAAAAAGACATTTTTTGAGACTGTTGGGAAAAACTAAATACAAACTGAGTGCAATATGATAGTAAGGATTTGTTATAAATTTATTGGGTATGGATTTTTTTTTTTTTTTTTAGAGAAATGTTGTGTTTAATGGTAAAGCTTAGCATGTCCCAGCACCGGGCATGGCCTGGAGTTGGAGCAGCAGGGATGGGTAGGTGACTCCCATGGAGGCTCACATGGTGAAGAGGATGAGGAAGGCGACCATCAAACAGAAGAGCCCCATGGCCTCAGACAGGGCAAAGCTCAGAATGGCATAGGAGAAGAGCTGCTGCTTGAGAGACGGGTTCCTGGCATAGCCAATGATCAAACTGCTGAACACTGTTCCCATTCCAGCCCCTGAACCAGCCACACCCACTGTGGCAGCCCCAGCACCAATAAACTTGGCTGCTGTGTCAATGTCCCGGGAGACATTACTGGTCTGGAACTCCCGTCTGGCCACCAGGAGTGGGGAGCTGCTGTAGGAAAGCTGTTCAGATGGGATCTCTGGCCTACTCAGGCAGGAGGCAGACAGAGGCCTCATTAGACCCCTGGTACCACAGCGGATCAGAGCCGGAGAAATGAGTAGAGCCCCCGTGGTCTGCATTTTTTCAGTCTGCATTCCCACTGGCCTGCTGCCCTTGCTCAGACCACGGCACTCGCCCCGCTCAAGGTGACTCTGGATGTGTTTTTTAAATAACTTTATTTTAGAATAGTTTTAGATTTACAATTTTGAAATTGCAATTGCAATTTAGAAAAATTTTGCAAATATAGTTTCCATTTATCCCAAACATAACTTTCCCTGTTATTAATGTCTAACATTAATATGGTACTTTTTTTTTCAGAATTAATGAACCAATATTGACATGTTATTACTAAGTAAAGCCCACACTTCATTCAGATATCCTCAGCTTTTCCCTAATGTCCTTTTTCTGTTTCACCAACCGCATCGTTTAGTTGTCAGTCTCCTTAGGCTCCCCTCGCCGTGACGGTTTTGTGGACTTCGATTTTCGATGACTTGGACAGTTTAAAGCAGCACTGGTATTTTTAGAATATCCTTCAATTGAGTTTTTCCTGATGTTTTTCTCATTATTAGACTGGATTTATGGGGTTTTTTAAAAGATTTTATTTATTTATTTTTAGAGAGAGGGAAAGGAGGGAGAAAGAGAGGGAAACATCAACTGGTTGCCTCTGGGATGCTCCCAACTGGGGACCTGGCCCACAACCCAGGCATGTGCCCTGACAGGGAATCAAACCAGTGACCTTTTGGTTCACAGGCCGATGCTCAATCCACTGAGCCACACCAGCTGGGGCAAGACTGGGTTATGGGTTTTGGGGAGGAAGACCACAGAGCTAAAATGCCATTTTACAAGGGTAGCTACTATCAACATGACTTGCCACTGTTTATGTCAACCTTACCCATCTGGCAGAGGTAATGTTTGTCAGATCTCCCACTCAAAAGTTACCTTTACCCCACGGTGTTCCACCCTGTCCTTTTTGAGAAAGCAGTCACTTCCTGCGGCCCGCACGTGCGTGTGGAGTTATGATCCACCTCCTTGAGTGAAGTATCCACATAAATTATTAGTAATTCTTCCGACTGGGAGCTTTATCTACAATCCCGGTTTATTTTTTATTCCAACATATACTGATATTTGACCCTTTGACATATGCCATCATTGTGCATGTTTGGGTTCTTGTTTCTGGTTTGGGGCACTTTCTTACTTTCTGGGACTATAATATGCTCCAGGCTCATCTTGTATATTTCCTGCCCCAGTCCTAGAATCAGCCATTTTTCCAAGGACCCTTGGTTCCTTTTACTAGAAAATGGTATTAGAAGGCAAGGTTTGAGTGCTAGATACGTACGTTGCCATGGGGGAGTCTTGCTTTTTGCCCTTCTCAGCTGGCAAAGGAAACATATGTGTATGCTGTTATATATATGCAATATCTATAAATATTTTTATATATAACTACTTGAATCTATATATGGATGAGTTTTTTAAATGTCTGTTATAGATATGTAGTGTAATATTTATAGCTGAAAATAATTATAGAGCTATGATTTGCTTTTAAAAACTCCAGCAAAAGCCCTGACTGATGTGGCTCAGTGGGTTGGGCATTGTCCAGCAAACCAAAAGGTCACTGGCTCGATTCCTGGTCAGAGCGCATGCCTAGGTACAAGGCCAGGTTCCTGGTCAGGGTGCATACGAGAGGCAACCGATCAATGTTTCCTTCTCACATCAATGTTTCTCTCCCTCTCTTCCTCCTTCCCTTCCCCTCTGTCTAAAAATAAATAAATAAGGTATTTAAAAAAATAAAAATGCCAGCCATGGCTGGTGTGGCTCAGTGGATTGGGTGCCGGCCTGTGGACTGAAAGGTTGCTGGTTCAGTTCCCAATCAGGTCCCCAAGTGGGGGCTATGCGAGAGTGAAAGGCAACCAATCAGTGTATCTCTCACACATTGATGTTTCTCCCCACTTCTTTCTCCCTCCTTTCCACGCTCTCTAAAAGTAAATAAATAAAATCTTTAAAAAAACTCCAGCAAAACAACAGAATAATAGGACAGTTGACTAAGATAATAGAGTGACGGGTATATTGGGGATTCATTATTACACTATTCCCTCTACTTCTGTGTATGTTTAAAATATTCCATAATAATTTTGTTAATATAAAAATAGAGCCAACCCTGGCTGGTGTGGCTCAGTGTAGTGAGCACTGGCCTGCAAACCAAAATGTCGCCAGTTCAATTCCCAGTCAGGGCACATGCCTGGGTTGCGGGCCAGGTCCCCTGGTGGGGGTGTTTGAGAGGCAACCAATTGATGTATCTCTCACACACACTGATGCTTCTCTCCCTCTAAAAAAAAAGAAAAAAGAAAAAGAAAGAAAAATCCAGAAAAGCCTCACTTAAAAATAATCAAGTCAAAAAGAGAAATACAGACAGCCTGACACAGGGCGTTCAGACACACACCCACTCACACTCACACTCACACATGAAACTCTTCCTTTCTAGGTGAAACTCTGCCATCCCTAAGTGAAGTTTTGAAGAGGACAAATTTTTTTCTTCCACATGTTTGGACTCATCTACCTGTACAGAAACTTCAAATTTCCTGCTGTCTTTCTACTTCCTAAATCTGCTTTTGGGAAAAATCCGATCATTTGAAAGTTCCCTGTGACTATAAATCAAAATGTAGTTTCTCCTAGGAATTTACCTTTCTGCTTCATCTTTGGCTGGACATGGAGTGGCATTGTTTTTGGCTTAGGAATTTCAGGCAAGGGGTGTTTGGCAGGCACAGCAACAGTCCCCAGCGCCCCTGGAATTGTACCTGTGGGTAGTTTTCCTCCAAGCCCCACAGGCATCGATTTCCTGCCTTCTCTAAGGTGACTGAGGAACAGTCTGTGCCCTGTGTCATTCCTTAAGGGAGACTTCCCAACTCTCTCTTTAACCAGTGGTTGGGAAAGAACAGGGCCTTGGTCACAGGTCTGGGGAGACTGCCAGGACTCCATGGCTCGCTTTGGATCCCTCTTGCTCTCCCTGCCTCCAACCCAGGGTTGAGCGGGGACGGGAAGACAGGGAGAGGAGGTCTAAACTCTGAAAATGGTGAAGTAGCCGCTTCCCGTGGGCAGATGGTTTTTATTTCCAGGTTTGTCTTTGTTTTCTTTGGATCATTGGCTTCCTCGGACAGTCCTGGGTCATACAAGGCAGAGAATGGGGAGACACCGGATTCACCTGTGTAGCGAAATGCAAGGGGCTCAACCTAGCTCCATCCATAAAGGACTGCTGTGGCCCTTTCTCTCTCCTGCAGCCCCTTTCATTCCCCAGGGATAGATCATAGCTGGCTCCTGTTTTGTTCTGAGGACAGGAATTCCTGGGACAGCTGATCTTGCGTTAGGTCAAATACGTTTCCTGTTGATTTGATTAGTTTCCTTCCAAGCAATGCATTTATAAAAGGAAGGAAGATTTTTGCAGGCACGTATTTGCATAGGCCGCCAACCTCCTCCAGGCGCACTCACGCAGGCACACACACACACACACACATTTTCTCCTTATCCACCCACAAAGCGTCAGTCACATTTAGAGTTTGCACAAATGCACACCCTCCCTCATATATCACAATGCACACCCTCTCACCCACCTACACACCTCTCCCACAAAATCACACCTGCTTGAATTCGCTTAAAAGTATGTTCCTATACCATGCAGAGAGAGAGAGGAGATAGGTAAGAAAAATGGGTTGTGAGGGCTCAGGAAGGCAAGTGCCCTGCAAGTACAAATACTAAGAATTGAGTCCTGGCTGGTGTAGCTCAGTGGATTGAGTGCGGGCTGAGAACCAAAGGGTTGCCAGTTCAATTCCCAGTCATGGCACATGCCTGGGTTGCGGGCCAGGTCCCCAGTGGGGGCCACGTGAGAGGCAACCACACATTGACATTGATATTTCTCTCTCTTTCTTTCTCCCTTCCTTCCCCTCTCTAAAAATAAATAAATAAAATCTTAAAGAAAAAAAAGAATTGAGAGGGATTCAGAAGCAGGGGTAGAGGAAGCAGGACCTCAGGGCTTCAGGCCCCACATGGACAGTGTGCTGTGGATGGACAACGGTGGTGTGTCTCAGGTCTGCAGCTGAGGTAGGAGGTTTGGAGGTTCTGAGTAGAGAATGCAGTGGCATCCATGACATGTCTGAGAAGCCTATTTTGACGGGTGGCAAAGGATGTTCCTTGGGCTGGCATTCCTGGTCAGAGTTCAGGAAAGGAGTGGGAGGGAATGAGGAGAGTAAAGGAAGTGGAAGGCTGGGTTTGGGCTCTGGCTTTAACATTCTCTAGGAGGGTTCTTTCCATTGTCAATAGGAGGACGCTTTCTTCCACTGTAAACTGGAAGTCCCCTCTAGAGAGGACGGGTCGGGGAGAGAGCCTTGAGAAGTGCCAAGTGTTCAGCCAAGTGCCAGGCTGCAGCAGCCACCTCGCTGCAGTAGGGCCCTCGCAAATCTGGTTTCAACCCCAGACTGTTGTCTGCCTGATCTGATCCAACTCAGCCCAAATTCAGAAGCTGTGGATTCTGGAAAGGAGCAATTTTTTCTTTCCTTTAGGAAACGGTCCTGGAGCTAACCCACAGCGCCCAAGGCCCCAGCCATCAGACAGCGCTTCCCCTTCCGCTTCCGCAGTCTCTCCCTGTGCTGCCGCCTGGGGGCGCCCCCAGCTGGGTCTGAGGCTGCCTCCAGCACTGTTGTTGCTGTTATCATTAGCGTAATTAATAAACAAGCACTGATGCGGTCAAGTGGAGAAAGAGGCAGGCTCCCGCTGCTCTGAAGACGAATCCCTGGAAAGATCCAATGAGGTTGCGGGGCAATAGGGGACTGAGTGGTGGCTTGTCCCTCCTCCCCACCCAGGAGTTCTGGAAAGGGCCCATCTGGAGTAAGCTCCAAGGCCCAGGTAGATAGAGGCTAGGGCAAGGGGAAGGGAGCACCTGGATTTGGAACCAGCTCAGCATCTGCCTGACAGGATGTCCGTGGGAGCAGCCACCCCAGTGATTACTGGTTGTGGGACAGGCCAAGCTCTGAGGAAATTATTTAATAGGCATCTGCTTATTTATTTATGGAGTGCCTACGGTGTGCAAGGTGCTCTACTAATAACTAATGTTTTATTAGATACTGAAGTAATCGAGGCAACCTTCTTACCAAGTCCTGCGGAGTGGGAGGTAGAAGCTGAGGAAGCAACTAGGAAGAATGATAATCCCCCAAAGATAGGGGCACTGGACTTTGGCCTAGCAAATGAAACCTGGGGATTACCAAGAAGAGCTTGGAAAACTCAAGACTTAAGGCCCAAGATCTTGGAAATGAAGGGGTGGGGAATGGAGCACCAATTGGGGAATTTGGGTGAAAGTCTCGAGAAGAGACACGAAGAGGTGCTAATAGATCCTGTGGGGGGAGCCCTGAGTCACAATTTTGGGGGTCTCCATGGTTGGAAGTGTCTAGGACATTGAGATGCTTTATATCCTGAGAAGCAGGTGCTGGGTTTTCAGGATCAGAATCTGGACAAAAGTTGGTGTGTGGTAGAGGCTTCTACCAAGGTTTTGAGGGAAGGATCAGGGGTGCTGGGTTTGAAAAGATTCTGGGGTGTATTTGGCGAAGGAGGGGCGTGGCTGGGGTGCCATCCAGGGACCCACTCAGACCCTCCGGCTCGGCATTGAGGTAACTGGGGCAGGGGCTGCTGGCCGGGGTGGTGATCGGCCGGAAGCCAGAGACGAGTCTGGCCACCGCCAGGCTGGCGCTCGGAGCGAGCCGCCCGGGGCCCCGCGGGGGGCGGTACGAGCTCGGGCTGCGGGCGGGAGGAGTAGGGAGGAGGCGGCGGCTCCGAGAAGAACATGAATCAGCGGCGGCGACGGCTGTGGAAGGAGCGCGGTGGCCCAGGAGCGGCCCCGGGGACCCCGCGCCGCTGACGGCGGCGGCCGCGGCGACTCCCTGCGGGCGCGGGTCTCGGAAGCTCGGGCCCCAGCACCGCCCCCGGCCGGCCCCCGCCCCTCCCTCCTCAGCCCTCCTCTCCCCTTCCTCCTCCTCCCTTCCCTCTCCCTCCTCGCGGGTCACTCGCCGGCCGGGCCCGGCATGGTGCGGCGTCGCCGCCGATGGCGCTGAGGCGGAGCATGGGGCGGTCCGGGCTCCCGCCGCTCCCGCGGCCGCCACCGCCGCTGCTGCTGGCGGGGCTGGCCGCTCTTCTGCTCCTGAAGCCGGTGGCCGAAGGTAGGGGCCGGCCCGGGAGGCGGCGCGCGGCAGGGGCCGCGGAGGGGCGCGGCCGTGTCGGAGCGGGGCAGCGCAGCCCGGCGAACCCCGGGCCTGCGCGGGCCGGAGATTTGGGGGGGGGCGCGAAGCTGGAAGGCCGAGGCTTGCGGGCTGGGGGAGGGGCAGCGCCGGTGTGTTCGCAGTCGGATCTCGGGGCCCCCACCTCCAACTTTCTCTCGTCCGGGGCTCTTCTGGCCGGGTGGAAAGGAAGGGAGTGGGGCAGCGTGCTGAGTGGCCAGCGGGGGTGTTGGGACTGGGTTTTCTCACCTCTGTGTTCCCAGTTGTTTGCTCTCCCCTTCCAGCCCCGGGGACCCCCATTCTGCCCACGCCCCGCACTGTGGTCTCTCTGAAATGACTGGGGCTGGGGCTGAGCACCCAGGAGACACCGTTCAGGCACAGGGCTGTGGAGGTGCCGGCTCACAGAAAACGTCTGGGCAGACTAGTTTCTGTGCCCGCTGAGATTCCTGAAGCCTGGCTTGTTGGAGAGGGTGAGAGAGGTTGCTAGTCTTTGTGGGGGTGAGCCTTGTGTTCCCACATGGCGACGGGGGCACTTGCCGGTCACAGCAGCGCTCCTTGCAGCACCCTGGGTCCTCAAGTTTACTCTCCACAGCTGAGACTGCTGGGTGTGCGGGGCGGGGTGAGCCTCTCCCTCTGCCCTGTGCCTGATCCTGACCGGCCAAAGGGAGTAAGGAGAAACACAGGCCTCAGCAGCCGGCACTGAGCTGGCACCTTCTCTTGAGACAGCACTCCCTGCCGACTCTCCGGGAAGGGACAGGAAACAGTGAAAAGTATTTACAATCTGAGAGGCGTGTGTCTCAGGATCAGAGAGTCCAGGATTTGTCTACAGAGTCACACAGCAACGAGTAGGAAGAAGCAGAACTGGATTCAGATTTGTGGATAGTTCAAAGGAGACTGGGAGGGGGTGCGCGTGTGTGTGTGTCTGTAGAGGGTAGTGTTCAGAGGGTGGCTTCTGTTGGTGTGACAGTAGCTCAGGGGGCTCGAGCTCCCCATTCAGGGCCCCTCCCCTCCCTTCTACCTCCTGCCTTCCTAGCACCCACCACTGCACACATTCAGGTATTAATAGAGCAGGCAGCTGCCAGGAAGGCTGCCATGTGTTTGATCTGACGTGGTTTTGCAGCCATATGTTCTGCACTTCAGGGGAGCACCCCCTCCTTCCCTTCCTAGCCTCCTTTCTTTTGCCTGGGTGGGGTGCAGGGGATTGCCAGCAGTAGTGCAGGTCTGGGCTGACACCTTGGGTGGAGAACTGGCTGCCTGTTACACTGGCTGGGTACAGCAGCCATTCCCGGGGCAGTACCTGCCCCAGGTGTATAAGAACGCCCACTCTTTCATCTTGGCTTGCCTTCTTTTTGGTTTTTGGGCCTGAACTTAACGTTGCCCAGCAGGGAGGTTTAGGGCAGAGGTCTCTTCCTTAGCACTGGGCGAAAGTTGGCAGTGGCAGAAATGGTGCCTGGAGAGTCTGTTACTACCCCTTCCCACAGCCCTTCCTCATTGCCTTGCCCCTGCCTCCTTGGCCATTGGCTAAGAATGAACCTTCTGACACAGAAGCTAGATTCTAGAAGAGGATAGGGGCTATTTCCAGAGACGGGGACCTCACAAGCTGGCTGACACATTCTCCTTCCCATCTCACAGGCCTGAAGTTCATGGGAGCCCCGGCGAAGCTGACAGTGTCTCAGGGGCAGCCGGTGAGTCTCAACTGCAGTATGGAGGGGATGGAGGATCCTGACATACAGTGGATGAAGGACGGGGCTGTGGTCCAGGGCCTGGATCAGGTGTACATCTCAATCAGCGAGCAGCACTGGATCGGCTTCCTCAGGTGCAGCACTGTGGGGGAAGGTGTGGGATGCCAGCCTGGGGACATTGGGAGCTGGGGGCAGTGCTGATGCCCGGAGGTCTGTGGTTCCTTTTTTGGCAACCTGTGGAAACTTCCAGAAGTTGGGGCAGGCTGAACCCATCGAGTCTGCCCAGCAGAGCTGCCCCCCATGACCCTGGGAGGTGAGCCCGGTGTCCTGTTTCCACAGCCTGAAGTCAGCGGAGCGTTCTGATGCAGGCCAGTACTGGTGCCAGGTGGAGGATGGGGGCGCAACCAAGACTTCCCCGCCAATGTCGCTCACAGTAGAAGGTGAGGAGGAACATGGGCATGTTGGCTGTCTGCTGGTGACTACACCTATGGAAAAGAAAGCTCAGTGGAGGAAAGCTGCCTCAGTGCCTTCTGGAGCCTGATTGTACCAGGCTCCAGGCCCACCCGACTTTGGAAGACCATACCCACTGGAGTCTGGGTATTTGAGAACCAAGGGTGCAACTAGGACTCACAACCTATGGGATGCAAGTCATTTTCAGTTGTCTCAACAGCAAGCCTCAAGCACCCATCTGGGCTAGACCCTGTTTTGCCAAATGGCCAGGCCAGAAGGGTTAGAAATGGGGGAGGGGTGGACGGATCTGCAGCTGTGAGAGCTCAGAGCTGTTCGCCCAGGAAAACAAAGTGACTAAGAAAGTAACAAAGGGCTCTCAACTGGATCTGGGTCCTGCCAGCAGAACTCTGCTCGAGCTCCCGCCCACTTCTCCCTTTTTGCCCTTCCCCCAGCTCCCCACCCTCTGCCCCATCCCTCGCCCAAGAAGGGCTGTCAGAGCAGGTCTGGGAAGGGAGTATCTGCCTTGCCCAAGGGGACAGCATAGAGGATATTCCTAAAGGGGACAAAGAAGAGCTTTTCTGTCAAGCCAGGTGCCTGTTCTGCAGTTGAGTCGGTCGTAAGGGCCTGTGGGACCTTACGCAGAGAGAGCTTCAAATGATAGCAGACTTGTGGTTTGGGCAGCTGGAAGCGGAGAGGTGGCAAGTCTCATTCCCCGTGCCCCTTTTCTCCTAGGTGTGCCATTTTTCACCGTGCAGCCGAAAGATCTGGCGGTACCACCCAATGCCCCTTTCCAACTGTCTTGTGAGGCCGTGGGTCCCCCTGAACCTGTTACCATTATCTGGTGGAGAGAACACACGAAGGTTGGGGGACCTGCTCCCTCTCCTTCTGTTTTAAATGTAACAGGTGAGCAAGCTTAGGGAGGGGCTTTGAGCAGGGGCGGTGAGACTGGCAGAGTTCAGATCTGCTTAAATCATTGTTTGCTGTTGTGAGTGTCCAGAGCAAACCCTGATGCCTGGGTACGTGAGCTGCACCATTGCTTAGCTCATTAGTCAGGTGTGCTAGGCTGGCTGGGTGGGCAGATTAGTGCTGATCCTGCTGTGTGTGTGGAGGATGCTGGAGCCTCTTTCCCTGGTTCATGATAGTGCCGGCTGTGTACAGCTGGTGCTGGGAGGTGCAGTGGGTAGGTTCAGGGGCACCCATTCCTCCTCCACCCCGACTCCTCCTGAGGGAAGGAGCTAGGAACCAGCCCACGCAGAGCTAGGAGGAGTGTCTGGCAGACTTGCCTAGAAGATGAGCTTCTCAGGCTGAAACGTAGAGGGAAGGAAAACGGGGAGGGGAGGGCAGCACCAAAATACAGGGCTTCCTCTCCTAACGGCCCCTGCGTTGTTTTCCTAAACACCTCTCTGCGCATACCTCCACACAGTGAGACTAAAAGCAGTCACACCTGCACTCCTGCCTGGACCCCAAGATCCTCAGGCGCGTACCTCACGTGGTTAAGGGGCTCCACTTATCTGTAAACAAAGTTAACGTTTCTGGTGGAGGCTTGAACTGGCCAAAAAAAGATTGTTATCTGAGGTCAGTTTCAGGGACTGGCTGGTGGGAGGGACGGGCCCTGACCTGCCAAGTTCCCTAGTGGTGTGGATCTTGAGAAGAGGTGGACGGCAGGACCTGCTCAGGAGGTGCTGGGTAGGAGCAGATCAGAAGGGAGCTTGGGTTTTGTTGTCTCCACATGTGCGTGGTTGGGACCCTCAGGCAGCCAGCCTGATAATAAGCACTCACTGAACTCCTACTCCACACGCCACACTGTGCTAGGCGCCACGGGGGATGGAAGGAATACAAAAGAACTAGCAGCCATCTGTCCAGCTCCCAAGGAATTAGAGACAAGACACATGCATAAGGAGCCAAGAACTGTTGCAAGGCAAAGAATCTGCAGACACAGCAATGCCATGGCACAGAGCAGACAGAAAAGGGCTCTGGAGTGTGCAATAAAGGAGTGACCGGAAGAGGGAGGCAGTTTTGTGCTGTGTTTGGGAGATGGGATTGAAGTGGGAGGGGTGGTACAGCATCTCTCAAGGGCTTACTGTGGGCACGAACTTAACATATTTGGTGCTCAACAATCCCCCCATTTGGGAGATGAGAAGGCAGAGCCCCAGCCTTTCAATTTGTACCCAGCCCCATTAGATTCCAAAGTCCCTGTTTGTTCTGCTGTACCCGGCTATGTAGCCCCTTTGGCGGGAGGGACTTCTGGGATATTAAGTTCCGGAGCCTAAGTATCCCCCTTCCCCAATCCTAGGCTGAGTAGGAGTTGCCGCTTAGGGGTGGGAGTGGGGTGGGGGCTGACTGGAGTTTTCCGGCCTCAGGGGTGACCCGGAGCACTGTGTTCTCCTGTGAAGCTCACAACCTGAAAGGCCTGGCCTCTTCTCGCCCAGCTACTGTACATCTTCAAGGTAGGAGAACTGGTGGGGAGAGAGGGGAGCTGAGGCAGGGGCATTCTTGGCAAGCTGTCCAGCAGTGGAGAAAGGCAGAATCGGGTGTTCCAGCTCTTCGCAGTCCT
This sequence comes from Desmodus rotundus, assembly GCF_022682495.2. Classification (NCBI taxonomy): domain Eukaryota; kingdom Metazoa; phylum Chordata; class Mammalia; order Chiroptera; family Phyllostomidae; genus Desmodus; species Desmodus rotundus. The sequence goes on from NC_071393.1 coordinate 75,183,473, forward strand.
GCTGGGATCTGAGGGATGAGGGGTTAATTGGCATAGCTCCATTCCTAGTGGGAGCACCTGAGACCCTGCTGAGGCTGAGATGAGAATAGAAACTTGACGTCACAGCAGATTTCCCATCATGAAGCAGAGCCCTTGGGAGGGAGGGAGGGAGGAGGAGAGAGAGAGTGCCAGCGGGAGATGGTCAAGGCTCATGCCCAACCTTGCTTCTGCCAGCCCCTGTGGAGGGAATGGGGGAGGGGGAAACAGCCTGGCAGGATGCAAGAGGAGACCCGAAGGGCTGTGTATGCACAGAGGGAGGGAAGCAGGGGAAGAGCCAGCTCGTGGAGAATGGGCTGTGGCTGCAGGGGCTTCTTCTCCCGAGGCGGAGATCCTGCCCACCCCCCATTCCCACTGTCTTATCCTCTTCCTTGGTTAGACAGGGTCCCTGATTCAGGAAGAGGCAGCCTCTCCCCACAGCCTAGGCACTCTCCTGGCTATGAGCACCTGCCTCCTACTGGTTGCTTGGCTGATATAGTTCTGTGGTTCTGGGAGTGCTGAGTAGTCATCTTTAGTTCAAGGAGGGGCAGACCCTAGGGAGAGACTTAAGGCTTGACTCTCATGCCTCCTGTCCCCTCCTCTCATATCCTCCTGGGCACTGAACTCCGGGGCACTGACTCTGAGTTCCCATCCACAGCACTGCCTGCAGCCCCCTTCAACATTACGGTGACAAAGCTCTCCAGCAGCAATGCTAGCGTGGCCTGGACACCTGGTGCTGATGGCCGAGCTGTGCTCCAGTCCTGTACAGTCCAGGTAAACTGAGAGGGCGGGACAGGCTCTCCTGGCCGTGTTCATTCTGGCTGCTTCAGTGGCACTTTGTGGACAGTGGTATTGCATTAGATAGCACTAGACTCGCCCATGGAGCTTGTCTGCAGCTCCCTTCGGGTGTTGTTCCCTTACCGGGAACAGTCCAGGCTGCTGCCTCTTATCGTAGGGTGCTCTGGTAACCAAGCGACTGTGCAGATTGGCTGAAACCCATGCATTCTTCAGGCTGGAAAGCAAATCACGAGAGCCAACTTGGGATGTCTGGAAAGGTTTTTCTTATGTTGATGAAAATCCAAACCTTTAATTTATCTGATACCTATACTGTCATGCCTCGCCCCTCACTCATGCCAGAGGGAACAAGGGCACTAGGAGTTCTAGGCCCTAGAGAGTGAAAACCTGGATAAGGTGATACTAAAAACGAGAGGCAACACAGGCTTATTTATTTTCAGATGTTTAATCAAAAGATATTTAATGCTCACCTTGGAAACTGTTCTAGAGAGTTCCGCCAGGCAAGAGAGGCCCTTGGTCTGCCCTCTGCCATTTAGACAACCCCACATTGTCCCTCCTTTGGCTGCACCCCCGTACCCCTTGTCCCAGGGCAAGTGAGCATGCCTACCCAGATCGTGAGGACAGCCCCTCCCTCCCCCAGCCGCCACACCCCACCATACTCCGGATGCTCAGGGCTCCTTGTCTTGTGGCAAGTCTGCTTCTGGGCCTGGTGGGCCTTTTCCCTGATCCATCCCTAGAGGGGTACGGAATGTATACCTATGTCCAAAGGGCAGCCATTTGTGGGGGAAGGGTATGCGGGCAGTATTTCCACACCTGTGCACGTGACGGCCCTCATGGTACAGATTCTGGGCCACCGCATTCTGGCTTGGGCGTCCAAGGAGTTGGAGGGTTATAAAGGCAAACCTTCCATGTTGTTCTGAAGCTTTGTCTGCCATTACATTAACATAGGAAATACTTTGGTATTTTATTTAACTAGCTTTGTTAGTTGATTTATAACATTTAAATATTTATATGGGGCATGGGTCTCCACTTGTACTGTTGCCCTGGGCTCCCAAAATGGGAGGTGAAGGCCCGGTTCACGGCGCCCCTAGGCTCCCAGTGACTCTCCCCTTGAGAA